>NC_081555.1:10372162-10707162 GCF_963082655.1 Stomoxys calcitrans | reverse complement strand
AGAAATTGTTTTAAAAAAATAGTTCTGCAATAGAAAATTAAAAAAAAAATTTTCCATTAAAAATATTTTCCAAAAATTTTTTAATTGAAATTTTTTGGCGGATTTTATTTATTTTTTATGAAAAACTAGCTGGACAGGGCCCGCTCCGTTGCGCCTTCTTTCACTCTGTTATTTTGTCTGAGTCCTATGCTGGCACGGTTAGAAAAAAATTCCTTTTTGGATTTCATACTGGTATCAGGGCTTAGTGATTGGGGGACCACCCCACTACCCTAAATCGGGCATATTTACTGACCATGTCGATGTGGGGGAAAATGGTAGAGCAAGAATTGATACCCAAAAATTCCCAAAATACCCCACAAAGAGCAATTTTTTACTGACCATCGCAATAAGGGGCTCAAATAAAGGAATCTGGGAGTAGAATACAAATTTGATATCTAAATGTAGGACCATGTATTTAAGGCATCACCCCTTCCCCAAAACACCCCCCAAAGGGTAAACATTTTTCGACCATGCCAATATGTGGCTCAAATGAAAGATATTTGAGATTAGGAAACGAATTTGATAACCAATTTTGGGATCAATTGTTTAGAGGACAGGAGGCCACCGTAGCGCAGAGGTAAGCATGTCCGCCTATGACGCTGAACGCCTGGGTTCGAATCCTGGCGGGACCATCAGAAAAAAATTTCAGCGGTGCTTTTCCCCTCCTAATGCTGGTAACATTTGTGAGGTACTATGCCATGTAAAACATCTCTCCAAGGAGGTGTCGCACTGCGGCACGCCGTTCGGACTCGGCTATAAAAAGGAGGCCCCTTACCATTGAGCTTAAACTTGAATCGGACTGCACTCATTGATATGTGAGAAGTTTGCCCCTGTTCCGTAGTGGAATGTTCATGGGCAAAATTTCCGTTTGCATGTTTGGGGGACGACTCATCCTGTAAACTCTCCTCGAAACCAATGGCAATATGTGGTTTAAATAATTGGTATTTGAGAGAGGGCACGATGTTGATATTTTTTCAGAGCCAAGTGTCTGGGGGACCACCTCACCCCCGAAAACATCCCTAAATGAGACATCATGAGAATAATAGGCTGAAATGAAGTATTTTAGGAATGGATTGCACCTTACATCGAAATTTAATTTGTAGACCAATAAAGATCATATGCGATATCTGAATCGTTAAAACAATTTTTGTTTATATTTATATTTATGGAATTTTTTTCACAAAAAAAAAAATTGCGCCAAAATTTTATTTGAATTTTTTTTTTTATAAAAAAATATTTCTAAAAAAAAATATATTTAAAATAATTTACCTTAAAGCCCCTTCTTTTACCTTTCACACAGCTCAGACGTTGAAGTGAATTTTCTAAAATAATTTTCTATAACTCAATTGCAAGGCATTTAAAATGATAACATTTGAAAATTGAACCAAAACTATTAAATGACGCTATTCCTCTCATTTTTAGTCAATTTACCAGTTACACTGTGTATTGAATGGGAAATTTTCTCACCAAAGGCAACAACAATCATAAACATACTTCATTAGTAAGCTTCAAAAAAAAAATGAAATTGCCCTTACTTCAACGAACTGCAAATGAATTGTGTAATACTTGCAAACCAACCCCTCCATACTAACCTACATACATCAGGCTATCCATTGCTGCGGCAAGCAGAGATAATGCCACACAGTTGTTGGCAGGGCTCTCTTGATTTTGGCAAATAACATATGATTTCCGTTAAGCGGAAATGGAAATGAAATGTGTACAACACATCCAAGCCAATGTGTGGATGTGTGTGTGTGTGTGACTGGCTGGAGCACTTATGCCACAACACAACAACGGGAATGCTTTAATGCAATTTCCAATTTCCACACGTTTCAATGTTGCCACAAATTGCAACAAATACGATATGCCATATAAAAAGCAACAGCAACTGGTAAAAGGAAGTCCGTACATTTATCGCCAATATTTGCTGTTTCAAATGGGCTTGGCACTTTCTCTCTCTTGTCATGATTATTGCTCCTTGAAAAATTTAATGCATAGAGGCCTCTTGTGCCAAGTGTTAAAGTATCGTTATTATCGATTTCACACCTTTATTTAATTTAAAAAACAAATTGGGATTATTTTTATGAGCCCCTACTATGGCCAAGCTTGATTTTGCCATATGCTGCCTATGCTAGCGATTACGGTTCTCGGTTATGGGCTTTATTATTTTTATTTATATTAAATCGTTGCAGCAAAATATTTGGATGGCATCTAAACAGGGTCAGTTCAACCATAAGGGTATCTTGGCCAATTTTGGTACTTTGGTACCAACTTCACCCCCTAGTCAAGCCGAACTAGGTTGCCTGCGACAAATTCGGTCTTCTGGGGCAATATTTTGGTATAATCCCATCCCTTGATTAAAACTCAATATCCCGTGAAGACCAATATGGACTTTAAGAGCTATTTGCTGCTTTAGGCCACTATTAGTCCCAAAATAACATCTTGGTATTTTTGGGCACAAACTTCGTCCCTTGGTTAATAATCAATATCCCAACTTCGCCTCTTAGTTAAGCCGAACTAGATTGCCTGCGACAAATTTGGTCTCCAGGGGCAATATTTTGGTATAAGCCTGGTCTCGTGGCAGAATTTTGGTCCCTTGATTAAAACGCAATATCCCGTGAACACCAATATGGACCTTAAAAGCTATTTGCTCCTTTATGCCTCTATTAATCCCAAAATAACATCTTGGTACTTTTGGCCTCCTAGTACCATTTTGATCACCAAGGATAATCTCATACAATATGCTGATACACCATACTATTTGATCTCTTGCTGGTTCATTAGGACCATTTTGGTTCCTTAGGCTCTATTTTTTTATCCCTTATGACCTTCTTAGGAACAACTTGGTCTCTTAAAAACATTAAGTTCCCTCAGGACCATTTTAGATCCTTAGGACTATCTCATTCCTCTGGAACGATCTATTCCCATAGGACCTCGCTCCCCAAAGAAATCGTGGTCCTTAAGGGCCATCTAGGTCCCTTAGAACCTCTTGGTCCCTTAGGACCTCTTGGTCCCTTAGGATCTCTAGGTCCCTTAGGACCTCTTGGTCCCTTAGGACCTCTTGGTCCCTTAGGACCTCTTGGTCCCTTAAGACCATCTTGATCCCTTAGTACGGTATTAGTCCCTTAGAACCATCTACGGTCCTTAGGAAAAACTTGCCTTTCTAGGACTATCTTCGCTCTTAAGTGATCCTAAAGAACACCTTGGCCCCCAAGAACATTTCGGTCCTTAAGTCCATTTTGATCCCACAGAAATCTCTTGGTCTTTGGAAACAACTTGGTTTCATAATATTGGGTTACCCAAAAAGTAATCGCGGATTTTTTAAAAGAAAGTAAATGCATTTTTAATAAAACTTAGAATGAACTTTAATCAAATATACTTTTTTTACTTTTTTCTAAAGCAAGCTAAAAGTAACAACTGATAACTGACGGAAGAAAGAATGCAATTACAGAGTCACAAGCTGTGAAAAAGTTTGTCAACACCGACTATATGAAAAATCCGCAATTACTTTTTGGGCAACCCATACAATCCTCTCCCATTAATGTCCTCTTTTATCATCCACATTGGTAACCTACGAACATCTTTGTCCTATTGGACCATTTTGGTACCTTCGGAATACCCTGAACCTTAGGCCCCTTGAAACCACTTTGATTACTTCGGAACACCTTGCTCCCGTAGGACCGCTTTGGTCCTTTGAAACGATCTTGGTTAATCAGAATCATTTCGGTCCTTTAAGATTAAATTTGTGGCTAAAAACCACTCGGTACCTTAGGAACTTTTGGGTCTTATAAGACCACCTTGGTGAATAGGGACACTTAGAACCATCATGGTTAATAAGGATCAACTTGGTCCCTTAGGACTATCTTGGTAAAAAAGAATCATCTCGGTCCCTTGGGATCATGTACCTTAGCTAGCTTAGGACCTTTTGTGATCTTATCAAACCATCTTTGCTAGTAAGGAACAATTGGGTCCCTTAGGACCATATTGGAGGCTTAGGACTAACAAGGTATCTTAGGTCTTTTTGGGACCTTATCAAACCAACTTTGTTACTAATGAATATTTGGGTCCCTTGGACCCTCCTTGGTCCCATAGACCTCCTTGGTCTTTTAGGACCTCCTTAGTCGTTTAGGACCACCTTGGCCAATAGGGAAGACCTAAGGGGCCATTTAAATCCCTAAGGATCATGCTAACTTATTTGGACAATCTTGGTCCTTTAGCACCATCTTAGTTCTTCCTTTAATACCATCTTGCCTTCTAAGAATCATCTTGGTCACTACAAACCATTATGGTCTTTAGAACAACAGAAATTACGAAAAGTGAGTATAGCTACTCAATCCCACTATGGGTACTAGAAACCGCTATGGTTACAAGAAACTGCTATGGTTACACCAAATCACTAGAAGTGACATTAGTTACGAAAAGTGAATATAGTTACTAGAAGCCACTTTGCTCCCTAGAAACCACTTTGGTTCCCAGAAACCACTTTGGTTCCCAGAAACCAGTATGGCACCTAGAAACCAATATGGTTCCTAGAAACCAATTTGGTTTCCAGAAAAAATTATGGTTCCTAGAAACCTCTATGGTTCCAAGAAACCACATTGATTCCCGGAAACCGCTTTTAATCCTAGAAACAACTTTGGTTGCCAGAAACCATTTTGGTTACCAGAAACCACGTAAGTTACCAGAAATCGCCATGGTTCCCAGAAACCACTTTGATTCTAAGAAACCACTTTGGTTCCCAGAAACCACTTTGGTTAACAGATACGCGTTTCGTTCTATTTTGGTTCCCAGAGACCACTTTGGTTCCGAGAAACCTCTTTGGTTCCCAGAAACAACTTTGGCTGCCAGAAACCACTGTGTTGCCAGAAACCAGATACCGCTTTGGTTCCCAGAAACTACTTATGTTGCCGGAAACCACCTTTGTTCCCAGAAAACGCTTTTGTTCTCAGAAACTACTTAGGTTCCCAGAAACCACTATGGTTCCCAGAAACCACTTTGGTGCCCAGAAACCACTATGGTTCCAAAAAACCACTTTTGTTCCCAGAAAACGCTTTGGTTCCTAGAAACAACTTAAGTTTCCAAAAACCACTTTGGTTCCCAGAAACCACTATGGTTCCCAGAAACCACTATGGTTCCCAGAAACCAGTATGGTTCCTAAAAACCACTTTTGTTCCCAGAAACCGCTTTGGTCCCCAGAAACTACTTAGGTTGCCAAAACCCACTTTTGTTCCCAGAAAACGCTTTGGTTCCCAGAACCTACTTAGGTTCCCAAAAATCACTATGGTTCCCAGAAACCACTTTGGTTCCCAGAAACCACTTTCGTTCCCAGAAACCACTTTGGTTCCCAGAAACCACTTTGGTTCCCAGAAATCAATTTGGTTCCAAGAAACCACTTTGGTTCTCAGAAACCAGCATGGTTCCCAGAAACCACAATGGTTCCCAGAAACCACTAAGGTTCCCAGAAACCACTATGGTTCCCAGAAACCACTACGGTTCCTAAAAACCACTTTGGGTCCCAGAAACAACCATGGTTCCCAGAAACCACTATGGTTCCTAAAAACCACTTTTGTTCCCAAAAACCGCTTTGGTCCCCAAAAACTACTTAGTGGTTCCTAAAAACCACTTTTGTTCTCAGAAACCGCTTTGGTTCCCAGAAACTACTTAGGTTGCCAAAACCCACTTTTGTTCCCAGAAAACGCTTTGGTTCCCAGAAACTACTTAGGTTCCCAAAAATCACTATGGTTCCCAGAAACCACTTTGGTTCCCAGAAACCACTTTCGTTCTCAGAAACCACTTTGGTTCCCAAAAATCATTTTGGTTCCCAGAAACAACTTTGGTTCCCAGAAACCGCTTTGGTTCCCAGAAATCAATTTAGTTCCCAGAAATCACCATGGTTCCCAGAAACCACTATGGTTCCCAGAAACCTTTATGGTTCCCAGAAACCACTATGGTTCCTAAAAACCACGTGGGTTCCTAGAAATCACCATGGTTTCCAGAAACCACTTTGGTGTCAGAAACCACTTTGGTTCCCAGAAACCATTTTGGTTCCCAGAAACCACTTTGGTTCCCAGAAACCATTTTGGTTCCCAGAAACCACTTTGGGTCCTAAAAAACCACTTTGGCTCCCAGAAATCACTTTGGTTCCCAGAAACAACCGTGGTTCCAGAAATTTCCTTGGTTATCAGAAATCACCTTAGTTCCCAGAAATTACCTTAGCTCTAGAAACCACTTTGGTTCCCAGAAACCATTTTGGTTTCCAGAAACCACTTTGGTTCCCAGAAACCATTTTGGTTCCCAGAAACCACTTTGGTTCCCAAAAACCACTTTGGCTCCCAGAAATCACTTTGGTTCCCAGAAACAACCGTGGTTCCAGAAATTTCCTTGGTTACCAGAAATCACCTTAGTTCCCAGAAATTACCTTAGCTCCCAGAAACCATTTTGGTTCCCAGAAACCACTTTGGTTCCTAGAAACCACTTTGGTTCCTAAAAACCAATTTGGTTCCCAGAAACAACTTTGGTTCCCGGAAACCAATTTGGTACCCAGAAACCACTTTGGTTCCCAGAAACCACTTTGGTTCCCAGAAACCACTTTGGTTCCCAGAAACCACTTTGGTTTCCAGAAACCACTTTGGTTTCCAAAAACCACTTTGGTTTCAGAAACGACTTTGATTCCCAGAAACTACTTTGGTTCCCAGAAACCACCGTGGTTTCCAGAAATCACCATGGTTCCCAGAAACCTTGGCTCCCAGAAACCATTTTGGTTCGCACTTAGGGAATTTTACTCCATTGTGATACCGAAGTAGTAAACGCTTACTCCTTGATTCGGTTTGCAACTTTACTCTTGCCTTACGATACCCCATGTCTTTTTTTCAATGTGAGAGTCACCCTAATGTCTGCTTCGCCTGACTAGGTATTTGTGTAGTGTTCAGCAATTTTCGTAGCTAATTATCATGAGGTTTGTGTTCAATGGTGTGAAATGCCTACCTTTTCCATTGAATACTGAGTTTATTTCGGTTTTTTGCGGGAACCAGAATATGGTCTTCGCTCAATCACCATATCCTGAATCATCATAAGAATATACAAGTGGAATGGGTTTGTCCCTGGCTCTATGAGCTGGTGTGTGTGTGTGTCATAGTATAGCACTAGTCCACTATACGTTGATTCCTTTAATGGCTGTTGGATTTTCCTCCATAAGAATAATGCAATTTAGGCCCATCTGTTTGTAGTGGACTATAGTTTGGATCACCTTGTAGGTGGGGTTGGGGATTGGGATGTTGGTGTCAGTAGTTTTGCTTACCATTCCGTAATTTTGCAGTTCGTTTTAGTGGTCTCCTTGGGTTTAAAACCTGCTCTTCATGACATAATGGAAATGGGCGCTAAGTGGCCACAGGTCTACATGAAAAGTAGCAGAATGTTAATTAAATTTGTTGTAATAAATGGAAGGTTTATAACCACTCAGAGAAGCTAAATTGAAACATAAGTCCAATGTTTCAGCAAGTTCACCAGGAAAAAAAAGCACAAAAAAGAAAAACACAAGGCCTAAGGACAACCTTAGTTGTGGCGGCTGTTATTACAAATTTATCGTTCATGTACTGGGCCCTTCTTACAAGTATGAAGTTTTCAGAGATGTTGTTTTTTTCTTGGTTTGCTGTCGTTAGAACGAAAATGAATGACATGTTTCTGGTGACTAGTTTTTTCTTCTGCCTACCTCACCTCACTTCCTTTTCGAGCTGAAGGACATATAAGTTGCTGGTGTCATTGGATGTGGCAAATTTCGTGTTATCCTTGTTATTGGAGCCTATTTTGCGGCCGGTCGATTCGTTCAATTGATGGTGGTGTTATTTTTTCCGTTTTTCATGTTTTTTTTTTTTTTGTGGTAGAACCAATGGTACATTTGTTGCATTTTATGGTTTTGTTTGCAATGACCGTAACACATGCATTCTATATGGGGAGGGGGGAGGGGAATATTTGAATATTCATTGAGGCCGGTTGGGAAGGCAAAGAAATAAAAAAACAATATTTGTTTTAGTGAGAGGGAGCTAGAAGAGAGGACGACGGAAAGTGAGGCCAATAAGTACAAAACTGATTGCTGTTATCCTACTCGCTGTCGCTGTTATTATTATTGCCAATGGTGTTGCTGCTCCATCATTCTCATTCTCATCATCAACATCAACGTCAACGTCGTCAATGTCCAAATGAATGGCACTGCAACAATAAATGCCAAAGGTCATTTTCATACTAAAACCGTAACGAACAGCAAAGAAAAACACCTTTATGGCCATTTTGAAATCGAAAGGACCATGGCTCTCTGGGTCTGCTTTTTCATTACTCTTGTCCTTTGATTACATTTTTGTTTTCTTTCGCCAATGTTGTTGTCATGTCCTTCTTGGTCCCTTAGAGTTTTATGTAAATTTTCCCAACAACAAAGGCCAAGAGCAAGCGAAAAATTATCTTCATTTGTAGGTTCTTTTTCTGGTTATAGCCGCTGATGAATCCATAAACCAAAGTTTAAGATGACACAATAGATTACCAACAATAATTCAAAACTAATTTTGTTTGATTTAATTAGGTTTCTTTTCATTGTCTTACTTTGCCAAAATTGTGGTTCTTTAATTAGTTCCTCTTGTTTTTGTTTTAGAAACTCCACTATGGCTGCTGTTACAGGTGGCGCCCATACGCAACGAAAGGGATTTGGTTGTACTGTTCCTGCTAACATTCCGCGATATCACCGCCCTCAAGCAACCTATAGACAGCGAAGACACCAAGGGTGGTAAGTATCCAAAGGAGACAGAGAATCTTCTCTCTTTTTCTCGATGTGCCTTTTCTTAATGTTAAAAAAAAAACAATGGCTTCCAAAAAAAGTGTAATACACAAATACCATGTATATATAACCTAAGTGTCTATGTGTTTAATACTCTCAAAAATGGTTTGTAAACAAAAAATTTACAAAAAAAAGGAAATTTGTATGTTAAGCCTACAACCCTCAAATTTTTAATATACAAAAAAATTAAAAAAAAAAAAATATGTATAACCTCAAAGTTCATAATCATCATCTGCATGCTCTGCACACACACAATTGGCTCGCCTAAATTATCAGTAAAAAATCCATCGATCCTTAAACAACATGATGCCATAAACATAAAAGGATAATTATAAGAATAATGTTAAGTCATAAATCGTTTAAATTACTTCCATATCATATTTTGTGTAAAAAAAAATCTTTTTTTTAAAAAATTCAATTTTTATTAAGATTTTATTGTAAAATTTTTAATTTAACGATTTTTAGTTTAACTTTTTATACCCACCACCGAAGGATGGGATGGAGTGCCATTCCGTTTGCACAACATCAAAATATCCATTTTAGACCCTATGAAGACTATATATATTTTTGACCGTCATAAAAATCTAAGACGATATAGCCATGTCCATCCGTCTGTCCGTCCGTATGTCTGTTGAAATCACGATACAGTCTTTAAAAATAGAGATATTGAGCTGAAACTTTGCACAGATTATTTGTTTGTCCAAAGGTAGGCTAAGACCGGAGATGGGCTATATCGGACTATAAATTTGGGACAGTGAGTTATGTTTGGCCACCCGACATCTTTCTGCAATTTGGTCCAGATCGGTTCAGATTTGGATATAGCTGCCATATAGACCGATCTGTTAATTTAAGGTCTTGGGCCCATAAAAGACACATTTATTGTCCGATGTCGGCGAAATTTGGGACAGTCAGTTATGGCAGGCCCTTCGACATCCTTCCTAGATTGGTTCAGATTTGGATATAGCTGCCATAAGGTCTTGGACCCATTAATGGCGCATTTATTATCCGATTTCGACGAAATTTGGGACAGTGAGTTGTGTTAGGCTCTTCGACAGCTTTTCGCAATCTCGATCAGATTTGGATATAGCTGCCATATAGACCGTTCGCTCAATTTAAGTCTTGGGCTCATAAAATGCGCATTTATTGTCCGATTTCGCCAAAATTTTGATAGTGAGTTGTGTTAGGCCCACCGACATCCTTCTTCAATATGGCTCAGATCGGTTCAGATTTGAATATAGCTGCCATATAGACCAATCTCTCGATTTAAGGTTTTGGGCCCATAAAAGGCGCACTTATTGTCCCATGTCGCCGAAATTTAAGACAGTGAGTTTAATTACGCCCATCGACATTCTTCTTAAATTTGGCTAAGATCGGTCCAGATTTGGATATAGCTGCCATATAGACCGATCTCTCGATTTAAAGTTTTAGGTCCAAAAAAAGCCGATCTATTATCCAATTTCGCTGAAATTTGGGACAGTGAGTTATGTTAGGCCACCCGACATCGTTCTGCAATTTGGTCCAGATCGGTTCATGATCTCTCCATTTAAGGGCTTGGGCCCATAAAACGCGCATTTATTGTCCGATTTCCCTGAAATTTGGGGCAGTAAGTTGTGTAAGGCCCTTTGACATGCCTCTTTTGGCCCGGATCGGTTCAGATTTGGATAAAGCTGCCATATAGACCGATCTCTCGATTTAAAGTCTTGCTTTTATATTACGATTTCGGTGAAATTTTACAAAGTGACTTACGTTGGGCTTTTCGACATCCGCGTCGTATATGGTTCGGATCGGTCTATATTTGGATATAGAAATTAGAAATTATAGAAATTTTTGCACGACGACTATGACTCTAGACAACTGTGCTAAGTATGGTTCAAATCGGTCCATAACTTGGTATAGCTACCATATAAACCGATCTGGGATCTTCACTTATTGAGCCTCTAGAGGGCCCAATTCCTATCCGATTTGTCTGAAATGTTCCATGACGTGTTTTGTCATGACTTCCAACAACTGTGCTGAGTATAGTTGAAATCGGTCTATAACCTGATATAGCTGTCATATAAACTGATCTTGGGTCTTGACTTCTTAAGCCTCTAGAGGGGGCAATTCTTATCCGATTTGTCTGAAATTTTCGCACGACGTATTCCACCGTGACTCTTGACAACTGTGCTAAGTATGGTTCAAATCGGTCCATAACCTGATATAGCTAGCATATAAACCGAACTTGAATCTTGACTTCTTGAGCCACTAGAGGGCGCAATTCCTATCCGATTTGGCTGAAACTTTGCATGAGACGTTTTGTAATGATTTCCAACAACTGTGCTGTGTTATTTTTTTAATCGGAATATAACATGATATAGCTGTCATATAAACCGATCTGGGGTCTTGACTCCTTGAGCTTATAGAGGGCGCAATTGTTATCCCATGACCTTCAACATACGTGTCAAATCTGAAGCGGTCTTGAACCTGATACAGCTCCCATATAAGCCGATCTCCATATTTTACTTCTTGAGTCCCTAAAGGGCGCAATTACACAGTGAGTCCTCCTATGGTCTCCAACATTCAATTCAATTATGGTCCGAATCGGACCATAACTTGATATACCTCCAGTAGCATAGCTAAAATGAGATACCGGGAAAGTATACAAGATTCGGCCTGGCCGAACTTAGAACGCTTTTACTTGTTTGTTTTTAAAATTGTAATTTTATTTTTTGTTTTTTTTTTTTTATTTTAGTAGGGTGTAGGGTGGTGAAGGGTATCACCACTGCTGTGATACAGGGAATTATAATTTATTTAGCTATTTAGCTATGTCCGTCTATCCATGTTTATTTGTGTACAAAGTACAGGACACAATTTTTATCCGATCGTCTTAAAATTTGGTGCAGGCATGTTTTTCGGCCTAGACATGAAGACTTTTGAAATTGGGAAAAATGGGATCAGATTTGGATATAACTCCTATGTATATGTTTGTCCGATTGCGGTAATAATGCAATAAAATAGTCATTTGTATACCGATTCTCTCATAATTTAGTGTTCATTTGTTAACCGATTCTCTCGTAATTTGCCAGGAAGTATTTCCAAATGACTCTCGACATTACTGATGAATTTTCTTAAAAATCGGTTCGGTTTTAGATATAGCTGTCATATATGCATATCGCCCGATTTTCACTTCTAGAATCATAGCAAGCGTATTTACCATGACGTATGACCAATCTTGCCAAAACGCTTTCCTCGACGCCTAAAACAATATATAAGAAGTTTGGTCGAAATCGGTTCAGATTAAGATATAGCTCCCACATGTTTGACAGATTATGGACAATTTGCAGTTATGGTGTCATTTGTCAACCGTAATTATACCAGTTAAAACATATTCGCTCGAAATTTCATACAGATCATCTGAAAACATCTGGCGAAGTCTATCAATATTGGTTTAGAATTAGTTAAAGCTCCCACTTTTAACTTAAAGTATAGGTGTAGGGTTTTATACAGTCGGCAACGCTCGACTTTTGCCCTTCCTTACTGGTTTTCATTTGAATTTTAGTTTCTGATTCTATTTTCTGGAGCAAATTCCTTAAGAATTTTTTCGCCCGACTTTTAAATTTCCTTACTGGTTTTCATTTGAATTTTTTGCTTTTTTATTATAATTTCTTTAAGAATTTTCTTGAGCAAAAATCCTTAAGAATTTTTGTTAAAGCCAAATCAAACAAAACATCATAAATCATTTCCATCTACATCATTCTTCTTCCCCTGCCATCAAAAATAAACATTCTCTAACATTTGTAAATAAAAATCAACATTTGTTCTGTGCTCTATCAAACACAATAACACCATAAATGTCCTATGCAGCAACAGCAGCTTTAGCCCTTATGATGAACTCTTCTTCTAGCCTATGAACTTTGCATCATCTATGCCCGCACATAATAAATGTGTGCGTGCGTCTATTTCTTTTTTGCATTTGTTTGTGCTGTCAGTGTGTTGTCTTTGGTGTTTTTGACAAATTGATTTTTCAACTTTCCAGTTTTAGGTCTATCCAAATTTGCCAAATTGGCCCGATCGGTAACGAGAAGTCGTCAATTCAGCGCACATTTGCCAACGCTGAAGGATCCAACGAAACAATCAAATTTGGCACATGTAAGACAAGTATACAATCTATCAATCAATCAATACATACATTCAATACAAACACATCTACATGCCTGCATATGTACATATCAATCACCTATCCACAAAATGTTGATACGCTTTTCCAACGTTTTGAAATGTTAATTAATTTATCTTTATTATTGTGTTACAGATGATGTCCTTAAGTGCGGATATTATGCCACAGTATCGACAGGAAGCGCCTAAAACACCACCTCACATTTTATTGCATTATTGTGCATTTAAAGCCATTTGGGATTGGGTCATATTATGTTTAACATTTTATACAGCAATTATGGTAAGTTTATGGCAACACATAGCATGACATCTACATGCATCATAACCTCACATCTTGGCATGGGTGTTTGAAGAGCATCATTAATTTTCTTATCATAAGGGCCGCCATGATGGCATCAATAAATAGATGGCAGCAGCATTCAAATAGGAAGGCTAAGGGTCCTTTGCCAATGCTTAAGTATTAGGGGGTTTCTTTGTGTTTTTAGTGGCAACACAGCACTTCATAAAAGTGGGAGGAGAGGCTTTTTAAGTTGTAATGGCAAACAATAATATAGAAAAAATGTAGGGCCCTGAGACAAAGAAAAGCTTGAGGCAAAAGTGTTGCTAATATTATGTATGCATTCTCCTCCTTTCACTTTCACGTTCACCCTTCTTGCACAATGTTAAATTATGACATTTAAGAAGAGGCAAGAGAAAACAAGAACTGAGTTTAATTACCCATTTACATGTTTATTCAAGTATCCTCACTGCTGTGGAGGCATGGAGGATGCAAACAGCTGCTGCCATTAAGGCTTATAAGTAGGATATGTTGCCCGTGGAGAAAGAGCTAGAGTGAGTGTCGGCATTTTGCATGCGACCGGCAAAAGGAAATTGTATAACACATGCATAACACTAAACTTGATATGCACTTCTAAATGTCTCTTAAAGAAGGACCACAACATAGGCAAATGAATACATGACAAACCCTACGGCCTTCTCTTCCTCCTAAGCCTTATATAAAGGGGCAAAGATTTAAGAAAATATTGTCGCATATTATGGTTAGAGAATTTCTCATACCATTACCCTTAAGCAAACATGGCCTCATACTCTTATTAGTACTCAAACAAACATTTATATTATGCTTATGTATATCATCTGTAGAAATAATTTAATTAAACGGGAAAATACAATTTAAGGTCCCTTAAGAAATCAATGTTCCATAAAATCAAAATATATGAGTCATGCTAAATGTTAGAAATAATGAAAAGAGGCTCAAATTCTATGGGGCTATGATTTATATATATTTTGCTTATGATATACTTTCTTCATGGCCGGCGTTGCGTATGATTTATTTTATTTATTGTAGTAACATTCTTCGCAGTACTTGGGAGCGAATGATTATCATTATTTTTCATGTTAGCTGGCCTTTAGAGCGCATGAGTGATGTTAATGGACATAGTTTTAAATTTTAACAAATTTTTATAGGAAAATTTAAATAAGTAAAAGCAAAAATCGTTAAATGACAGTTACATAGAGGGTTTGGCCCCTTATCATTTAGCTTAAACTTGAATGGGACAGCACTCATTGCTGTGTGAGAAGTTTGACCCAGTTCCTTAAAGAAATCACCATTAAGGTCAAATTTGCAGAGTGTTCGGCGGACTTCTAGAGCCCTTATGAACTTAAAATTAAAGTATTTAAGCAGTCAAAAAGGTCAAATTAGGCTTTAAAGGGTTCTAGAAAACAAGTTAGGTAACGTAGGAAACACAACAAATAAGTCTGCCATTTTTGAACGGTTAAAGATATTTATGCCACCGTAGCGCAGAAGTCAGCATGAGGAGAACATCAGAAAAATTTTTTAGCGGCGATTATCCGCTCTTCAATCTGGCGGCATTAACGACACATTGTACCATTTGGTATGGCAATCAAGTAAAATCTTCTCCACAAAGAAGTGTCACACCGAGAAATAAAAAGGAGTCCCCTTATCCGTGAGTTTAAACTTGAATCGGACAGTACTTATTGATATATGAGAAGTTTGCCCCTGTTCTTTATTGGAATATTCACGGGCAATTTTGCAATTTGCATACCAAACTTTCAAAGTTCAAGAAAGCTTGGTGGCCTAAGATGGGCCAGCAAATTAGTTTGAATAACAAATCAACTGATCTAGATTGTCTGTCCGACCCTTTTCTAATGCCTGGGTTCGAATATAAACTTCAGATTAATATTTAATTGATGGCGATATTTAGGATTTCTAGTATAGCTTAGCCCAGGAGTAAGGGGGCGCCCCGGTAGCCGAGTAGGTAGCGTGCTTGGATTACCAGTGCAGGGATTAAGTCACTACTGTGGTATCACAATGAACCTAAAATTGTCTAAGTGAGTCTGTAAAGGACTGCCACTCTTATTTAACCTAACCCAGGGTGGTATCACACTATGAACGTCATATTTAAATCTGATCCGGTTTGGATGAACTTTCGAAAGTAAAGTTACGGCTGCCTTATAAGTGGGAATCGGGCGATATGGGAGATAAAATCAAATCTGAACCGATTACAGAAGACAGATTGGTAATCACAGAAAAAATCATTGCGCGATATTTTGAAAAGAACGGCTAATAAATACGCAAGCAAAGGGCTTAGAAAAGGAAATCGGGAGACACGTAGAATGAGCGATGAATGTCTACATACGGCCTTAAATTTTGGTAAATATGTACTCCTGTATAAGGAAGAGTAGAGACACAGTTAGGTTATAACTGTTTTTTCATAACTTATCGATCATAGAACAAAGGGGGTTTTAAAAAAACTATATCAAAAAATTTTTACGTAATATCAAGCTATTCGTCAGACGGACACACTGACGAACATTTGGATAAAGAGACGGAAAGACGGATATATAGACAGACGAACAGCCATAAACTAACATGGGAAAACAGACAGGCGGGCATATGGTCAAAGAGACGTACAGCTAAACATATAGAAAGACGGATGACAGCTAGACGGACACAGAAACAGAAAGAAAAACGTCTGTCTGTATTTAGACACAAATTAACATGGACAGACAGACAGATGAACATTTCGACAAAGAGACGAAATGACAGACAGAAGGACGCCGAAACAAATGGGGTAACAGATCGACTGACAGAAAGAAAAACGGATGGATAGGCAAACACACAGACAGACGGTCAGAGAGATAGACCAACAGTCAGACAGAGAGACTGACTGTCACATAGATAGACTGACGGTTAGACAGATAGACTGACTGTCAGATAGATAGAACGACGGCTAAACCCAAATTAACATGAAAAGACACAAAAACGGAAGGACAGACGGACAGACGGACGTGTAGGCAGAAGGGCACATCGACAGTCGAACTTCCACAAACCAACATGGAAAACAGATAGACGGACATATGGTCAAAGAGGCGTACAGCCAGATATATAGAAAGACGGACGACAGATTGACGATTAAACAAACGGGCAAAGAAACAGAAAGAAAGACGTCTGTCTTTATTTAAACGCAAATTAATATGGACAGACAGACAGACGGAAATATAGACAAAGAGATGAAATGACAGACAGACGCACACAGAATCAAATGGACAGACAGATAGACAGACAGAAAGAGAAACAGATGTACAGGCAGACAAACAGATAGATCAATGGTCAGATATAGTTAAAAACTCCTACAATGTAGAATTCGCTTAGAGAAATCATTTTTAAATCAGTATCCCTGATTGACCAGGGGGCAGAATGGTATTAATCTTCACTAATTTAAGTTCGTTTTTGCATAATTTGCAGTTATCTGCGTTATTCACGTTCATCACTTTGTCGAATTAACATTAAGTCTGTCAACGCACAATTGTGTGGTGAATAGTACTTGGCCCATGCATTAGTTTAGGACCTTGGCCGCTCTACAGTATTAATATACCCAACACCATTGGATGAGAAGTATACTAATCTGGTCATTCCGTTTGTAAAACCTCGAAATATTGATCTAGGAACCCATAAAGTACTTACATTCTTGACCGTCTTGACACTCTGAATCGATTTAGCCATGTCCGTTCGTCCGTCCGACTGTCTGTTAAAATCACGATCTAACAGATACTTAATATTGATGTAGGTCGTTGGGGATTGCAAATCGGCTCAGGTTTGGATATAGCTCCCATAAAAACCGATCTCCCAATTTAATTTCTTCAAACCCAAGAAGCCGCAATTTTTATCCGATTTGGCTGTAATTTTGCACATAGTGTTCTGTTATGGTTTCCAACAAATGTGCCAAGTACAGTCCAAATCGGTCAAGAACCTGATATAGCTCCCATATAAACCGATCTCCCGATTTGACTACTTGAGCTGCTGGAAGCTTAAATTTTCATCCAATTTGGCTGAAATTTTGCATATAGTGTTATGTTACGACTTCCAACAACTATGCCAAGTACGGCCTAAATCCGTTTATAACCTGATATTTTAACCGAATCCATGGTGATGGGTTCCCAAGATTCGGCCCGGCCGTATTTAGCACGCTTTTACTTGTTTAGGACTAAGAACAATTCTTCTCCTTTTCCTGGACATTTGCCTTCATTAAAGGCTATTTTTTTACTAAGGGACCTAGTTGCCTGCAAAAGACTACGTATTTTTAAATAGTGTAGAGTGTCACTTATACTTTTTTCTTATATTTTTTATTTATTATTAATTATTTTTAAGTTAAGTGCTTGGTGGCGTATAAGTGATAATAATGTATGCTCATGTGAGCGTATGATTAACTTTAATTACTACTATGGAGGGAATATGGGTGCGTATGATAAACAAGAATAGCAAATTAGAGCACTATAAGACGTATGCTGTGCAAAATGAAATTAAGCATACTTAACCTAACAAACAACTGAACAAAACTTCAAAATGCCATGACAAGTCTTATAGACTTTTTGGATTATTGCATAAAAAAGACTTATGTAGCATAGCTGAACAAAAAAAGACTGTGTGATATATAATTTCCCTGGCAGTGTGGCAACATTAGCCCACTGAGAACCATAGAAACAAAATTTTTGTCATGTGTTTACGTGCAGTGATTAGCATTAAGCATACACATGCCAGACTTCCCGCGAACTTGCAATTACGAAATAAGACCAGACTTTTTTTATATCATTCAGTGTTGCTTTATTAAATTTTAATTCTATTAAGTCTAAAAAGAGTCCCAAAGAATCTCAAACCCTTGTAGAGTGTTTCAATACGAATGGAATACTCCCAAATATGGTGGGTATAAAGAAGGGGAAAATCACTACCATTAATTTTGTGCTCTAGCCTATGCTATGCGCAATCCCTTACACCTACATGATAAACCATTATCACCAAAAAGAATTTAATATTTAGTCATGATAATTATGGGCGTATAATAAAAGCCAGTTTATCAGTTTCTCTAATGTATACAAGCTCAGGTATATTAACGAAATTAAAATACCACATACATGTGTTGTGCTACACATAACTCATTTGAGCATAGTTTTCATTTCAATTACTTTAACAAATTGCTATATGACACAATGAAAAAAAATTGAGCTTTTAAAGAAATCACCAAAAAAGGGACTCACTTAATGGGCAGCTTTTTACGAGTGGTAATTAGTTAAACAGTAGGAGAGTTATTAAGAACCACAAGTGGTAAACTTTCAGCATGAATCCGGAAGAAAAGTGTTTATACTCTTAACAGAAACAACATAAAGGCTAATTTAAAAAATGGTACTATAGTGCGTATGATTTATATAAATTATTGCCTTACTTTACTATTTTCCCCATAAAATTTTTATTTATGGTGATAAAAGAATATTTTGAATGACGAAATAAAGAAAACACTTTGGGAATTAAGGAAATTAAATGTAGTTTCTTTTTTATCCAGCTTAAAGTTTAATTTCTTAGCCAAATTACCAAGGCAAGTAAAACAGATTATTTTTTAATTGCGCTATACATAATCTCTATGTGTTGGGGACCTTTGACTTTTATAAAAACAATTATTTTAACAAGTTTATAATTTGATAAATCTTCAAATATGTTCCTTATTTCCATGGTTAGTTTGAAAACTTGCATAAATCTTCTGTAAATGCTTCATTTCCGCGTTATTGTACTAACCAACCAACATCTTCCTTAGGGATGCATTTGAAAATTTATGATTACGGTGGTCATTTTCGCCATGTGCTTTAAGATGTATGGCCCCCAAGCTAAGCATCAAAGTTGTAAATCACACTGTAATACAGGTGGATGTATTCTAAGGATTTATATGGTTCAAATCTACCAAACACACATACACAGATAGCAAATATACTTTAGCATTTCAGCAGACAGACAGAAAGAAAGACCTACAATGAATGCAAAAGCAAATATCCATGTAATTAAGCGATAATCCAAAGAAGTATGGGTAGGCTTATATTGAAAGATAATGTTGTATAGGTATTTCGTGTTGGGTGAATAGACAATGTTAAGTAGCTCAGACTATAGGTCACTTTATAGGCATTAAGTCGCCTCTTCAATGTTTTCGGTGTATTTAAAAAAGCTTTTTTTTTAGTTTTGTGATTAATGTTAACTCATTTTTGATGGAATAAAAAGTTGAAAAATCAAAACCAATTATTTATTTTTTTGCATAATCCTCTCTTTACAGGTGCCATATAATGTCGCTTTTAAAAATAAAACCTCAGAAGATGTTTCATTACTTGTTGTTGATTCAATTGTAGATGTTATATTCTTTATTGATATTGGTAAGTACATTTGCAAAATACCACTGCAATATGTGTCAACTCTAAAGAGGACATTATGACCATAGAGAATAACAGTGATAGGAAGAGACAAAGTTAGAGATAATGGGGGCATGATGATTAAGGGGACTCTGAAATAAAGACCTTTTCTAGCTACATAAATGCAATATGAATACAAATAGACTGGAAACCGTGCAAGTTATGTAAGCAAAAGGATGATCCATAGAATTCCAATAAAAATAGAACAAGTAAGCAAAAGTTTCTTATGCAAATATTTTACCCATTTCCTGTTTAAACTACAACTGACATTGCAACAATGAGCACACCTTAATAATATCTTCCATACCTTAATAATTATATAGAAGATAAAGTTTTTCAATTTATCTGGGAAACTACCTGTCTTCATTATTGCAGTGTAGTTTCTGCTTCCTAAATTTTCGTTTTGTGGCATAGAAAGAGAGGCTTCTGTACATAAGTCTTCCAACTTATACTTCCTGTGCAAAAATTCTTTGGCTTTGCAGCTAAAATTTTCTAACAATTTCAAAATTAGTTGTTGCCTTAGGGCAACAACATACAAAAGGAAGGCAATTACTGTGCTTAAATCTAGGAAATACTATACAAAGTTCTTGTATCTACATATTTGTTCACGTAAAATAAAGAAAAGAGAAAAGGTTAGCAAAACGGATGAAAGTGAAATGTATTTGCCAAGATAAAGTGAAATTTCTACGAAAATGGTATAAAAATTCTTTTGGTTTACCTAAATGTTGGAAATTCTTTTTACAAATAGACCTAGGAGAGTATGATTGATATTATTTTGTTATACATATTGGAGAAAATCAATAATAAACTTGCGCCGATGTGAAATTTAAGAATCTCATTTTTGAGCATTTTATTTCTTTAGAAAATGTGGTCAACATTTTTAATTCAAAAAATTAAGTTTCAAAGATAATTTTCTCAAAATTTTATTTCCCAAGAATATTCTCTCAAGATTGTATTTTCAAATAATATTTTCTCAAAATTTTATTTTCAAAGAAAATTTTTCCCAAAATTTTAATTTCAAGAAAAAGTCATTTTGTCAACGAAAAATTTATCAATTCATTTCTTTTAAAAATGATGACAACTTTCCTTTGTTAAAGAAAACTAACTGAGCCAAGACCGCTTTTAACTTATATGGAACAAAATTATACTTTGAATATTTATTTTCGACAATTAAAGAGCTTTTAGTTAAATATCAAGTTTGGATGTTAGATGTACTCCCTTCTCAAAAGATTTTATTTGAGCTCGATATTAGCTTGAGGATTTTGATATTGGGAAGGTGGTTGGTGGGTAAAGGGGGTGGTGTGGATCTCTGGTGTAGGTATAAATTTCGTGCTCTTCTCACAAATATCTTTCATTTGAGCCACATATTGCCATGATCGGTTAATATGTATGGCCGATACAGAGGTGTTTTCGGGGGAGAGGTGGTCCCCCAAACACTTAGACCTTAAAAAAAAGATCAGTATTGTGCTTTACTCTCAAATACCATTTACTTGAACCCAATATTACCATTGGTTTAAGGGGACTTTATGGGATGAGGCGAACCCCAAACACTTTGCCCCAAACTTAGTTATCAAATTCGTTTTCTAATCTCATATACCTTTCATTTTTGCCACATATTGCAATGGTCGGTAAATTTTTACCCTTTGGGGGTGTTTTGGGTAAGGGGCGGTGCCCCAAATACATAGTCCCACATTTAGATATTCGTATTCTACTCCCAAATACCTTTATTTGAGCCCCATATTGCGATGATCAGTATATAATTGCTATTTGTGGGGTATTTTGGGAAAGGGGTAGACGCCCCGAAAATTGGTCATGAAAGTGGGTATCAGTTTCCTGCTCTACTTCCCAATACCTTTCATTTGCGGCCCACATTGACATCGTAGGTAAATGTGACCGATTAAGAGGTGTTTTGGGGTGTGGGATGGTCCCCCAAACACTTAGCCCCACAAATATATCATTCCAATATATTGGGTTTCCCAAAAAGTAAGTGCGGATTTTTTAAAAGAAAGTAAATGCATTTTTAATAAAACTTAGAATGAACTTTAATCAAATATACTTTTTTTACACTTTTTTTCTAAAGCAAGCTAAAAGTAGCAGCTGATAACTGACAGAAGAAAGAATGCAATTACAGAGTCACAAGCTGTGAAAAAAATTGTCAACGTCGACTATATGAAAAATCCGCAATTACTTTTTGGGCAACCCAATATATATAATTTATTTGAACCCCATATTGCCATTGGCCTCGAAATTGAATACCAAACTCGTTTTCTAATCTTAAATACCTTCCATTTAAACCCCTTTATTGCAAAAGTCAGCAAATATGTCCGGTTTGGGGTATGGGCCCTAAAAACTATCAATATCGAGCTCTTCTGTCTTGAAGACCCAAATTGTTTTGGTAGCAAATACGTTCTATTTGGGGGTTGTTGCGGTGGTGAGACGTTCCTTAGGCAGTTGGTCCCGAATGTTGGTATCAGATTGGTGGTCTTTTCCAAATACCTTTCATTTGAGCCCCATACTCATATTTCCATAGTCGGCAAACACGAGCTTTTGAGGGGTGTTTTGAGGGGTGCCACTCGATGACTTGGCCTTGAAAATATATATCAGATTCGGGTTCTACCCTAAAATACATCTCATTTGAGTCCTATATTGCAATGGTCAGCAAATACTTCATAGTAGAAATACAGGTTCACAAGGATTCTAAAGCCCCAACTCTGAAAGTGGTCCACTTAATTCTTAAATCAATTAAAAATTCCAACTATTTACCATGTTCCAAATTTAACTTTTTGTTGATTAATGGATTAAATAATCTCGAGGCAGAGGTCGAATCATATCTAATATGTTTGCCAAAGCATTGAAAATTTCTTACACCTTCCTGATGTTCTTAAAATGTCCAAGAAATTAAAAATATTCCACATGTATTTGCTTTAACAGTTTCTCAGCCATTTTATCTTTCTCCTTAAGACACCGTCTGAACTTTTCCTTTTGGGCAAATCTTTAACTTTATGTATGCCATTGCTATTGCCCCCACAGGCTATGAACAAACCTAAGATAAGCGAGTGGTTATGAATAAATTCATAAATCAATTTGGAAAGTTGGAAATTTGTGCCACGCGACAAGTAAGAAATGCAGTGAAAACGTGTTGAATCACTACATACTACCACCACTGACAGGACATGCGACAAACACAAGCAGACACTTGTTAACAAGCAACATTTGCATATGTATGAGAATGCAAATAATAACTCTTAGAATAAGTATCAAACTTACTACACTGAAAATTTATTGTCCTGAAACTTTTTTCTTGATTTTCCTAATTTCCCTTCCTCTTTGTATAACAGTTTTAAATTTTCATACAACCTTTGTGGGTCCCGGCGGTGAGGTCGTCAGTGATCCAAAAGTGATACGCATGAATTATCTGAAATCATGGTTCATCATTGATTTGCTCAGTTGCCTGCCATACGATGTCTTCAATGCCTTCGATCGGGACGAGGATGGCATTGGTTCCTTGTTTAGTGCTTTAAAGGTTGTTCGTCTGCTGCGCTTGGGTCGAGTGGTGAGAAAATTGGATCGCTATTTAGAATATGGAGCGGCCATGTTGATATTGCTGCTGTGCTTTTATATGCTGGTGGCCCATTGGCTGGCCTGCATATGGTATTCGATAGGAAGAACAGATGCCGATAATGGGGTAAGAGTCATAATTCACTTAACTTGCTTTTCTTTATCTCCCCTCTTTGCTTTATCATCCCAACAAACAGATACAATACAGTTGGCTATGGAAATTGGCCAATGTCACACAATCACCCTATTCTTATATATACAATAATGATTCCACAGAACTGATAAATGGTCCCTCTCGCAAGAGTATGTATGTGACCGCATTGTATTTTACCATGACCTGCATGACATCGGTGAGTGCTTAAGGCCTTCAAAAGTTTTTAGTTTTTTCAAATTTATTTTGTTTTTATAGAGAGGGTCAATAATAATTTATATTTTCTATTTATTTATATTTGTCTATTCCTCTTTTTGTCTCTCTTGAAATTCTTTAGGTGGGATTTGGCAATGTTGCTGCCGAGACGGACAACGAGAAGGTGTTCACCATCTGCATGATGATAATTGCAGGTGCAGTGTTTTTAACACGTTCCGTTGCCACGTCATTCTATTGCTAATGAATAGAAATTAAACGCTAAAGTGATACTTTACATGTGTATAACGCTTTGGTAGTTTTGCATACATAATAAGAGAATGGCATAATTGAAATGTGCGCTTTTAGAGGAAAAACACCAAAGAAATGAAACCATTATAATAGTTATGACAGTAAAATATACTAAATATTGGAGGTGAAGCCAAAAGTATAACACTTTCATATAGGCTATAGACAAGTAGAGAAAATGGAAAACTTCAGTATAACAGTTTGAATGCCAGCCTAACAGATCGCACGAAAGTTATTCCAACGAAACTTTAATGAATAAGCTTATATGTATATTGTAGGTATAACAAGTTAACTCCCTGTATAGTTCATAAATCAGTTAGTATAACAGTTATACCAAAACCATTGCATATTAAGTATAATATATTTAAAAAAACAGTTATAACTGTTATTGTAGTAATATAATAGTTTATCCAACAGTTTGTATAACAGTTTGTATAACAGATTGTATAACAGTTTGTATAACGGTTTGCACAACAGTATGTATAACAGTTTGTATAACAGTTTGCATAACAGTATGTATAACAGTATGTTCAACAGTTAGTACAAAAGTTTGTAAAACAGTTTATTCAACAGTTTGTATAACAGTTTGGATAACAGTTTGTATTAAGTTAGTAAGACGTAACTTATATATTTTAAACTAACCAACAAAGGATACATGATTTGTACCGAAAACTTTGTAAAGCAATGGGTATAGCAGTTTAAGTTTTAACTTTTTTGAGATACAAGTAAAATTAGCTTAGCTTGAAACTACTATAGAGGAAAGAATTTTAATTTTATAAAATCTTAAATACAATTGAGAGTATAACAGGTTTTTTTTAGCAGTATTACAGCTTCAAAAAAATTATATAAAACAAAACCTGAAAGCTTCTAATGGATTTTCAGACAAGTATAACACTTTCTGCTATAAAAATTTTTAAAAATTCCTTTGTATAACACTTTTTAAAATTTTGTAAAGTTTTTAAAACAAATGTTTAAACCGAAAATTCAATAAATGAAGAAGTTTTCGGCAAAAAATAAAAAGGTTTTATAAAAAAATATCGTATATAACAGTTTTCAAAGCGCTATACCAGTTAAAAAAAATGATCGAAGCTAAACCTAAACGTTTAAAATTGAGTTTTCGACACCTTTTTGGAAAATTATTCGTAATTAAGCACTAGTTGCACAAGTATTCATCTTTCTCATATCATATTTTTGGAAAAATAGGGTGTATAACAATTTTTGTAAGGTATAACTGTTTTTAAAAGAAATCTTTTAAGCGAAAATTTTGTAAATTACAAAAAACTAAGAAGTCTTTGCAGGTTTTGTAAAAAAATCGTATATAACAGTTTTTATAACAATATAACAGTTTCACAAAAATTTTCGTAGCAAAACCTGAATGTTTTGAATAAAGTTTCTGACACCTTTTTGGAAAATTATTTCCCATTGTTATTGACTATGCCACAGAGAAGTAACGGTGTCCTTAATGTATAACTAAGCTGATAATGACGATTCGTAGATAGATTTAAAAATTTATAGAATAGTATATTAGATTTTATGTCTGTATAACAGATATGTAAATCATACTAAAACAATTACATTATACTTAATAAGATATTTTCCATGAACTTACCGAAAACAAAACGTTGAGTTCTTTGCGGATAGGCCATATTAAATCAGTTTCTGAAAAAAATTTAAATAAAGAACAAGTTAATATAACAGTTTTACAAGATGGATTAAAAACTTTAAAATAAAAGTCCTATTCAAACTTGCAGCAGTATGGAAGTTTTATAACAGTTTTATTACAGATGTGCAAACTAGGTTAAGCACTGCAAAATATATTTCCCATAGATATTATTATGAATATTTTTGTCAAAATTACGTTTCTGACAGTAGTATGTCAATTTTATAAACGTATAACAGTTTTATATGAGTATAACAGATTTGCAAAAACTAGATTGAGCTACAGAAAATATGCCTTCAACTTTTATTATTAAAAGTATTTTGAAATTAGTCTTTTTGCTGTAGTATAACAGTTTTTGAAAAGTATTACACTAATGCAAAACTACAATTGATCAAACTCTACAAAAAAGAATGTCTTCGGTTTAATTTGAGTTATTCTTGTCAAAAAGTAGCGTTTTGCAGTAGTATTGCAAGATTTACAAAACTGGGTTAAATGCTACAAAACAGAAGTCATTGACATTGAATAGCATTTTTGCCGTAGTATGACAGTTTTGTAATAGTTTTTTAATAGAGTAAAGGATATGACGAACTACATTAATCAGTACCAAATAGTATGCTTTTGACATATATTAGAGTTTTTGCAGTAGTATGACATTTTTACAACAGTTTAACAGTGGCGCATAGATTAGCATCTCCACCTATGATGCCGACCGCCTGGGTTTAAATTTTCATTGGTGGTTATCCCCTTACTAATGCTGGCTACATTTGTAAGGTATCCTGCCATGTTGAAACTTTTCTTCGCTATGCGGCACGCCGTTCGGACTCTGTATAAGAAAGGAGGCCCCTTATCATTGAGCTTAATCTATAATCGGAGTGCACTCATTATTATGAGTGAAGTATCCCCTGTTTCTTAACGGAATGTTCATGGGAAATTTAGTATTAGCATAACCGTATAGAAGTTTTACAAAACTACATTAAACACCACATATTCTTGTGAAAATGGCATTATTGAAGCAGCATGATAGTTTCTAAGAGTACAACAGTTTTAAATCAGTATAATGGTTCTACAAAACTATGTTAAACAGTTCCAAATAGTATGCCTTTGACTTATACTGGGGATTTTCTTTACAAAATAGAGTTTTTGCTATAGTATGACATTAATATAACAGTTTATATCAATATAACAGATTTGCATACCAAGATTAAATACTTTAAAATAGATTGCGTTAGGCTCCTATCATAGATGAAACGGTTTGGTAGCAGTATCACAGTTTTATATCAGTATAACAGATTTATAAACTTTGTTAAACACTACAAAATACAGTGTCTTCAGTTTTGAGTTATTCTTTACAAAATTGCATTTTGGCAGTTGTGGGACAGTTTAATAACAGTTTTACAACAGTATAACAGTTTTATAACAGTATAACAGTTTCGTAAAAGTGTCTAAAAACAAAAATCTTAATGCCTCAAACAAGTTGTATTGCATTCAATAGAAGTTTTGTTACTTATTAAGCATTCTATTACTGGCAAAAATATTATACATGGTTTCAATTGAGGAATATACTTGTCCAATATGTTCATTATTTAAAGTTTAATAAAAAGCGCATATTTCATTATGTTACGCCGCTAGAACTAATAAATGCTAAAGAATATTGTTGTAGTTTTCATATCATTCATTATAAATGTATTATTTAAAATTTTATTGCCTCTTTTTAAGTTATAATTTTGTTATGTAAACGATTTTTTACGTTCTTTCTACTCAAAACCATGGAACCTATTGTAGATACCATGATAAAGAGTAGGACATCCAGCGAACTGCTCAAGTACAAACAGCATGCCTATGTTAGGGGAAGGTCGGTGGAGACTGCCCTGCAGGAGGTTGTGCATAAAATTGAAGAACCCTTAGACGTACACATTGGCGGTTTGCATTTACATCGGGGGAAGTTTAACAATGTACGGACCGACACATTGATCCAATTCTTAGACCAGTACCGTGTCCTTTGAGACTGGATAAACCATATGCTAAGGGCAGGTTGATAAATTGCCGGTCCTATGACATAAATATAAGAGAGAAAGCGGCACAAGGCACCCCACAGGGGGAATTTAATCGCCACTCCTTTGGAAGACCGCCATAAATGACCTATTTCGGATGCTGACTGAGGAGGGATTTTATCCCGTCAGCTATGCACACGATGTTATAAAACTTCTTAGGGGTTAGCATCCGAACTAGCTATGTAAAGGGCCGAAAAGGTCTTGCATATGGCATATGACTAGCCTAGACCAAGGAGTTTCAATGTTAACCCAGAAATGGCTGAAATATGCCTGTTCAAGAAGAAGACGAAGGTGGGTCAATTTGATGAACCGGGTTCCCTCAACAAACGATTTCGATATCTGACAAGGTCAAATACTTAGGAGTGATCTTGGATAGGAGACTTAATTGGGAGTGTAATGAGAAGGCTCATAAATGTTGGGCACTATGTAGACGGGCCGTAGGCTCGAAATAGGGCCTGAATCCGAAAATAGTCCACTGGCTCTACAGGAACGTGATTAGATGAATGTTTACATACGCCTCAGTTGCTTGGTGGACTGCTAAAATGCAACATAAGGACCACACAACAGGTTCAGAGAACATCTTGTCTTGGTATAGGCGGAGCGATGACACCACGCCCATTAGGGCAATGGAGACTATTCTAGATATCCGTCCCATTGACATACAGATTAAATGTAAGACAGCCACTGCGGCTATGAGACTTAAGCGATGGGTTGAGTGGGCTTCAGCCCATACCTTCGCGGTATAATCGAGGCGGTTATAGGAAACCTGGAAGGAATGGAAGAGGTTTCCGATCGGATAGCTTAGAAGACATTTCAGGTCGAGTGCGAGACACTGCAGCCAGGGGCACAGTCTTGGACTGACGGAACCCTAGTACTGCCATCTGAAAAATCATGTTACATGAATGAATCATAGCTAGAAGACAGAGAGGGCCTGGGGTCTACATTGAGAACCCAAGGACTGAGATCTGTTTTAGACTGCCTGACCATAATAAAGTCCTGCAGGCGGAGATCCGGGCGATCACGGAACACGTGAGGTGGTGTGGTGCTAACGCGAGGACGTCTAGTGTGAACTTTTTTAAGGACAATAAAATGGCCACAAAGGCAATAACAACCAGGACGGTAAGGCCACGAACAGTCTTGATGTGTAAGAAGGAGATTAACGCCTTCTCTGAGGATGGCACAATCCGAATAGTTTGGATGACGGGCTCTAACAAAGTAAGCGGGAATAAAAGTGAAGACGATGTGGCAGTGAAGGTCAGAGGACTGCTGTTAATAAACTTGGTTAACCTGAAGCCTTTCGGTTTGACGCAGTCCGATTTAAGGGCGTGGGCGACAAAAGCATGAATGTTACACATGGGAACAGCGAAACTGTAGGTAGGACGACGAAAATCCTATGGGATGATAGATGTTGGAGCATTTTCTATAGCATTGCCCGGCTTTGGCGGCTGGCCGGATTAATATCCGCAACCTCTTTTTAGCCTAAACAAATCCCCTATTAATAAAGCAAAAACACACATCAGAAATTTAAATTTAGCTCAGGCGAGCGCCCTGACATATGGACCCTAATTGTTTTATAGCAGATTCATTAACTTCTCCTGAAAACCTTTCATTTAAGACACATATTGAAACGATCGGTCAATATGCCCGTTTGGGGGGTTTTAGGGTGGGGCGTTCCTCCTATGTATGATTTGCGTTTTTGACTTACAATTCAAGTCCAAACAAAAAATGTCACCCAAAGTCTTTGATCTATCTCAGATATATATGACACTATAAATGGCATTATGAGACCAGTGCTGACATATGATTTTTATAGGCAGACGTTCGGACAGAATGATATTTCAATGTTTTAGGATATAGTATATAGAATGGATCTCCGACTAATATTTCTAGGGTTAGCACAGGAAATGATGTAGTTTGTATAGCACTCTGTACCACCAGTCTAACCAAACTCTCATAATATTAAATGATGTCCCACTGGACGTATAATTGATATTAATACTATTTATTTTTAAACAAGCTTATCTCTCTGTTTAGTGTAAACAACAACACTTTGAGAGCAAATTTTTATAGAAATAACTTTAAGACAAAGGGAACTAAACTTTTCTTACATAGATTTTATATACAAGACGTTGTGTCGCTAAATAAATTAAAATTAAAGTTGTGGCCCGGGGAGCGTATAATTGATAATATTTAGTTATTAATCTAAAAAAATTCCCATATCTTTAATATATGAAGATATTTTAACATTTTCTTTTTGAAAAATGTTTAACAACAGTCTTCAGATTCAATCTTTCCAGGATATTTGGAAAAATGTTCATCCATTTCCCTACAGTAGCTTGTTGGAAATCAAACTAAAAAGTATTTTTTTTTTCAATGTTTTTAAATTTTTTTTTTAATTTTTTTTTTTTAATTTTATTTGTATTAGATGTTTTAAATTATTTTTTTATTTGACAATTGTGGATAAATCCAAAAAAAAATGTTCTCATCTGAATTTATACATTGTTCTACGACATTAAAAGCTTTTAAGCTCTTCTTAAATTCATATTAGAACATTTTAAAGAAACAGTTTTTTGTTTTCATTTAAAGAAATCTCCAACAATATTAAATCCACATTTATTACTGTTCTAGCTAGCGTTATATTCTCAAAATTGAAAAGAAAATCTAAAAACAGATTTTTTTTAAGAAAAGTAGCTATAAAGATGTAAGCTATTTTCTAAAGTACCACCCCTTCCCTCAACGCAATACATTAAAATCCTACATGTTTCAAATCATCCCATAATATTTAAAATAACTACAAGTAAATTTAATTGAATATATCTTTCTTTGTAATTTTCCCTCATAAACACCAAAACAATTGCACCTTTACATAATGTTCGTGTTGGTATCAAAAAAAAAAAAACTTCATGCAACAATCAACAGCTTTACTTTATGCCACTATTTTCGGTCATGTCACCACCATCATTCAGCAGATGACCTCGGCCACAGCTAAGTATCACGATATGCTGAACAATGTACGTGAGTTCATGAAACTGCATGAGGTACCGAAGGCCTTAAGTGAGCGTGTTATGGATTATGTGGTATCCACGTGGGCCATGACCAAGGGTTTGGACACGGAAAAGGTATTTTTCCCTAGAGAAAATATTTTTTAAAAATTATATTTAAAAAAAAATATATGAAAATTTTTGTATACATATATATAAAGCAGTTGTAAAAATATTTTATTAATTACAATTTTTTTAATAGAGCATTACACAAAAAGAAAACCAGACACAAACAAAAACAGACTATTTTTTTAAAGCACTTGATATAAAACTCAAAAAAAAAAACAATAACTCAAACAAACACCTTAAAACACCAAAGAAATTGATATTCACACTTTCTTTGAAACTTCTCATTCAACACTTTAGAAAACACTCAAAACACGCAGTTGTACATACACTATTTGCCAATACTAAAAGCCTTGTTTTCTTGTTTTACATATTAGTCTAGTTTTGATTGAATGATTGATATCAACAATTATAGGCATACTTTCTTGTTTGACGAAAGTTTAGATTGCAACCTTAGCAAAAATTCATTAGTGAACAACCCGTATCATAGACGCATTTCAAAGCTCGTTCCACTTATAAAGTTCTAGACTTATAAGTAGAGTTATTTTACTTTGAAAGCTTTTTCCAACACCCTTGAAAAAAACCCCTAATGCTTTTAGGTTTTATTCGGCTTTGATCTACAAATAATTATTATTATTATTTTTTTTTAATTTTATTTTATGTACTGTTTTGTCAATTAGAAATTTTTTTTATGCCCAATAAGCTTTTTACTATAAGTAGTTCTTTTTTTTAATATTAAGCAGAGAGTGAAGGTAAAAGTTAAATATTGAAAGCTTTAAAGCGAAAAGCTTTAGTCTTAAAAGTTTTAATGGTAAAAGCTTAAATGGTAATATGTAAAAGCGTGTAAAGTTCGTCTGTGCCTAATTTTATGTACCCTCTCACCATGGATGGCATTTGTCAAGTTCTTTGGACGGTTTAAAGATAAAGAGGCTTTAAAGATAAAAGCCAGAAACCTAAAACAGATTATGGGAGGTCATAACAAGAAATCCTCATGGATTTTTTGTATGTTTGGATAAAAATTGCGCCCTCTAGAGGCTCCGATGTATATTTGGGAGATCGGTTTATATGGGAGCTATATCAGGTTTTGCACCGATTGAAACTATACTTGGTACATCTGTTAGCGGTCATAGGAAAAGTCCTTGTGCAAAATTTCACACAAATCGGATACCAATTGCGCCCCCTAGAGGCGCAAGAAGTATATTCGGGAGATCGGTTAATATGGAAGCTATATCAGGTTTTGTACCGATTGAAATCATACTTGGCACATCTGTTGGGGGTCATAGAAAAAGCCTATATGCAATATTTCAGCCAAATCGGAAAAGAATTACGCCCTCTAGAGGCTCAAGAAGTATATTCGGGAGATCGGTTTATATGGGAGCTATATCAGATTTTGGACCGATTGAAACCGTATTCTGTACCATTGTTGGAGGTCATAGGAAAAGCCCATGTGCAATATTTTAGCCAAATCGGATAAGAATTGCGCCCCCTAGAGGCTCAAGAAGTATAATCGGAAGATTGGTTTACATGGCAGCTCTATCAGGTTTTGCACCGATTGAAACCATACTTGGTACAGCTGTTAGACGTCATAGGAAAAGTCCATGTGCAAAATTTCACACAAATCGGATACCAATTGCGCCCCCTAGAGGCGCAAGAAGTATATTCGGGAGATCGGTTAATATGGGAGCTATATCAGGTTTTGTACCGATTGAAATCATACTTAGCACATCTGTTGGGGGTCATAGAAAAAGCCTATATGCAATATTTCAGCCAAATCGGAAAAGAATTGCGCCCTCTAGAGGCTCAAGAAGTATATTCGGGAGATCGGTTTATATGGGAGCTATATCAGATTTTGGACCGATTGAAACCGTATTCTGTACCATTGTTGGAGGTCATAGGAAAAGCCCATGTGCAATATTTTAGCCAAATCGGATAAGAATTGCGCCCCCTAGAGGCTCAAGAAGTATAATCGGAAGATTGGTTTACATGGCAGCTCTATCATGTTTTGCACCGATTGAAACCATACTTGGTACAGCTGTTAGACGTCATAGGAAAAGTCCATGTGCAAAATTTCACACAAATCGGATACCAATTGCGCCCCCTAGAGGCGCAAGAAGTATATTCGGGAGATCGGTTAATATGGGAGCTATATCAGATTTTGGACCGATTGAAACCGTATTCTGTACCATTGTTGGAGGTCATAGGAAAAGCCCATGTGCAATATTTTAGCCAAATCGGATAAGAATTGCGCCCCCTAGAGGCTCAAGAAGTATAATCGGAAGATTGGTTTACATGGCAGCTCTATCAGGTTTTGCACCGATTGCAACCATAATTGGTACATCTGTTAGAAGTCATAGAAAAAGTCATCGTCCAAAATTTCAGGCGCTCAAGACCTATATTCGGTAGATCGGTTTATATGGGAGCTATATCAAGAGCACACCAGAAAAAATTTTCGGCGATGGTTATCCCCTCTTAATGTTGGCGACATTTGTGAGGTACTTTGCCACGTAAAAACTTCTCCCAAAGAGGTGACGCACTGCGCTTCAGACTCGGATATAAAAAGGAGGCCCCTTATTATTGAGCTTAAATTTGAATCGGACAACACTCATTGATATGTAAGAAGTTTGTCCCTGTTCCTTAATGGAATGTTCAAAGACAAATTTGCAATTTGCAATGAATACCCGAACTTCTAGAAACCCCAGGTTTCTGACTAGGAATCTAAAAATTGCTAGCATTGACGTCGGGTATGGCACTGAGTACTCTCTTGTGCGTCATCCATCTTTTTTGTGGTCTCAATGATAGACTTCTCGTCTAGAGCCTGAATTGCGAGCCAAGAAAATGAATGTGATATTATCATGCAGGTATGGGAAAACTCTACAGTCAGATATAGGGAATTTTTTGTCCGTTTACTGGACTGGTCCAGTGGACTGGTATCCTATGTTAGTTTTCAGGTGTATAGGGTAAATGCTTGAACATGGGATAAACATGGGTACTACAAATAAAAATATCCCCTTTAGAAAGATTACCCTGAAAACCCGATACATTTTTTTGCGCACATAATTTGGACAACTAAGTAAATTGTCGAATTTATTGTAAATTAAAGCTTCACTGTGCTTAGGTTTCAAATTTAATTGTTAAAACCAAGAAAGCTTTAAGCTTAAAAAGCCGTTAACCATAATTCTTTAATTAACAAAATCCTTTCAAATGTTTAGTTAAAGCGTGGAACAGTTTGCATACAATGCTTTACCCATATTATGCTCAAATCCAGCTAGATGCTTTAAACTTGTACAATTAAAGGCCTAAACGAAAACAAAGGTCCAGCTTTATTGAACGTATTACTGCAACAACACTTAATGTTAATGCGACTTAAAATTAGCACTATTGCCATGTGTAGGCCTTAAAAAATTTAAAACCTAGCTTTACAAATTCACGAAAATTTATATGAATTAATTAATTTTAAATTTTGTTTAATTAACAATTATTTTTAAGTAATTTACAATATTTAATTGATTTTTATTAAAAATGACAGTATACATAAAAACCATGAAGAGAGCTTTTTATTAAACCACAGCTATGACTACAAATATGTTACTTGAATCTAATAATCCATAGAAAAAAAAAAAAAAACTTTTCATAAAATTACGTTTTGCCAAAAAAATCTTGCAACAAAACTTTCACAAAGAAAGCTTTAAAAAGAACATATTTCACAAGAAAGCATTAAAAAAAAAAAACTTTCGAAAAAAAGCTTTTAAAATAAATCTGTTAAAGTTTTAAGAGAAAACTTTTTAAAATAAAGCCTTTTAAACGAAAGCTTTTCAAACTTTTAAAAGGCTTTTAAAAAAGCTTTTTTAAAATAAAGCTTTTTAAAATAAATCTTTTTGAAGATAAAGCTTTTTAAATTAAAACTTTTTTAATAAAGCTTTTTAAAAGAAAGGCGTTTCTTAAAAAAAAAATTTATAAAGGTTTTAAAAGAAGGATTTTCTAAAAGAAAGCTTTTTAAGAAGGCTATTTAAAAGCAAACTTTTTTGCAAAATCTTTTTAAAAAAAACACCTTTTTTACAAATCTTTTTTAGAAGAAAGCTATCTTAAAAGAAGACTTTTTTATAAAAAGCTTTTTAAAGTATAGATTTTGAAAAAGAAAGCTATTTAATATAAAGCTTTTTTACAGAAAGCTTTGTAAGAACTATTCATTTTGTAGAAAGTTTTTCTTCGATTAAATCTATTGAAACTCTTGCTTCAAACGCATTTTAATAAAAAGCACAACAACGTTTTTGAATCGCCACTTTTGAAAAACTTTTGTAGTGAAAGCTTTACGTGTACCAATAACAAACTTTCGGAAGAAAAGCTTTATTAAAATCGTGCTTTTAGGAAAGCTTTAATTTAAATGAATGAGAATAGCATTTTTAAAAAAGTAAATGGAAAGCTCTTTAAAAATATGGTTTCTTGTTTTTTAAAAATGCTTTTTATAGAAAAAGCTTTTATAGGAAAATCTTTTTATATCTTTTTTTTATTCATAACAATGAACTTTTTAAGAAAAGCTTTTAATAAGAAAAGATTTTAATAACAAAAGCTTTTTATAAGAAAAGATTTTAACGTTTTTAAGTAAGAAAGACTTTTTAAAAAAGCTTTTTTTAAGAAAGCTTTTAATAAGAAAAGCTTTTTTAAGGTAAGCTTTTTACAAAAACGGTTTTTTTAGGAAAAGCTGTTTACAGAAAAAGCTTTTTAAAAAAGCTTTTTATAGAAAAAGCTTTTTAAAAAAGCTTTTTATAGAAAAAACTTATTAAGAAAAGCTTTTTATAGAAAAAGTTTTTAAAAAAAACTTTTCATAGAAAAAGTTTTTAACATAAAATCTTCTTAGATCTTTTTTTATTCATAAGAATGGCCTTTTTAAGAAAAGCTTTTAAAAAGAATAGATTTTAATAACAAAAACTTTTTATAAGAAAAGATTTTAATAACAAAAGCTTTTTATAAGAGAAGATTTTAATAACAAAAGCTTTTTGTGTAAAAATTTTAATAACAGAAGCTTTTTATAAGAAACGATTTAAATGACAAAAGCTTTTTATAAAAAAAAATTTTAATAACAAAAGCTTTTCATAAGAATAACAAACATCTTAACAACAAAAGCTTTTTATAAAAAAGAAGTTAATAATCTTTTTCAGGAAAAGCTTGTTAAAAGAAAAGCCTTTTAGAAGAAAAGAATGCTCTGTGCACAAATGTAAGATTTTCATGGAAAAATATATATATCCATCAAAAATATTTTGTTTAAGAAAAACTGTACAAGACTTGCTTTAAAGCTTTCCATAATAAAAGCTTTTTGAACAGAAATGATAACGTTCTCAAAAGCTTTCTATACAAAATTGAGAAAACGTTGCAGTATACATAGACAAAGAACATCTATAGACTTTAAAACTCAAAATTTTAACAAAATAACTCAAAATTCTCCGTTCCATGTCGCCCGGGTTTCTAACGCACTCACATATAAACGACTAAGAATTTGATATTTATCCTATCTGTTGGAGCTTTTTTAAACGTATTGTTATGAGTCTATAGATTTCCTTTGTCTATGGAATATATATATTGCGATAAAAAGCTTTAATAATAATGAGCTTCCATAAAATGCTTTTGTATGTATGGATTCCCCTCAAAAGCTTTTTAAGTAAGTTTTCCTTATAAAAGCTTTCTATAAAGGCCTATTTATAAATAAACATGCAAATAAAAAGCTTTTCATAAAAAATATTTATATAAGACAATTATTCTACTAAAAGCTATTTGTAATAAAAGCTTTTCTTACTTAAAGCTTTCCTTAAAAATATCTTTAAAAAGAATAATTGTCTTATTTTAATTATTATTTTAAAAAGCTTTATCATGGAAAGCATTTTATTTACACCAATACTTCATCAATAGTATGAGAAAAAACTTTCCATTATTAGGGTGTTTCATCAAAAATCTTTTAAAATAGTCGTATAAAAAGCTTTTTTAATAACTTTTTCTATTATAGACAGCTTTTAAAAACAAGTTACCAACCAAAAAACATTTTCCTTAAGAAAGCTTTCTTTAAAAATAACCATCTGAAGCAAACTTTTTGTTTAAATAGACAAACCTTTTCCTGTCAGAGGCTTTCTATGCTGAAATGCGTTTTATGAAAAAGCTTTCCATTAATAAAGCTTTTTAAAAGAACATAAATTTTCCTTAAATTTTAAGTATGTATAAAGTAGACAAACTTTTTAAATTGCTTCAATTAGAATTAGCAATATTTTGTAGTTGTTAGAAACGCTTTAAGTAACTAAGCTTTTACTTAGAAAAGCTTAAACAAAAAGCTTTTCAACTAGAATTTTTTGTAACATAGTTTTTTCTTAAGACACCATTTTTTAAGAAATTTTGCAACAAAAACTGAGGAATTTGAATTTTAATTTCATTACCGCACTCTCTGCAAATAAAATTTTTTTTAGCTTTTTCTACTACTTTATCACTTCACTTTTTTCTAATTTTGTCTATTTTTTCGTTTGGTTTTCAATTTTCAATTATACTCTATGAATATATTTTCTCCTTTACTCTTCTTTTTGTATCTCTTCCTCAAGGTAAAACCAAGCAAAGATTTAACAAACAGGCTAACTTGCATTTTAGATAGAGCTAGAGTTACCTACTAGTACTGCAACACAATAACTGCGCAAATCCGTGTCAATACGAAAAGCGTCCGTCAAATATTTGCTATTAGATGACAAAATTTAAACCAAAATTCAAAAATTAGAAATGCAATGGCATAAAGAAAATTCTATTTGGTTTAAAAATTCCTATCAATAAAAGTGTTAGTTCAAAAATGTTGCAAAAACAAACAAAAAAAAAGCTTTTAAAATGACAACACTGCCTTTATACCGTCTTCGATGACTATAGTTTGTGCCTTAAAAATAGTTGAGAGCAAAATTATAAATCTTGCAAACAAAATCAACTGTGCAGTGTTACGAAAACCCCAAAAACCCTGACCTAAGATGAGAATATAGTGTAATAGGTGTATAGTTTTTTTTAATTTTTATTATTTCCTGTGTTAAACAAAATTAAGTTGGCCGTTTTTAAATTTTACGAATATGATTTGCATTAATTTTAAGAAAAAATTGTATAAAACCCAGGTTTTCGTAACACTGTGCGTATCGGCGAGGCTTATGGCTACAAAAAAATTGGCAGATCTTGTAAATGTTCAAAAACATAACTTTAAATGCAAATATGCCCACATTTATGAGTTTTTCCAAGTATGAAACTATAGCAGTTTATCATTGTTCTATATCACTTACCCTCTAACTGTTTATGCATGCTTAACTATAGGCCAGGCTGGGTAAACCTTCACTTCTTCTGTATACACTTTAACTATTGTAGTTTTCCTTATTTCAATATGATGAAAGAGAGAGAGAGAGAGAGGTGCACTTTCCTATTTGAATTCAAAATCGGAAATTTTAGTTCTAACTAATGCTCTATGCTTTGTCAAGGGAAATTTTACCTAAACAACGAGAAATCATCAGTTGTGACAATTGAGCCAACAATAGTAACTAGTAGTTGCTTGGTTTGAAGGAAGCTTTAGAAAAATTTACAAAATTCATATAAAATTGACTAAGTACTACAAGTATGTCCAGGCGTTCAAAAACTTTCACAAATTATATTTCCACAATAAAGCTTCACTATTTCAAAATTTTGCTTGCCTATAAATCATTTTTGACCATGCAACTTGCTGCTCAACTGACAGCATTTATTCCATGAAATAAGCCAATTTAAAACGCAATTATAACAATGTTAGTTGCATTAAACTTTACTAACTGCCTATAGATGCTCAAAGCAAACACTTTGAATTTGAGAAGAGTTTCACTTGAAAAGCATTTAAAAGACTCTCATATACATTTCATTATACGTTCATACAAACTTCATGAGAATCATCAAATCAACAACAATGGGACGAAATACGAACTCATTATCTTCAGGGAATGGTTAGTTAACTGATCTTCTGTCAAAAACTATCTCAACTGTATTTAGGAAGTATGTTAAAAAAGCTGGTATGTGTACATTTTTCTACGAGGCCTTAGACTTTCTTTTTAACATTTACGAACAAAAATTAGAAACAACTTCGAAATTCTCGGACTGATTTTGTAAGATTAACCTTAAATATGCAATAACATAAAAAAAAACCTTTTTATGTACAATAAAATGTTATTGCTCATCTTTAATGCTAATCTTACATACAACAGACTGTTAATCAGCACTTCCTAAATACGCCAACATGTTGCTAGCAGTGATGGCAATATTTTTCTTTATGTTGGCATCACTGCCGAGTACCTGGCAACATGGTGGCATCATTGCACCTTTAAACTTTATGACTTTGACATTTGACGCCTCATTTTATGGATCGTTCACACATAACGATTGTAAAACTGAATTGTGTTATTTACTATCCAATAATCGTTTATTTCTCAATCTATCCGATTAGAAGGTAGATGGTTAAAATTCTATTCTCTTTATATAATCTTTGTGTTTGAGCATGTTTTAGTTATCATTACTTCTCCATTCATTTTCAGAAATCTATTTCATAACTTAAAACATAAGTATAGTTATAAACAAGAAAAGAAATGTAATCATGGCGTGTTATGTAGTTCAAAGTTTTCCTCTATGTAAAGCTGACTTCTATATAGAGGAATAGAATATTGGACGTGAAAAGTGGTTAAAATTGTCTCATCCGTCTTCCCTTCCATTTTACGCCAATTGGATAGTCTCCCACCTGGTGAAGATCCCATCCATCCACATTATTGTAGTATGGAACAGAAGTGTCATAAAATGACTGTTAAAGTTTAGATATTAAACTGAAATTGAAAGACCAGTGCTGATATATGAAATATGGAACATGGTAAAAGCCTTTGAATAAAAAATACTATTGAAGACTTATTTGGGAGAAATTCCCTATATTTCACCTATTGTCTATATTTGGTACTGTACCGCATGCTGAAGGAAGGCAGCAGTTCCATTTTAGATGCAATAGATACTAAGAGAGTGGGATCTCAAACAAACAATAATGGAATCTTTAGGAGACGCATTCTCACTGGCGCCCGATCCACTGTAACAGCAGGTTTCCACTCGTGTGATAGGGTATAATTCGAGGAGGTTGCAATATTTCACCTCTTGTCTATACATTGCCTATACTCAAACCTGTGCTGCATGCTGAAAGAATACGGGTATCCTCAGGGAGCAGGGTCTCTAACAATATAGCATTGAAACCAATTCAAAATAGAATCTTCGGGACACGCATTCCCAGTGGAGTCCGAACGAACCACTATAACGGCAGAACCCTCTTATGATATGATATAACTCGCGGGGCTATTATTATTCCACCTATAGTCTATACTCGAAACTGTGCGGATTGCTGAAGGAAGACGGGTATTTACTCAATTTTAGATGCAATAGATACGCAGCAAACAAGGTCTCTAACAAAATAGAACTGAAACCAAGTCATAATGGAATCTTCAAGACACGCAATTCGAGTAGAGACCGAACACCTATAATGGCAGATTTCCTCTCGAGTGCTAGAGTATAACTCGCTGGGATACGATTCATCACAGAAATTTATATTTACAGCGACAAGAGCAGAGAAAGTCATTTACTTGTATTCAATGTAAAGATCTGTTTATTTGGGTTTCAAATTGAACAACTATATGGAACTTAAGTCTGTAAAGAGGTTGCCTGTAGTGTTTGGCGATTGAGCGCGGATTCTTTACCGCGGGAGAGCGGACGTGGTTTAGAACTACACTTCGTCTGTGGAGTCGGCGTTAGGGAGGCTGAATACTTCACCCCATGAAATGCAGATTGGACGTCCGGTGAGTGAAGTGGCCTCAATCAAGTTGCAACAAGGCAGTGAGTCGAAAAAAGGTCGTATCTATAATAGAATTAAGTATAGGGAACTTTTTCTAGGAACTGATCTTGGCTCAATCAAGATGCAGCAAAATTCGGAAAAAACTAGGTGTATAGGGTCTCGTCAAGCGTAATGTAGACGATACAGATACGATGGTAACGGGCATGCAGCCTCGTAAAATCCCATGTACGGCATGGTGTATGCTCTGCATCAAGCAATTAACAGAACAGCTATCGGAGCTCCTCCGAAATAATAATAACATCAAAACAGATTGTGCTGTTAACTGCAGCTTTATACAATTTATATGCTCACGGTCCCTGCTCGGGCGCCATTCTAACAGAGGTTATATGGACCTGGATATTGTGCTTGATGACAATGGCATCCCGATCATCACGGATGGCATCATGATAGCGTCTAGAAAAGGATTTAGAGGTCTACTCGAATCTATATGATATTGGGCTGACGTTGCGACTGACGGATATGTGTATGGGTTTTTAGGGGGATTTCAGTGGCTTAACCTTGTTCGCATCTTAAATGCCTACACAAATATCTTTCGCACATGAAATTCAAAATTAGCGTATGACGGGTTTCACGCCTTTGAGTCCAAGTCATTTTCACACCCAAGGACACTAAAGACTTCTCAAGAAACAATAGGGTGGACGAATATGCATGTGAGCCATTTGGACAACTATTGAACTTATCAGAAGTAGTGGAAAGTGGACTAGGGCATTACCAGGACGTCCTAGTCGGGCATGACCAAAAAGGACATATGAATTACTACCTTTCGGCAACAGATCTCAGAGCGCCCATAGGAAGTCATACCAAGACGCTTCTAGAGGTAGAAGCTATCTTTATAAGATTGAAACAATCGAGTAATTTCTTTCTTCATGTTCGGTCTTAAAGTGAACTGGCTAGGTTGAAAAGAGGGTGCAGATATTTATCCGCCCCATGCTACTATGGACATGGATGTTGTGCTGACTTACACCTTCTCTGTTCTGGATAAACTTGCAGTAAATGAATGAGGAGTGAAGGCCGTCTTTTTTATTCTTTGGCAATGCGCATTGTAAACTTCGAATATCTTTAAAAGCAAATGTATTCCATCGAGAGCATCAGAAAAAATGTCACCAGCAGTGGTTATCCCCCTTAATGCTTAATACATTTGTTAGGTACTATGTAATGAAAAATCTTCTCCACAAAGGGATGTCGCAATTCGGCGCGCCGTTAGGAGACGGCTATAAAAAAGAAATCACTTATCATTGAGCTGAAACTTGTGTCGGACAGCACCCCTTTTCCCCAGTGGAATGCTCATGGCCAAATTTCCAAATATATTGTATCTTTTCCATTCTTTTGCAATTGAAAATCGTAAACTCAGAATAACTTTAAATGCTAATTTGCCCACTTATATGTATCTTCATGCTTAAAATGGAAGAAGTTTCTTCTCCATTACGGGTAAGGTTGGAATAAGTGACCATTTCACATTATTTTGCAATGCAATATCGTACTAAGTTTAAATGGAAATATAACCACTAAGACATTTCTTCCAGACCCAATATGTGGCTTAGAGTTCCCATCATGTGACAACAAATCGTTTGATGTAATGGAACACATCGTTCACCAACAATAAGTTAGATACTTCAGCTTTATTGCCATTTTGTGGAAGCACCTTAGGTTCATCTGTCATTCCATGTTTTTATCTGGTTTCTAAAGGTCTTCACTAATTGATCAGGACACATTCTCTTCAGAAGTATCATTACATCATCTGCATAATGGATACGACCCTGGAGAGAGTTTTGAGCCTTTAGGTTTTCTTATTTCACCTCCACAATTTTTTACATTAAATAAAAGTTTAAGATTGCTTTGATAATCTTTTTTTTATAAAACTTTGGAAATTTGAAAACAAATACAAAGGAAAACCTTTTTTTATTATTATAATTTGACATTGGCCATTCCAGACCCAATATGTGGCTTAGAGTTCCCATCATGTGACAACAAATCGTTTGATGTAATGGAACACATCGTTCACCAACAATAAGTTAGATACTTCAGCTTTATTGCCATTTTATGGAAGCACCTTAGGTTCATCTGTCATTCCATGTTTTTATCTTCACTAATTGATCAGGACATATTCTCTTCAGAAGAATCATCACATCATCTGCATAATGGATAGGACCCTGAAGAGAGTTTTGAGCCTTTAGGTTTTCTTATTTTACCTCCACAATTTTTTACATAAAATAAAAGTTTAAGATTGCTTTGATAATCTTTTTTTTTGTAAAACTTAGAAAATTTGAAAACAAATACAAAGGAAAACCTTTTTTATTATTATTATAATTTGACATTGGCCGAGAAAAAAGCTACAAAATTCCAGTTATTTTTGACTTCACTTCTGCAAAAATTCCAAGAAAGAAATTGCAAAAATTCAATTATTGTATTAAACCCATTGCACCAGAGTTTGAAAAACCTTCCAACAGAATGATATAAAAATACCTATTACTGTGTGTTATAAAAATTAGCTCAACATTACCAGCTAGCTAGTTGTTAGTCGAATTCGAATAAAACAAGAAAACAAATTGCCATGATTTTAAAAGCAAATGAATGCTAAAACATATAGCTAAACAAAAAAAAAGAAAAACAACCACAGCTACAGTTAACAAATAGTCCGTTAAAACTGTGTAAACGTACGATACAAATCTGCAAAAACTACCAAAAATTCATTTCACAGGTACTAAACTATTGTCCGAAAGATATGAAGGCTGATATATGTGTTCATCTAAATCGCAAAGTATTTAACGAGCATCCAGCATTTCGTCTTGCCTCGGATGGATGTCTGCGAGCGCTGGCCATGCATTTCATGATGTCCCATTCGGCACCGGGTGACTTGCTCTACCATACGGGTGAGAGTATAGATAGTTTATGTTTCATAGTAACCGGATCCTTGGAAGTAATACAGGACGATGAAGTTGTGGCTATATTGGGTAAGTTAAGAGGACCAACGCATTAACATTTACCGCTATGTCCAAGGAAATATTTTACAAAATTATTCTTTAAACACATTTTTAGGCAAAGGTGACGTCTTTGGTGACCAATTCTGGAAGGATTCTGCCGTTGGCCAAAGTGCGGCCAATGTGCGTGCCCTTACCTACTGTGATTTACATGCCATCAAACGTGATAAATTACTCGAAGTCCTCGATTTCTATTCAGCTTTCGCAAATAGTTTTGCTCGTAATTTGGTACTCACTTATAATTTGAGACATCGTTTGATTTTTCGCAAGGTGGCCGATGTGAAGCGCGAAAAAGAATTGGCCGAAAGGCGAAAAAACGAGCCTCAATTGCCTCAAAATCAAGATCATCTGGTGCGTAAGATATTCTCGAAATTCCGACGTACGCCCCAAGTGCAAACCGGCTCCAAGGAGGCAGTCTCAGGCCAAAGCGATGTGGAGAAAGGTGGTGGCGGCAGTAGCGGAGGCGGTGCCTCCGATGCCCCTGAAGCTGATCGTAATAAGGTGAGTGAATGCTTGGCCTTTGCTATTGCTTTAATATTGAGTTCAATATGTGTTGTTATTTTTTGTGTGTCCTTTTTGGGGCAAAAACAATTAGTAATTGTGGATGTGTGTGTTAATATTAAAAATTAAATTTTTCTTTTAAAAACATTAATTTAAATGTTTATGTACATTGATTTTAGTTTTTTTTTAGTTTGTTATATGATTTAGAAAAAAATTATATTAAAAATTGTGTTTTATCAATGTTAAAAACAGCAAGCATTTCATATAAAAAAAGGTTTGGTATCATAAAGTATTTCTCAATGATTTCCTATTCACTTTATACTTTTATTTTATTATCTAAAAATATATGAAAAACATTGGAAATGAGATTTTAAGATTTACAAAGTTTTGTTTAACTTTATATGCAAATAAATCCACACTAAAATTCGCCAAGAAATACTTGGAATATACTAAAATTCGCCAAGGAATAACTTTAAAAGCAAATATATCCACACTTAAATTTGCCAAGGAAGATTTCTTCAAATAGAAGGAAAGATGAGCGTTGTAAAATATTTTGTCTACGAAAAGTATGTATGTTAATGAAAGCCTTATAATATCTACAACACTCAGAGGCGTGATTTTTTTTTTTTTGTAATAAAAACTCCCTTCTCCGAAAGAAGTAACCTGTATATGTAAGGTACTTCAAGCTTATTCATAATGTGAACATACAATTTCCTTTACAAAGCTCTAGAAAACTCACCAAGTTTTGTTCTGGAGCCTTGCAATACGGCGGAAAACCTTTGGACTGTTGCAATGCAACATGGCCACATTAATATAACTTTAAATGCAAGTATATCCACATAAAATTTTTTTTGAATAATCAGCTTCTATAATCAAATGAATGACAACACTTCAGCACCAACACTCTTGAAAATAAGTCAATGAAAACTAACTTTGAGGATTTTGTGTGTGCCAGAATTTCGGTCTAGAAAGGCGGGAGTCGTTCAACAGTACAAAAATATTAAAAAGTATTGATAGAGAAACATATTTTATATACAATATTTCAAGTCATATTTTTCAGCCAAAGCCCATAGTTTTAATTTTAAACATTTCGATTTTCGTCGAGTATCTTAGGAATGATCCCCGTCAGAAATTGAAACCTATGTAATCTTAAAATCTCATTTCCTCATAACTTATATAACTAGAGCAATCTATACATTTTTAGGTGGCGTTATACATAAAATATCACATTAGCATTTATGATTTGTCAATGTGTTTGTTTAACGTATATTTGAGTGTGTGTAAATTATTATTGGAACATATATATACATATACATAAATATAAAAACATAAACTTATGCTCGTTGTCTTGTCTCTCTTTTTGTCTTTTCTCTACATAAAAAATCGCTACAAAATAAAATGCAAACATACAAAAAACTTTAAACACAAAAATACTTTAAAAAAAAACTATTAAAACAAAACCAAAATATCATTAAAAACAAACAAATTAACAATTAAAAACATAAAAAACCCTAATAATCTCAAAACCACAAACAAAAACATCGTCAACATCTCGCACACGTATATTTTTCATATACATGTATGGTTGTGTGTATGCGTGTATGTGTGTTAATGTTTATAACCATATGCACATATCGATGAAAATTCCTGAACAAAATCTTTAACCTAATCATAATCAAAATTTATTTCTTTCCCCATATAATAATCCCAAATCCAACATGAAATGATAACTCAACATCAACATTTCCCCATTCGGCATAATGTTTTCTTACCCTCCCAACCAAAAAAAAAAAAAATCAAACCTCCACCCATCTTTATCTTCCAAATCCCAACAATTGGCAACCACATATCCATCCCATTGATTTGTTGCCACCTCATGGCAACACCTTAAAGAAGTTACCTGCCAAATTAACATTAACCGAGGATTCCCGTGTGTTAACAACCACCGCTGCCGCACCCTCACCATCTCCCTCTCCATCACCATCATCGGGTCCACCATCTGCACGTAGTACACGTGCTAGCAAATGGGGACGCCTTTTGGGTAGTTCAAGTGTCGATTCGGCTAGCGATACCAGCGCCAAAGTAGCAGTTTCGAGAAGTTTGAGTGCCCGCGAAAGTCTGCGTGAAAGCACTGCCGCCCAAGCGAGGCAGAGTAGTACTTCGAGTAGCAATGGTGGACAAGGCAATAAAGTAATTGACCAACATTTTGAAAATCAAAAAAAGAAAATAAGAAATGACACATTTCCAAAGAATATCACACAATTTTGTAACTTTTTTGTTTAAGTTTACTTTTTTTTTAATGATATTTTTTGACTTGTAGGGTAAACTCTGTAGGAAAGTTTTCGCATGAATGGATAAATAAAAGACTTTCTGAATTTAAGATAATTTGACAGTATTGTAATCGTTTAGAAGTTACAGCTTTGGCATAAATCTCATTTGAGTTACAAGGATATATTAAAAAAAAACTTGTATATTGATTTAGTTAATATGTTATTTTGGTCACAAATTATGTGTAACTTTAAATGCAAATATATCCATTGTTTGGCAGGTCCGTACCTGGAATGATGTAGGTTTACTTATATACTTCTAAAGACATATTAAGTCACGGGGCTAAGAAGTTATTTTTCTGGCGAATCAAATCGAAGAAGTCAAATTGGGGGATCACTTTATACAGTGTGTATATTCTCTTTAAACATACTAAATATTATTTGGAGTGGATTTTGGAGATCATGCAAAAGTTCAGCTAAATCCGGGAGGCTTACAAACGCTCATGCTATTATATGGGTGAATCGATATATTGGGTTGCCCAAAAAGTAATTGCGGATTTTTTAAAAGAAAGTAAATGCATTTTTAATAAAACTTAGAATGAACTTTAATCAAATATACTTTTTTTACACTTTTTTTCTAAAGCAAGCTAAAAGTAACAGCTGATAACTGACAGAAGAAAGAATGCAATTACAGAGTCAGAAGCTGAAAAATACGCAATTACTTTTTTGGCAACCCAATAGAAGGACGCTTTATCTTTCTATAGAAGTCATCACCCTCAATTGGTGATATCCATTATGGGTCATGGAAGTCAAAAGTCACATACAAAACTTCAGTCAATCAGGTAAAAATGTAAATTTTCAGGGACTTAAAACATCAAATAGGAGTATCGGTTCAAAAGTGGGCTATGGGGGGAGTGGGTGTCGAGGACTATAAGTATACTTCCCATATCAAATTTCAACTTTATTTCGTTATAAATATCTGTTTATATGGGAACCCCTTGTCATGCAATGTATGTTGCCGTTGTCAGCCATATTATGCTATATGGTTTTCTGGTCTGGTGAACGGCACTTCCAAAATCCACCAAATGTGTAGCGAATCTAACGGTTGACTTATCTGTGCACTGAGAATTTATTGCTACACTCAATGCCTCTGGACGTATTGGCGGGAGATCAATCTATATGTCAGCTTTTTACAAATATGGATTGATTTTAACTATATTCGGGAAGGACAAAAAAGCTGACAAAGTACTACCTTACACACTCCATGGTAAACAGAATTTGTAGGCCCAAAGAGTAAAGGATGAAATATGGTAAATTTATTATGGCCCAATTTTAATTTGAAGAGGCCTTTCACTTTTCACTCAAAGGCTAGAGCAGAAGTTTCACTCAACCGTTGTCATAGACTTACATTATGAAAAGTCACTCTCTGATTGAATATTACGGAGAAACTTACAGAACATATTTTATGATTTCTTTTGCTGTGACGGACAGAAGGATGTCACAAATGCGTAAATGTTTGCGTGTGCCCTCGGAGCTTTTTTTGAGTTCATTAATTTTTTTATTTATTCTTAAGTCTATAGATTATATGCTAAATTTACGATGCAAGAGCGCAAGGATCCCAGCCACGCCCCTTGAGGCAAAATAAAAGAAAAATATTTCTGAGCAGAAGAAGAACGACATATGTTTACATTTCAATAAGTTAGTATTGCACCAATTACCAAATTCTTTAAAATTGGATTGCTTCCTTATTTATAGAATGGAAATTTTAAACATCATCTGCATACATTAGAATCATTGATCGAAGTATCACTTTAGGCAGGTCAGTTATAACAAATGTGAATAGGACCGGTCCGAGATGACTTCGTGGAGGAACATCCGATGTCACAATTATTTTGTCAGAAATAGCATTTCCTACTTTCACCATTTGAGCTCAGCCCATTAGATATGAACTTATCCAGCTTTAAAGTTCTTACCACTCCCAAGATTACATGTTCAGCGAAATTTTGGCGATTTCGCAACATTCAAGTCGAACTATTATTCGCCCTTTGACTAAGATATGTGTATGAAACGTTATAATCATGCTTCGGAAAAGCCCATTTGTTCGCTCACAATACCGATTTCAATATTATGGCTCATCTAAAATGTCTTCAGCAGAACAATTTTAACAATATTGTCAAATTAAGGCGCTTATCCATTTAAACTTTTGACAGAGTTTGCCAAAACAAAAGAAATTTTTTTGAATCCAAAATGATTTTTGTTATTATTATTTCCAAGTATTCTGGTTTATGTGTAATTATTAGTTCAAGTTCAAAAGTAGAAGATGGAACTCTTGATACACTATTAGAATTTATAGAGAAAAAGTTCAGACTTCAGCTATATTGGTATTCACAAAATAAGTATTACATTTAAACATCTTCTGCTTTATGTTCAAGAAAAATTTTATTATAAGAAAATTATTTAGTTTATGTTTAGTTTTCTATTAATATTAAATTTGATTTTATTGCTAATACTTTGTTAAGCACCAACATGACTCTATTTTATTTGATTAAATACAAAAAACATGTGATTTAAACATTTTTTTAAAGAATGATAGCACTGATACAACTTTTTTTCAACATTACTTTTTTCTGCCTGCCTTCGATTGGATTTATCAACACTTCTCACAAAAAATAAAAATAATTTTTTTTTACTTTAAAATAAACAAATAAAAACTGCAATATATTTTTGAAAACGAAAAACTCAAAAACTGGAATGGCACTTGAATGAAAACTGTTGCAAAATTTCAATGCAACCTTGTGTGAATGTTAAACGTTGAAACTAACGCGACACATGCAACTCTGCGACAACTCTACAAATTTTCAATTTCCAATGCAAACCATATCACCAAAACAAACTTATAAATAAATGGAAACTATCAACTATGGATCTGTCTCCCCAACTCTATCTATCTGGATTTCCTTGGTTGTGTAAACCATTTTTTCTTTCTCTAATCTCTTTAATTTTTCTTTTGTATTTATGTAAACCTCTTTCTTCTTCATCTGTTTAACTAACTATAATTTCCTCTATACATAACCTTTCCCTCTTTGTGTCCATGTTTCTTGGGTTTGTTTTCGCTGCTAACCTTATATTTGCAGGTTTTTCCCAAAGCTCCCAAATTACAGGCCAGCCAAGCCACCTTGGCCCGTCAGGACACCATTGATGAAGGCGGTGAGGTGGACTCTTCACCGCCCAGCCGTGAGAGTCGCGTTGTGATAGAGGGCAGCAGTGCTCCCACGGCCGTTAGTCTGGCTCTTACCGCCAAAGATCGCAATTTGGCTTTGGAGCGAGAGCGACAAATCGAAATGGCTTCATCGCGTGCCACCACATCGGATACGTACGATACGGGTCTTAGAGAACAGCCACCGACATTAGCGCAACGTGATCTTATCGCCACCGTGTTGGATCTCAAAGTAGATGTACGCCTCGAATTACAGCGCATGCAACAACGTATTGGTCGCATTGAGGACATGCTGGGGGAATTGGTGAAACGTTTACAACATGATTCCTCCGGTCAGACAACACCTGCTGATGATAACGTGTGTGTATGCGGTAGTTCGACATTGGCAACAACAGCGGCCAGTGGCAGCAGCTCAGGGGGCTTAGTTGGTAGACGTCCTGAAGGTGGGGCAACACATTCCACCGCCACAACACCAGCCGCCGATACTGTCATAACAATATCAACAGCTCCACCCGCATCTGGCATAGGCGTCGGTGGTGCCGGTAGTGGAGTGGGTGTTGGCGCAACCAGTGCATCCTCTGCTCCAACGACAACAGGTGCAGCTGCGGCAGTAGCGGTTTCAACTACTGCAGCAGCAACTAGCTCATCCAACCTGCTGACGCCGGTACAAATGGTTACCACAACGGGTGGCAATGGTCTTGGACCTTTGATGCTTAAGAAGCGGCGTTCGAAGAGCAGAAAAGCACCGGCGCCTCCCAAGCAGACCCATTCGCAAGCCGCTGCTACTAGTGCCGTTGTCCAGAGTCCCGAACAACAACGTCTACTTGAAGAAGAATTACCCCCAACACAACCATCGGCCGCCGCAACCACTGTCGTCACCACAGCCAGCGGTAGTGGTACACAAGCTGCCTCCACATCCACAACCAGTGGCACATCCAGCGGCTCAGCAGGTGGTGGTGGTCGCTCCAAGCGTGAATTTCTCTAGCCCAAGATTTTAGTACGCCATCAGTCGGATAATAGCAGTTTTGAGCAATAATATTAGAGTAAACCTCCCACAGCAGCAGAAGCAGCCGCATTCACAACACTCAGAAAACCCTATCACCAGAATAGTCTCAATCAAAAGCTTCTCTTTTATTATCATGGAAAATTAACGCTTAAGCTGTTGGCGTGCTAAATTATTTTATTTAAGTTTAAAAATAACAAAACCAAATTCCCACTTAATCTTTAACCTTAAACTCCGCCTATTTCTTTTTGTAAGTCTTTATAGCCTTTTGTGAATGTATATAAATATCAGATATATTAACCTTATAAGTAAGCCAAAAGTTCAAAAGCAAACTCCATTATTGAGAATATGAAAATGGTTCACTAAATTTGGATGGCATTCCTCAAAGAAATTTACCTTCTTCCTTACTACACAATCTAGGAAAATTTAAAAAAACTTCAATTTGAACGGACCAAGAAACTAGTGTGAATGCAACTTCACAATGAATTTTTACCCTTTTCACCATTTGGTGATTTGGATTTCAAAGCAGCCATTTTGTGCTTACTGCTACTTCTTAATTTCCCATAAACATTCCATATCAATGAGTGCTGCCCGACTAAAGGTTAAGCTCACTGATAAGGGGCCTCCTTTTAAATGCCGAGTCCGAACGGTGTACCGCATAGCGACACCACATGAAAGAGAAGTTTTAATGTGGCAACACTAGTAAGGGAAAAACCACTATGCTTACCCACTATGAGCTATCTCTCCAAATTCAGGCTAACACCCACACCTAATTTTATCCTTAGTATTCAGAGACTGGTGGCATAAAACTCAAATCGTAACTGATAGCAGACTGAAGTACAAGTTTAAAAAAGTGAGCTGAGAGTCGGGGAAAAATTTAAATGGAGCCTTTAAAATGGCAGGACAGTCCTAACTGAGTCCCCATCCTCGAAGCTTAAGCAGAAATCGTAACCTTAAGTCAGACTATTATTAAGTGAGACAGTAGGCTGGGCCTGGTCCCCGCATTCATTGTTTATATCTTTTTACCGTTGTTTGGCATTTTCCAGTTAGTACTCTCCTTTCACGGTATAAACTTGGCCCTACAAAGGACTAAACAACGGCTTTTGTTTTGACAATCAATCCCTTAGATTCGGCTGAACATTGGAATTTGGTGAAGTATTGAAATACCGTCCACCAAATTATAACACCATAAATATTATAAGTCTGACAACCGCATTGTACAAGTAATGAATTACATGCACTTTGAAGTCCAAACGATTGCCTTTGACCTTCTTGTGCGTGTTTACGAGAAGAGTTACTTTTGCCCTTTCCAAAAGGTTTATCCTTCAGGGCTTACAAACTTCTTTCGTCCAAAGCAATCGGAAAATATAAGGCAAAAAAAGACAATGTCAGGTGCTGCACCATTCGATATGGCAGCCATGTAAAAACTTATCCACAAAGGGGTGTTGCAGTTTGCCCCTTTTCCCTTATGAAATATTCGTAGGCAAATTTGCCTTTGCAATGTATAATCCAAAAAAGTGGATAATATGCACTTTTTGAGGGGTCCCCGAACAGATCGAATGATCCCAAACTGGCGAAATACATCTTCTAGTAAATTTGTTATTACGGTAATACTAACGCCTTTGTTTTTCGTTTCGTTCAAGATTGACTTCGGCAAAATATATCTTTGTAATTACGGTAATACTCATGCCTTTGTTTTTCGTTTCGTCGCCAACACTAGGTGGTTTTGAACACAAACTTTCATCGTCAAAAGAGGGCTGTTAACCTCTGAGCTACAGAGGAACGAAATAAGACCAACCAGGGAGCCTCAAATGTATTCCACTGAGTCATGAAGAGCTGTTACAATGAACTTTTGTTGGCTGCTATTGTCAAGATAAGACATCCCTCGGAAACTTAGCCCTGACATCAATCATTCTCTTTAGAGTTTTTAGCTAACAAGTCCTAACTTATAGTTTTAAATGCAAATTTATCAATATTCCAATTCATTGCATTGAGTAGAAATTTTTCCTCAAAGATAAATACACCGTCTTTGATTCATTGATCAATGGATGTCGATAATGGGTCACTGTTATGAAATTATTTATTTTAACGAGCCCCTCCAGAGATTTAAATAAAAAATCCTTAACTTCAAATAACTTTAAACTTAAGCAATCAGTAGGCAACTTCCTGGATGGAATGCATGTGGATGGACCATTTGAGGCGCAGTCACGGTCACCATTTGCTTGAAATAATCTTAAAACTTTAAATTATATGGACCGTATTATCGATTCCAATAAAAATTTCATGAATTTTTTTGAATTTTATGTGTTTTTCTTTAACACTTTCCAATAGCTCTTAAAAAATCACCCTTTATAAGAGTTATATCTCAAATTCTCCAGACTTTTCAATATAAAAGCACTTTAAGCGCAAATATATCCATTTTTAAAATCTTTCTAAAAGCTAATAAAAAAAGAACCTCCTTCTGAATTTTAGACCGATGGATTTCGTTAATGGACCACTATGGTCTGTTTTCATCTTCTTAATGTATGTAAGCGTTCCTTCACTGGATTGATATATCAAAGAGTGCGGTCACACTGGGATATCCTAAGCTGTGCATGTATTCGATCACTAGGGGGCACGTTAAGAGCTTTTAACTATATTCTTAAGTTCACTTTATATATCAAACTGGAGTAGGATTAACAATTTCCACTCAACTTTTGAGTAGTGCCACTATTTAGTGTACACATCTCGAAATGGTTTAGACAAAAAATAAAAGCATATTGCTTATAAAATTTTGCAAATATTTATAAAAAGTTAAAAAAAATAATAAACCACTACATTGAAGGAATACCAAAACGAAAAAAACTTTTTTTTCGCAAGTGAAATTGTTGTTATAAACCACATGGAAAAGTATATTAAAAAAATATTTGTGATACAACCTTACAACCTAAAGAATTTGATATATTTATTTTACCGATCTCCCTTCATTTGAAACATTTATAAGGCCTCTTAATTTTAAAATACAAAGGGTTATAAGAGAAGAACCACTTTTTGTCTACACCTATCGCCCTTTTGAAAATGTTATTATATGAAAACACAAATTTTACAAAAATCAAAACTAAATTGCAGAAATATTCTCAACAAGGCTAACACAAATTTAAAACAAACAAATATTTTCATATTATTAGAAAACTTTTTTTTTTCAAAAAATAAAATCAAGACACAAGAAAACCAAACATAAAATAACTGCCATGCAAAAATTATGAAATAGTCAAAAGCAAAACAACAACATCATACAAAATAGTGTAAAATATACCACAAGAAAACTTAAAGCCAGCAACTATAAATGAACAAAATTAAAAATGGAAAAAAAAACTTTTGTTGAGGCCCGTCCTTTTTTTCATTAAAACAAAAAAAAGAAAACCTTACAAAACAAAATATCCAATAAAAAAAAAACCAACAAACTACTATACTTATAAAAACCACAAGCAATATAAATACCTATAATATAAAACCAATAAACATACCTGCATATATATAGTACATATAGTTTAATTGTTAAGTTTACATTTAAATTTTAGTTAAATGATTAAGTCTTTAGAAGAAAAATACCATTTCAATTCAAATAGGCCACCTTAACCGAAACCGAAGCAAACAAACAAACAAACTAACAATAGTATTAATATCAAAGAAAACCAAAACCCCTCCCCTTTAAAAGAAAAAGACAATCGAAGTTTGAAGCGTTTTGCAGAAATCTCTATTATGTTTCAAATACAACTTAGTTAAGTTTAGTCAAAATCTAGTCCTGTTAAAATAGGTTGACACACTCAGAAGTGTTTAAGTTCAATTTATGCATACTAAATTTCACTAACTCACACTTAGGCATCATCACTACACCACCAAGCATATTTATTAGATAATTTCTTTATATGATATTTAGTTTAATTGTGATAATTAATAATAATAATGGTATATTAATATTAATTTATGATAGTTCAAACAAAAATTAGCAAGTAATTTCATTTTCTCACTAAGTAGCAAAAATTGTGTTTCCTAACAACCATTTTTCATTATTTTAGCCAAAATTGTGAAAATAAAGTTTGAAGAAGGAAAATAAATAAATTTTGTAAAATGCAAAAGTAAAGGTTTCAATATAATTAAGCAGTTTTAAGAAAACATTTTAGTTTTGATAATTCAAAATTCGGTTTTGTTTTCTATATGGACAGTGTAGAATGGGTGAGGATGATGACGCAAGAATTTAATTTCTTTAAAAGTTTGTTTACACTTTAATACCCAGCAAATCCTAATAAATATCCATATCAATCTCTGAAGACATTTCCACGATGTTAACTTCAAATAACTTTAAAGGCAAATATATCCATATTGCAATTCTTCCAGAAAGCATTAAGTATAAATTTGATGTCAAACATAAGAGGCCTCATTCTGGCTTATTGACCAATTCACTGCGTTAATACACAACTGTAATTCATTATATATGTATTTATTGTTGGTAAAACTCTAGGGGAATTGATAGATTGATAGATATTAATTACTCTAGAGTTTTTACAACAACAGATTTTATTTCGAATAACTTTAAATGCAAATATATCCATATTACATTTTTTCCGGAATGCATTAAATTGTAAACTTTTCTCGAAGACAAGAGTCCAGAAGGGGTTCTTGATTTTTGACCGATTAATTTTGACTATGATACATTTTATTATCTTTAAAATGTATGTCAGTGTTCGTCCACTGTTTTGATATGGGAAAACATTGCAACATGGTGAGACACCTAAAGCTGCAGTAAAACCCACATTAATGTAGCCCTCTAGGTACATCTGCAGCAATTTTTTTAACTATGATGACATCAAGGCTAGCCAGATTATTTACCAGCCATTCTATTTTTAACTCTCCAGTTCGTTTATAATACTGGGATAATATCACAATATTCGAATCAACTTCAGAGTTATGCCACTGTTTAAATAATCCAAAATGGTTTTTATGAAAAACCATATTGCTTAAAATCTTTGCAAATATTAAAAAAAAAATCGATTACGTAACAAAATTTGTGCTGTTGTAAAGAAATTTTTTAAATGATAAAATTGTTCAGATGTTTATATTCAAGTTATTTGTTCAATTCTGTGTTGTTTTGTTCGAGTTAATAATTCGCTATGTCCCATCCAGACAATTGACTATAAATTTTGATTGCACATTACTAACCTTCGCTTTCAATTGTGTGACCTACTGTCATACCTGGCCTACTAAGCCTCTCAAAAGTAATGCAACCCCCTCCGTCACTTTGCCTTAAATTTAGATGTTATAATCGTTGAAGGTCACCGTAGCGTTGTTGTCCAATGAGACGTTTGTCGGAAAATTTTCATCGTATTCCACCCTCAAATACCCTTCAGTGGAGTTTAATTATGGCATGGTCAGCATACATGCCCGTTTGGAGCATTTTGAGCGCGTGGGTCTCGCCTAGTACCATGATCATAATTTTTCGCTTACCCATTTTAAATCTGAAGCGCTTTCGTGAATAAGGGGTAGGGACCTGCCCCTTTAGATATGAAATACTGAAGTTTCCTACTAAAAAATATTGAACAGGCAATTTTGTGGTTCAATCTATATCTTGTAGATTTTCTCTCATTTTTTTCTGTCAGCTCTTTCTTTAACTTTGTCTTCCTCTCTCTCTTTCTCTCTTACTCTCTGCCCATTTATCTATTTTCGTAATCGCTTTCTCTCTGTCGCCCATCGCCCGAAGTCATTGACCACACTGAAGAACAAATTGCCACTTATCTAAGGTCATCGATCCAAAGAAACATTTGCTTCTTGTTTTTCAGATTCTATTTCCCTTTCCTGTACTGCAGTATTGCAATCTTCTCTATTCTAAAAGAGCCTTTCTTTATTCTCTCTCTTCTCTCAGGTAGTTCAAATTCCCTATACCCTCTTAAACCCTAAAAACTGTCTGGTATTTCTCTTTACCAAAGTTTTGGAGGCAAAATTATCAATTAATATTTTTTCCTCCTTGAACCAACCAGAGCTAAAATATTCGTGTGTTCCTTTTCACTTATTTGACCAATACTGCTTACTGCTGAACAACGCCTTTTATAGAGAAGTTTTTCCAGCTGCAGACAAATTTAACAAACCCAGTTGAAAACATTTTTCCTTACTTCGAACATTTTCGGCACAGATTCAACCAAGTTTTTCAACCAGATTTCAAGAGGCCATAATTTTAAAATCTCATCCCAACTACACTGTACATAGCTTTTGGCAATCCATATTTACTTTTTTCCTATATTTAAAAAAAAAATATTTTTTTTAGAATTTGATTAAACAACCTAAGCAATGAAACATGGTATTACATAATTGACAAATTAAATAAAATAAAATAATTCAATATGAGCGATATAATTCTTAGTATAAACTAATTAATGCCCCTTAAGTTGAATTGTATAAAGGAAAATATAAATAAAATGTAAATATATGTACATTGCAAATGCATATGTAATTATAACGCAGCATTAAGAGAAAGAGAGTCAAACAAATGTTTTGGGATATATTAGAAGGAATTTCCAAAAAAAATATTTTCGAAAGTTTAACGGTTATTAAAATATACAACTCCAATACTATGGGTTGATAAGCATGATCAATGTCATAACTTACTCTAGGGGATGAGCTCCAGGGTAGCCGGATCAAAAGTTTGTTTATAAATTTTTAATTTAAAATTTATCACATTCCTATAGGAGTTGAAATATTTGGTTAGAAAAAACCCATGTGGACATATATTAATAACTTGTTTAAAATTAAATTTTAGTTCTGAAGTTTCCTAGAAACATTTTAACGTTGGCCATATTCTGCTAAATATTCGCTATGGAGTGAAAGTGAAATTTTTGCATTTTATATATGTTAATTATTGTCTTTTCACTGTATAACTTAAAATGATTATATCTGCTTGAGTACACCACTTTTTTCGGCAGATTGCAGAATTACATTATGAATCTGAAAATCGTTTCAAGAAATATTTTAAAATTGTTCACAAATATACATAAAATGCTAAAAAAAATAATTCAATACATACTAGAAATTGGACTGGAAACATTTTTACATTGACCTAAATCTTGCTGAATATTCATTATGGGGCGATAAAAAGTTTAGTTTATGAGCTTCACGTCCGTTAATTATTGTTTTGTCAACAATTTAACTTAAAATTATCATATCTTCCTCATTGTTTGCCACATTACAGGATTCGACGAATAAGTTTAAGTCAAGCAATCAGCCGACATACAATTTTTTTTAATTTTGGCAGTACTTGACAATGAGGATGTCAACTTATTCTCTTTTTACATTCATTCTTTGACTTCGATTTCTGCTATTTCATGACATTTTCAATCGGCCCTATCCACTTTAAGTTTTGCAAGTGACCTAACCTTCTATTAAAACCTTAAAAAGGTTTATTTGACCATTCTATAATGGAAAACGGTCTATAACCAATTCAAAGCTACATTAGTTTTGTGAATACCGGTATAAATCTAGAGCGAAAAAAAGTTTTAATCTCAATTAACAATTCTAAATGGTACTATAAACTTTCAACATTGAACACATCTTGCTAAATATTTGCTACGGAGCGATAGGAAGCTAAACTATTGAAATTTTCATACGTTAATAATTATCTTTCACCAAATAACTTAAAATGGTGATACCTCCCGGAATATTTCGCATTTTCAGCAAAAGTTCAAGGATTTGAAAATTTTTCCAATATACCTTTGAACATCGAGCACATCTTGGAAAATATATGTGTGAAAAAAGAAGTACAAATTTCCGATACACACCTTATTGATTCACAATTTTATGAGAAATATTAGCTTAAAAATGCAAATCAACTTTATGTTGCAATAATATTTTTATATAAACTTATGCTGCAACTATAAGTCATTTCAATTTAAAATTAATGGAAAAGAAGTCCTAATAAAATTTTTAAGATATTTGTACGTTTGCGGGCAAAATTCTCGAATGAACTGCATTTTAAATAAGGCTCCCAGATATGTAAAACAGTGAAATGAAACAGAAGTTTGAGTTTTATTGAGGAAGGCAGCAGCTTACCAGTTCCGATGTTTAGGCACAAGTAAGTTCAAAATACAAAGCATCAGGCGGGCATGCTGATTTAGTATATACAACAATTTATTTATTTGAATTCAGCAAAGAAAATGACAACATGTTAACTTCGATTGAGTAAAAGCTTTCTCTATGTGACAGAGAAAGGGTTTAAGGTGACCGCTTTGTTAGATTAATAGTACCTACGAATTAATTTCATAAAATATTTCAACTAATTCACATATTAGTTTCTAAAGTTCAATCATGTGCGGAACGGAGTTCAACAATATTCATGAATTATGTTTTATTAACAATATTTTTGATTGTTTTTCTTCAGAGACCTTCAAAGTTATTTAAATGTATTTTTATAATTACGAAATCTGAACCAATTTCTCTGTAGCACAATTTTATAATTCAAAATATTTGATATAATTTTTCTTGTAGCCCAACTATTTGTTTGACCATCTGTCTCTTGCTATCTAAACTTAATAATTAGCATTAAGTGAATGATTCAAAATAAAAACTCATAAACCCAAAATTGCATATAAAACAATTAATTTGCATTTAATTTATCAAAAAAATTAACAAAAAAAAACTGGCAAAAACTATTTAAAAAAAACCAACAATTTTTCACAAGAAAGCCTTAAAACTTATTAAAAAACTGATAAATTTAACAAGAATAAAATTAAAAATAAATAAATTTAGTGCAATTATAAAAACGAATTGTTATGAGTAAAAGAAAAACAAAAACACACAGCTAACAAAAAAACCAAAAAAAAACACAAAAAACATTTAGGAATTGTTAAATTAAAATAAAATTAAACTTAGTATAAAACAGAAACACTAAAAACAATACGAAACAAAAAAAAAAAAAAACACCCTTAAAAGAAAAACCAAAAAATTGTAAATATATACGACTAAAATAATATAAATTAAGAACAAATAAAACACGCCTACAATTGCTTAAAAAGCGCGTATAAATAACAAAAAATAAATAAAACCAAGTTAACTGTCTTTTAACTAAAATATGCAAAATTCGAAAAAACAACAACAAAATATTAAATAATAAAAGCTTTTATATGCTATGGTAATTACAACAAAAACCAAACAAACCAACAAACTTTTAACTGGAAATCAAGGAGAAAATAATACACAATAATATACACACAAATAATCTAAAGCTTAACTATAGATTTAATAAAACTAAATTAATCAACAAACAGAAACTAAGCTCTACAAAACAAGCCCATACTCACTCGAGAGTTCTGAGGACTAAAATCATTTTCTCTTATGATATTCAAACAAAAATTTTAGAAATTATTTTAAAGTTAGCAAAAACAAGAAAGCGCATAAATTCAAATGGTTTTAGCCCCTGGAAATCCACAGAACCCTAAAACTCATACAACTCAAGTTTAAAAACTAAAAACAGATATACAACAACATAATGCAATAACAATGGCGACAACAAAAAGAACCAAATCATCTTACACAAAAAAAAACCAAGTTTTAAACAAATATTTTACAATAAAACCAAGAACACATCAACTATGGTTACAACAAACTAACAACAAAGCTGTCTACAAATACTACATACCAAACAAAAAAATAACCATAAACACTAGTTTTTGAGTACACCTTCATTTAAGATTCAGAAAAATTAAAAAAAAAAAAAATAATAATAAAAAAAAATTTTAATATACATAGCAGTTTTTATTCCTTCAGGGAAAGAACTCTAGAAAAAAATATTTTAAACACATATACCCGCAAAAACAAATAAACCCTAAATCTATTGAACCCTCAAACCCAAACCACTGTAATTATCACTTTTAATCTGCCACAAATGCCCCGCCTATTTTATTCTTATCTCCTCGCCTCGAAAAACGCTTACTCCACCCATTTTCCACCCTCACTCCACCGATTCTCCCACTAAAAAGGCATATTGATTCATTATAGGCAACTCTAGGCATAAACAAACTTCATTTTACCACAACAAAATCACTCAAATGTATTGCAATAACAAAATATTACAAAACCAAGTAAAAAAACCAAAAATAAAGAACAACAACAAAATTTATGCTAAACAAAATCATAGTAACAAAATACATATTGTAAATTATTAAAAACAACCGAAAAAAAACAACAAAACTACACTTTATGAGTAACATTAATTAAATTATTGAAAAGAGAAATGATGAAGAGAAAAATGAGGAAAATATGAAATAAAAAAAACTGTTTTCTAAATATAAAAAAAAATGCCAGAGTTTTATTTAAGGAAATGGTAATAGGGAACGTAATACCCAATTTAAAATCCAGATGAACATTTCCCGAATCTTAGAAACACACTGCTATAGGTTCTACTAAAGATGTATACAAATAAACTTATTTGAAGGGCATTACGGAATGACATATTCATATTCTACTCCCAAATACCTTTCATTTGAGTACCGCATTCTTTCATCTTGTCTACGTGTCCGTGTGGGAGGTCGTTTTTGAAGTGCGACAGCCCACCTGAGACTTGCCCTCAAATATTGTTGTAAGTTTTATATTCTACTCCAAAATATTCTTCATTTAAGTTCAATGTTTCGGATTGGGTGCTACAAATCATCAACACGACGCTACACATCATCAACACGACAATTACAAAGCAGACACAGAGGGATGCGCGAGCAACTACAGACTGTTGGTACAAGGAGTGAATAAAGTCCAATAAGAAAAACTACAAAACGGTAGCAAAGCAGACAACGACTGTTGAAGACGATCGCATAACTATACTGTAGTTGTTGTATATCATGTCTTGAAAATGCATTTCATTGAAATACGAAATATCGATGCATAAACAATAAAGAAAAGACAAAAACAAAAAAGGGCCTCGAGCTTGAATTAAAAACAACAATATTACCAAATTTTTTATACCCTACACCACTACTGTGGTACAGGGTATTATAACTTAGTGAATTAGTTTGTAACACCCAAAAGGAAGAGAGATAGACCCATTGATAAGTATACCGATCGACTCAGAATTACTTTCTGATTCGATTTAGCTATGTCCATCTGTCTGTCCATGTTAATTTGTGTACAAACTACAGGTCGCAATTTTCGTCCGATCGTCTTCAAGTTTGGTATGGGCATCAGAGATGGCCTGTCAGAAACAGTGACGTATATGACATACATTTCCGACGTATATTACATACGTCGTAAACCTAGCCAAAAAACTAGGTTTCTGACAGAAAAAAAAAAATTCGAACGAAAATATGTCGAATTTTTGATCTGATTAACTAAAAATTTTAGCATAAGTATTAACACTCCATGTACCGTTTCACTTGACACTTCCTCAGATGTCATGCATTTTTAACATATGTCGTTTACAACAGCTTTCCAAAAGCAAATTAAAACGGGAGAAGCAAATAATTTTGCAAAAGGATACAAAATAATTGCAATTTCTAAATATAATTGATGAAAACTAATAATTTATTGATTTTTTGCTTCACAAAAAAATCCTTAAACGTCACTTTATAAATTGACTTGAAATTTGCGTATATTTCCAATTTATTGTGTGAAAAATGCAAATGCAAAAATTAAAAAAAAACTTAATATTTCTTTTATTGCGAAATTTTTTTACATATAAACTCTTCTATATACAACAAATAAGTGACAATAATATTTGTTAAAAATCAAACTTTTACACTGAGTTATTAAGGTTTATGACGTTTGCGACTTTTTCTACGTTTTATACAAGTATACGACGTTTTCGACTTTTACAACTTTTTGACAGTCGGAAACCTAAAAAATCGTCTTACGGACCATCTCTGATGGGCATGTATTTCGGCCTAGAGACGAAGCCTATGAAATTGGAAAAAAATCGGTTCAGATTTGGATATAGCTCACATATATATGTTAGTCCGATTTGCAGTAATACTGCAATAAAATGGTCATTTATTAACTCATTCTCTCTCTCTCTATATATATATATATATATATATATATATATATATATATATGTATATATATATATAAAACCTTTTTAATAGAGAAAGTGTTTCGATAGCCTCAAATGATTATTCGTATACCGGACCAATAATTATTCTCTTGTACCTCTCCTGTTAGAGAAAAAGGGTGAAAATATAAGCATTTGGAGCAGTGATGGACAAACCTACTTACACAATTGCACATTACTGTGTTCGTACACAAGAAACTAATCCCAAAAGTCCATAGGCTTTCAAATAAATGCAATTGTGAGCTCGTGACTGGTATGGACACATTCTAACTCACATTTTTTTCTTTTTTTTACTGACCAAAGAGCAATCAGTGTGTTTGGCAGCTCGGTCGAGAGCGGATGCGCGTAAACTCGAAAAATTATAATTTTTTAGTAAGGCCTTAGGAACGAAAATGCTGGTATATTCAATGACAAAAATCATTAAAAAAAATGGACAAATGGCTGCTGGGTACAAGCAAACATATAGAGAATTTCTAAGGCACATACATTGTTTGGTAATAATTACGCTAAAAAAAAAAGTATCCATCCCAAAATTGGTATTTAAATGTGCCTATAGCAGTGGCGGGCAAATACACACACACACTATTCCACATATTTGTGCCCATGGGCTTCTAAATATTACGCTCACTTGCCCTCGTGCGCAACTCAGGTCTATAGGAATACTGCAGATCATAATACAAGACTATAATAGAGTTGTGCCAAAATTGAAGACTTTCAATATAATTGTGTAAGTCGAAATAAACCCAAATAAACTCTGAAAAAGTTTGAATAACTAAATGATATCTGTTTATCATTGGTAAAAAATTGATTATAATTGTCATAAATTCTTGCAAGAATTTCTCGCAAAAAAAAAACCTGAACTTTTGCCGAAAAACAAAGTCTAATTTTTTTCACAAAAGTAGTACTTGGCGGAAATTTCCTTTATGTGAAACGAATTATTTTTTTGCGTCTAGGTGAAGCAAAATGTAAGGAGTTTAATGTAGTTTTTTGAAAAATGTTGTTCAAGGAATTTTTGAGCAAAAAGTTTACACAAGATATACTAGACTGTTTTTAGTTTTGCCAAAAAATCATGACCCGTAATATAAAGATTGAGTTTCTCAAATTTAATTCAATCTTTGAGAGCAAACATTTAAATTAGCATACAAAGTAATATAATATTCGTCTGTATCTTATTTGTAAGCGTAATTATAGTGAAATGTGTGAGTTCTAGGCAAAAATAAACCAAACCCAAAATAATATAACCGTATATTCAAGTAGGAGAAGACTATCGGGGCGAAGAGGTTAGCATGTCCGCCCATGACACCGAACGCCGGGTTCAAATCCCGGCGTGAACATCAAAAAAATTTCAGCGATGGTTATTCCCTTACTTAAACCGGCCACATTTGTAGGGTATCCTGGTATCGGACTCGGCATAATAAAGGAGATCCCTTATCATTGAGCATAAACTTTAATCGGACTGCAATTATTGATATGAGAGAAGTATCACCTGTTGCTTAATGAAATGTTCATGGGAAATTTAGTATTAGCATTTAAGTAGGAGCCAAATGTCCAATTGCAATATTAAAATAGAATGAAAACGTGCTTTGGTTAGCTACGACCAACGGACAAAAACTAAGAAAATTACTAAGAAAGTACACGAAATTTCCGAATATTCGATGCCATATTAAAATTTTTTAAAATTAGATTTTCTGTTATTCTATTATGCTCCAAGCATTCAAATCAAACAGAAAAATGGGAGAAACTGGAAGTTAAAACGAAATTTATTAATGAAATTTAAGAAGCATGTTCATGAAGAGTCGTTTTTTATAATAATGCCCTTATCCCAACTACTGTTAAATTATTTTCAAGTAAGGAAATTTCGCTATAATGGTTTTAACTTTTATTTCCTTGAGTTTTAACACAATTGTTACGCAGTTGTTGCCAACCTTAAAAAATAATAAACAACTTTTTAAAGAGAAATACTTAAAAGGACGCAAAGTCTTGCAGATGCCAGCTGTGGCTGTACTTAATTGTCGCAATTTTTATACAAAAATTACTAAAGAGTGATTTAGCTTTTATCTGTTTGGCAATACTGGTTTAAACAAATCACGATCACTTCGTGTTTTATTTCACTGCCAAACATCTTCAGTTTGGTCTATAATTTAACCATGAATAGTCTTACAAACGAACAACGCTTGCAAACTATTGAATGTTATTATCAAAATGCATGCTCGGTTAAGAAAGATTATCGCGCGCTTCTTCTATTTTACGACGAAGCTCATTTTTGGCACAATAGGTACGTTAATAAGCAGAATTGGGGTGAAGATTAGCCAGAAGCATTGCAAGAGCTACCAATGCATTCAGAAAAAGTCACAGTTTGGTGCGGTTTATGGACTGGTGGCATCATTGGACCGTACTTCCTTAAAAGATGATGCGAATCGTAACGTAACTGTGCATGGTGAGCGCTAACGTGAGATTATATTCAACCTTTTTTTGCCCAAAATGCAAGAGCTTGAATTGCATGATATGTAGTTTAAACAAGACGGTGCCACATGCCACACAGCGCGCGTAACGATGGAGTTATAGAGAGGCGAGTTCGGTTAACATTTTAGTTCGTGTTCGAGACCGGTCAATTGGCCGCCTAGATCGTGCGATTTAACGCCTTTATACTATTTTTTGTGGGGCTATTTTAAAGCTCATGACTATGCAGACAAACCTGCTTCAATTGAAGCATTGGAAGACAACCGGCCAAAATGTTGGAAAAAGTATGCCGAAATGTTGGAAAAGTATGCAGAAATGTCGGAAAAAGTATGCCGAAATTAGACTAAACGGATGGACCATTTGAGGTGCACTCACGGTCAACATTTGCATGAAATAATCTTCAAACATTAAATTATATGGACCGTACCGATACAAATAAAGATTTCATGAATTTTATGTGTTATTTTAACTTTCCTATAGCTTTTAAAAATCACCTATTAGCAACATAGGTGAAACTCAATTAATACCTCTTAGAAGGCAAGTGATTACAAATTAACCACTAGACAGCTCTGGATTCAAAACTCCTTTTTTCAGTTTTCAATAAAAACAATTAAGAATACGAAGTTTTCTTACATAAATACTTGTATGAAACACAAGAACCAAAGGAAAAAATATATCTGTATCAGTAATTATCTGCTAAATAAAATCTAAGCATTTTAGATATGTATATAATTATGGTCAAACATGGTTCAACTGATATGAACCATCAATTAGCTGATTTTATTTTGCACGCCTGAAAATTAAACATTGCTAAAAAACCCTTATTTATATAAAAATAGGGATCTCAAACCCCGATTTGATGTATGGCTTTTCAAGCTTATAGTGCGTCAATAAAAGTGATTATAAAACTTTGTATGTGGTTATAAACTCATAATGCAATAATCGAACTTTAGGAATATTTTCATCGATATGAAAAAAGAGTTGCTATTGTTTTGCACGACACTGTATATTTTAAAGGATTCTAAATTTTACTAACCTGTATTGCCAATTTCTTTCTTTACTTGATTTTATTCAAACACTTATGCTCCAATTAAATCAAAGTTGCGTTATCTATCATTATCGAATGCCTTAGATGTATTTTGTTGTTAATAATGTCACATTCAATTTTTATATTAAAACAACTCCGCTCTGTTCGTGTATTCCCAAAAGGCACAACAAGCGTTAATACTTAAAATCTCCGCCACTCAATGTTTCAACGTCAAAAACGCAGTTCAATTGTTTTTGTTATTGCTGATAAAACACACGCACCGCACCACTTTCCGATAACACCACATTTTCGATAGCCAATAACAAGACGAATTGCTCTGCCGGCAGAGCTTGCAACGTACAAACATTCATATATACACGCAAACGATAACGTTGCAATTTAAGACACATGATTTTTTTCCGTCCTGGAGCGAATATTCCGTTAAGTGCTTGTTTATTCTGATTTTCTAACATGTCACTTCACTTTTTTATGTTTTTTAAGTGTACCCCTAGCATTTTGATTTAACTAACAACATATTACAACTTATTACAAACAACATTTAAATCCGACACGAACGCATCACACTTGTGGCATTGCATTTTTTATGACCGGCACACATAAAGGCGTAAAACCAACAATAGCTTGTAAAACATAAAACCGTAACACTTATGCGCGAAAACTTCTCATAAAAAGACGATGAGAAATAGTTTTTTAGCACGTTAAATATTCCGATAGTATTTAATATTTTACACATTTGTTTTTAATAACTTCTATCATTTGTTTTTTCCTTTTTGTTTTTGCCTACTTCCAAAATTTTAACTCCGCACGCACCGACTACTCAAAGAAAACTAATGAAATTTACCTGCCAAAAGCAAATTCTTGTACTACATACAGCCACAAGGTTATTGTTGTAGTAACAGAATGCAAAAACAATGCACACAACTCTTCTTTAAGCAAATAGCAAAGATTAAAAGAGAAAATATAATGGTGTTAGTTATGTTGAAATAACGAGGAGATTAAGAGAACATTTTAGCTTTTCCTAATGGCAGAGGGGTAAGAGATCAGGCTGTGAGAGAGTAGTTTCGAGAGAAAATCATATTTATCTAACCCGTTTTTATTTTGCGAAAAAACAAAAAACAACTATGTTTCTCAGTTAAAATATACCTAAAAGGATTATCTAAATGTGTTAAAATATACAGTTTTTAAAGAAGAGGAGATAATTGATCAGGAAAAATTATTGTTATAAGTACATATTTTATGCATACGTGTTTTAAGTTTAGGCGGGGTAAAATAATTTGATTTGGGATAGGTTTTTCTAATTTTTTCAAATCCCAATCTCACAAAGCGCTCTTATTATGAAAAAAAATTTACTAAATGGATATAAGTGGAATGTAATTTCTCTCAAATTTAGTCAGGAAATGACAAGCTTATATGTTTTTTTTTAAATTATTTTAATTTTCTTTAAAGCAAGCAGATCGGCTTATAAAATTAAAAAAAAACAAATTTGCAGCAAAAAAAAAAAGAAATTAAATAAATATACACATATTGAAAGCTAAGACTGCCTAAACCCTATATGCTTGCACAAAGAGGATTAAAATAAGAGAGCAATTTTTGTGCTCTCAAAACAAACTTTACAGCAAATAATAACAAGCTAATGGGTGTCGTTTAATCATTTTAATTTTCTTCAAAGCAAGCAGCTCTGCCGACAAAATTAAAAAAATCAAATTTACGTATTGAAAGTTAAGACTGTAGGTGCATCTATTTGCGTGCATAGAGCCATAGTTTCCTGGACGGGAAAGGAAATAATTGACATTTAGAAAAGCAAACGGCGCGAACAACATGACATTTAGGGCAGAATTCTGCTTGCGGCATGTTCTTAATAATAATACAACTGTCATTTATCTATATTCACAAGCGCCACCAACCAGCCTATATGCGAACTTCAAATTCTTTATCTATATATAATCTATCTGTGAATGTTATTATGAGGCAAACAACTGGTTCGCTATGATTAATTTCCAAAATTTTAAACGGATTAAGAAATTCAAACAAATAACCCTTACCAATTTTTGTAACTAAATGAATGAATTTGAAACAGGGAATAGGTATAGGGGTTCCAGCAATATGGAAGCCGAGAGTAAGAGAAGCTTTTGACATATATTTTGCGTGCCCCATGCCCAACGGTTATATAGTCAGATCATGGCAATATAGAGCTTAATGTATAATATGAATCTGGCATTAAAATGTGTTTCCAACAGCCTTGAAGGCAGTTCATCACCAAAAATTTCCAAAAGTTTTTACCCAGCGCACAGTGTTGCCAAATCGAAAAAATCTTATAAATAATTCTAGAACTTTTGGATAGAGATATGCAGATGAAACTTTACATAGTCAGTGTTGAATTGTTTTCCAACTCTATCTTTCAATAAAGGAAAAATCAAGCGAACGGCCTATAAATGACTGTTTGGCGAGCAAAATTTGACTAACTCGAGGTGACCAACTTTCAAGCCACTGGACTCACTAGGATCCCAAGTTTTGCATACTTATAGGAAACAACATTGATTATGTGAAGTATCCTGCCATGTTAAAACTTCTCTACCAAATGGTGTCGCTATGCGTTCGGACTCGGCCTTCGTTGATATGATATTTCTCTCTTCTGTTCTTTTATGGTATATTCTTGGGAAAATGTATACACATATGCATATGTATATTAAATAACAATATTGGGTAATGAATGCGTCTGTTATGAACCCAATACTTTAAATCGGGGGATCGATATATATGGCAGCTACATATATCAAATATAGACCAATTTTACCTACATTAAATTTAATCGAAAATATATTATATTTATGAGTACAATATATATTATTTATGAGTACAAATATTAATTCGGGAGATTTGTTTTATGGGGGCTAAATACATATATGGTCCGATCTGAACCATACTCGGCTCGGCACAGATATTGAAGGTCTTACACAACTCACTTTGCCAAATTTAATGGTGGTGGGTATAATATGAAAATATTTCTATATATGAAGAAAAAAAGTTGGCTGAAAATTTAAGATTTTTCCTTATTCATAGGATTTTAAAAATTAAGACGAGTTAAAGGACCAACACTTTAAAATAAAAATAGTATTTTTAAATTGAATTCCTTATTTACTAACGGACACGACTATCCGTTTCAAAATTCGATCGCTGGTTGATTCTTATCTAACTTCACAGAAGACTGTCGAATTATTATTTTTGAAAAATTGTTTTTTTAAACTTATCAACTTAACCTTAAAAAAAAACTAAAAATTTAAGAATGCTCCTGTTTGTAAAGCTATTTTGCGTCTTTAACTAAGGTACACTGATGTCTTGTCTCAAAGCCAAGTTCCTAACTTCCAACGATATATGACCATCATTTAAGATTTTAGGTTTAAAAACAAGACGCAAATTTAAGGATCTATTAAACTTCCATTTAAATATTCTTAATATCAAAGAAAATATGTTTACCAAAGCAAATGTCTCATTAAAAGGTGGGCAAATTTATCATCTTTGAATTAAGTTTGCTTATTTTTTGCTCAAATCTTTAAAATGAGGACAATTATTGTTAGGTTTAAGAGTTATAAAATAAAATTACTGTTAATTGCGGTATGGAACTGTAATGAATTACAGCCATTAATAAAAAAAAAAATGTACATACCTTTTTTTCCATTTGCATTTTGAGTCTCAATCTTCTGTGCACCACTGTAATATTTAAGTTTCACCAGGAACAGGCATCATCAAAATCAGCAAAAACGTTTATCGATATTACTAATAGCACCAAATCTCTGAACAAAATCATTCTCACTAACATTTTTGTTTTTATGCATAACATTCATAGGTCATCGTCGAAAAATCAATTCATGCCACCAAGTTTGATTAAATATCCAATAACCAAATCTCTTAATTCCTTGCACATGCAAGCACCGTTATTTACATTAATAACCATTGACTTAACACTGTTATTGTTGTTGTGCTTTGTGTCCACTTTTACTGTATGAGGAACTTTCGGAGCAATTATGAAATGTTTTTGCATTTTAAGCACACACACGGCGAAAAAAAACTACGGTAGTCTATTATCGAACAGAACGTGAGCTGCTCTGCCGGCAGAGCTCTCGAATTAACCAATCACAATCTTTTAAAAGAATATTGGGGGGTTTTGCGAAAGAGTTTAACATCATTATCTGTTTAAATTCTCCCACACTTAGCCTTTCTTGCATATGTAACATTAATATTTTTTATTTGGAAAAATTTATTCATACCATGAGCTTCATAAAATCTTCAAAAAACTAATTTTGTAGGCTCCTAATGCCTTGCTCTTGCTTGCACAGTCTTTACTATAGTTTAACACTGTTATTGTTGTTGCTGTATTATGCGTTGACTTCAAACCGAAATAGCTACGAATTGTTTTTGCATTTCAATCACACACACGACGAAAGAGAGCCGCTATAGTCCAATACCGTATACAACGCGCACTGCTCTGCCGGCAGAGCTCCCGTAATAACCGAAGACAATTTTTAAAGGAATATCGAGTTTAATTCACATTGTTCTGACAATATTAAACTAAATTCACTTCCATTTTTCCAATGCTTCAATTTTATAACAGTAAACACACTTTGTATTCTTACACTTCTATTTGCTAATCGTATGTTATTCCAAGTTGATGCGGTCTTTGACCAACTATGCACACACACGCGCACCCATACAGAATCAAATACGGCATTTAGCTCAGCACTGAGGAGCTACTTCGATTATTCCGTTACAAGTTAACGAGGAAGATTTAAAATATTTTTAGGTTTGCACTGTTTTGGCATTTTATTTGTTAATATTTTACAATAAAAAGGCGTTTGCATTGTTATTTTACCGTTTTTTCTACGATTTCACAGCTTCCCGTTCTTAACGCACCGATCGCCCACGAATGACTAACCAATGTTAGGCAATTGATGAGTATGGTGTGTGCAAATGCAACAACAAACAAATTATTAGCATAGGACTGTGTGAACAGGAGAGTAACTCAAAGAGTAATAAGAAAGGGTGTAAGTAAAATACTCTTGAGTGGTTGGGGAGGGGGAACGGGGGCAAAGAGCTTAACATTCCTTAAGAGGTTCATTGACCAAAGAAAAGATTTCTCATTGTTTTTGAAGACTTTGGGGTTTGTGGTGAAGTATGTATGTAACTCTTTAATATGCATCTCTCCCCTCACCACCTCCCTCAACTGAAATGTTAGTGGGTAATAATAGGTGCATTTTCTGAAAGATAACCAAATTTACATTTATTTGGCTAAGGGAGAATGATTAAAAAAATTAAAATGAACCCAAATGTCTATAAATTGGGTGCTGGTAGGAGCAAAGCCGTCTTTTATTTCAAAGTAGTCGAAGAAGAATAATTTCAAAATCTTTTAAATGTCTTTAGTTTTAATTTATGATTTTCTTTGACAAAATTAATGTTTTATATAGATAATTTTTTTTTAGTTTAGAGTTCAATTTTATTTTTTTGTACATTTGGTAAATGTGTTTTTTTTATTAAATTTAAAATAACTAATTTAGCCTTCTGGTCCCTCAGAGAGGCTAGCATACTCCTTGCAGAGGGACTAGCATACTCCTTGCAATCATAAGCTTGGCTGGCTGTTCTAGTTAAGTCGGGAAGAGTGATTGAAAAAAAGGCTTCGATTATTAAAGCCATGATTAACTTTAGAAGGAAATAAATTAGAAAGAAAACTAAAAATAATCTTTGTCCTAACAGGCAAAAAAATATAATATTTATTTTTCACACTAATAATCGAATTTTTAATTTTTTCCAGTCCAAATTTGGTCTTTCGTGGGGCAAATGGCACGTTTCCCCCGTACGGGAACACTAAATAGACTATATTGTTATTTTAAACTTCTTTGTTTGTCAATTTAGATATGGCATTCAAACTTGTCATAGGGTGTAGGTTCTCAAGGCCAACACAATGACTGCGTTAAGGTTTGGTTTTGAGTGTCGCGTTGCAAAAATGCAACTCTGTACACAAATTCCATAAAAGCAAGGCGGAAATTTTAATAAATGTTCAACTTTGATGGTTGAATGCGAGCGTCATTCTGTGTTGCCACATGTGAAGTAGTGTTTTGGGTCGACAAAGTAAAAATTTGTTTAACTTTTGCGAGTGGCTTTTTGAACACTTGTTTGCAGAGGTGCATTTTTCAACGCGACGCTCCTCAACGCGCTGATAATGTTTAGGCCTTTCTGCGTTTCAGTGTGCGTTGATTCGATTTTATAAATGAATGAAAAACAAGTAAAAGCGTGCTTAGTCCTTATACAAACTAAATTTACTTGTAGGATGTAATTTTTTTCTACATACAAAACTTCTATCAAAATTAAAGCTTCTAGTAACCGAGCAAGGATAATCGAGAGACCGGTATATATGGAAGAAATATCTGGTTATAGACTGATTTGAACCGTACTAGGCACAGTTGTTGGAAGTCGTTACAAAACACTGAATCACTGAATGAACAACCAAATCGGGCAAAAATTGCGGGTTGTAAGGGCTGAAGAATTCAAATCGGGAGATCGGTTTATATGGGAGCTATATCAGGTTAAAGACCGATTTAAACTGTACTTGGCACAGTTGTTGGAAGTCACAACAGAACTTAATGTGCAAAATTGGACAAATATTGCGGGTTGTTATTCTATATATGTACGTACATTACGTCATAGTTTCCTTCACGGGAAAAGAAATAATGGATATTTAGAAAAGGCAAACGACGCAAACAGCATGCAATTGAGATCAGAATTGTGCTTGGGGCATGAGACCTATTAACCTTATTTATCTATGTTCACAAGCGCCACCAACCAGTCTTGGTGCGAACTTCAAATTCTTTATCTATACTTGTAGAATTTATCTATGACAAACTGCATTGGTAACACATGCCATACATGTGGCAACTCAGATTGTGATTGATAATAAATTAAAGCATATTTTTAGGATCATACAATCAAATATACTCCATAGACGCAAACAGTATCCCATTGAGAGCAGAATTCTGCTTCGGTCATGAGAGTTATGCACCTCATTTATCTATATTCACAAGTGCCACCAACCAGTCTTGGTGCGAACTTCAAACTCTTTATCTATACTTGTATAATTTATCAATGACAAGCTGCATTGGTAGCACATTTCCATACATTTGGCAACTCAGTTTGAGATTGATAAAAAAATAAAAGCATACTTTTAGGATAACACCATTAAATACACTCTCTAGAATGTGGTGACTGTAGTGAAATTGAAACTCGATTTTGCACAAGTGAATATGACAAGTTTAGACCTAAGCGCATATTCACATATTCTAAAATTCACATATTCAAATAAATGGTTATCGAAGAAGAAGAGAGAAATGTGAAGAAGGCAAAAATAAGTATGCACCATGGCATAGGTACACTCAAAAAAAAGCGACCCCATAGTTCAGTAAAAAATAACTTTTTTTTTAATAAAATTGAATTTCAGGTCAAAACAGCGAAATCATAAAAACTTTTGGTTAGTTTAACGATAATTTGATCTCATTCATTTTTCTTCATTCTGTACATATGTTAAGCAATCGCGTATGACAGTTTTAGCTCATGATATTAATTGTTGGAATAAAGAGTTTAAAATTTTTCCTTTAAATAAATTATAATATACAAATATTTTACAAAATATGTTTTTCTAAAGGGTGATATTTTAGCCATTATCTTTTTGGCATCATTTGTTTCGTGTTTGTTTCACTGTCAAACATCTTCAGTTTGATCAATGATTTAACCATGAATCGTCGACAAACGAACAACGCTTGCAAATTATTGAATTTTATTATCAAAATGCGTGCTCCGATAAGAGAGTTCATCGCGCTCATTTTTCATTCCAGTTCGAAGCTCATTTTTGGTTCAATGGGTACGTAAATAAGCAGAAATGTCGATTTTGAAGTTAAGAGCAGCCAGAAGCATAGCAAGTAGAGGTGTGCGCGAGAGTGTTTTTCACTGACGCACGCTCACGAGCCATACAAATTATTCACGCGCAACTTTTTATGTTCACGCACGACTTTGAGAAAAATCACGAAAAATGTAATCATGGTTGACAAGAAAAATAGGCGAAAAAGTAGTAATCCGCAAAAAAAAAAATATATATATATAAATATATATAAATATATATATATATATATATATAAATATATATATATATATATATATATATATATATATATATATATATATATATATTTATTTATATATATATATATATATATATATATATATATATATATATATATAAATTATTTTTGTTTTACTGGTGTTTTGTTATAGCTTACAACAAATGTGCTAAAAATAGTTTAAATCGGTCTATAACGAGATATAGCTGTCATATAAACCGATCTGGAGTCTTGACTTCTTGAGCCTTTAAAGGGCGCAATACAATATTTAATTTCTTAGTTTAAGGCATCACTTTATTTGTATATTGACATACAAATATATCATGCTTAATATGTTGTTTGCTATTAAGTACTTATTCGATTTAGATAAGTTCGCTGCTTCTCACTTTATCAATTTGTGCAGCAAATACTTCGTATTCAAGTATGAATTCCTCCTGTACCATGTCAATGAACTGAGAAATACGTATAATCATTAAGTTTGTTCGCATCAGTGCTGCCAGGTCTTTTTCGTGTAAAATCGTCAAAATTGGGGAAAAAATCGTCAAATTTTTGTTGAAAAAACGCCATCAATTCGTCACACCAAAAATTTCCAAATAGAAACAAAAACAAATCCTACATTGATTTCAGCTGGACAAGTAAATCCAATAACAAAATGAAATAACCAAAAAAGTAGCGCGAAAACAGAAGTATATCATTTTTTGTTTTACTTTAATTATTTTACTTTTATAGCTTTTAGATATTATTTTGTTATTAATGTATTTTATTTTGCATTATTTAATTTCATTATGTGTTTTTTTTTTAACTTATTTTGGTTTGTTATATTTCGTTTCGCTTTATGTTATATTGTTTTTTTTTTATTCTATTTTAATATATATGTTTTATTTTATTTATTTTTTCAAAATATTTGTGTTTATTTATTGTGTCCTCATATCGTTTTTTATATTATTTTATTGTTTTTTTAGGTAATTTTTTATTGGTTGTAATATATTTTTTATTGGGTGTAATATACACCAACTCATATTTTCATGCCACTCCAAGCCATTGTGCACAACATACTCAAGAAATCATATGCTCACAACGCACCTTTCATCTTGCCTGCAGTTTGTTGGTGTAAATAATCAACATGCTTTGCTTCAAGATGGAGAGAATGCTCTTGATCAGAGAGTAAATTGAGTGAGAGCAAGAGTAAACAGAACAACCATCTTCCGCCGTCAAGGAACACAACGACGGCACTGAAAATCAGTTTACAATATACAAGCGCAGTGTTAGCACGTTGGAAATTGGCGCGGCGGATATTAGTTGTTGTTGTTTTACGTAAAAATCCAGTCATACGCATTGTGGAAAGGAAGATGGCATTTTGCAATAAAATAAATAAACTATAAGGAAGTGCTTAAAATACTACATGCAAATAAACTAGCAAAGCGGTAGTGCAAGTGATTGATTCTTGGGAAAAAATAGTGAAGAATTGATATAGGTGTTAAACGAAAGCAGAAATAGAATTAGAAAATAAAATATAAACCGAATGCTATTTGAAATCTTTTAAAAGTTAACTAAGTTCAAATTTTTGAAGATTTCCGTGGGTGTCTGTTTTATAAAAAAGTTTAAACAAATTGTTTTCATACAATTAATTAAAACATTAAAATGTTTTAAAACTAAATTTGTGTTAAAAACGTGATCGACCGTCTTGCTTCTGTCAATCTCTTGTGTTTCTGGCATTTGGCTTGTTTTTGTTTTTGATTTGTTTTTATTATTCTTGTTTGTTTCTTGTTCGATCATTCGTCGCCGTCTAAACGGTTGTTGTTCATATTCGACGATTTTATTTACATATTTGTTTATTTATATTACGGAATTTGTTTATAATAAAAATTCCCCAACATCAGCAAGTGAGGAGAAAAAAAATACATAGGAAAAAAAAAACTCGCGCTCCCCCTTGTGCGTATGCTCACATCAATTCTCACTTGCCATAGTTAGCAAGCTAGCGGGCGCGCGCATTGCTTGTGCCATTCAGTGAATATTGAATAGATTTTATGAATGAATAAAGAATAACTGTGGCGGTGACGACAAACAACAACGAACGAGCGACCGGCTAGCAGAAATATTGTTTTGGTATGTAAATTTTACGTTTTTTGTTTTCTTATTATTATGATATTGTTATTATTTTGTTGTACGCTTTGGCTCCAAACAGTTATTTATTAAATGAACTTTTAAAGAAAGACCTGGTAAAAGCAGCAACGAAATGTCAAATCACAACATCTGTTAATGCGACATCTTGTTGGAAGGGAGAAAGAACATAGAACGAAAACATCTGATGAGAGAGTTAAAGAGGAAGAGAGAGAAAGAGAGTATGGGTTATGTAGAAGAAAGAGTTAAGAATTTTGTGAAAGATCTGTTGAGAGGGAGAACAACTGTAATCTGTTGGGAAGAAATTACATGGGAAAGGCAACGTGTTGTTATAAAAGAAAGAAGGCAGCAAAAGACTTAATAATTAATAGCCTTCTTATACTTAACACCTTAGGGTGGGGAGTACCTATACTAGGAGATAATATAAAGAGAAAAATTACAATTCCTGATTAAAATGCTGTGAACGTGTAAAGGATTAATACAAACCTTAAATTAAATAATCAAACAGGTTTTATACTAACTTTTAGAAGCACCGGAGTTCCGGTTTCATAAAAATTTTATCTCAATAGAACATCCAAAATGTTCTAGTGTAATGGTTTTTTGCCAATATTTTTTTGCCGCAAAAAATTATTTTCTCAACTTTTTTTTTTTGTATTGACTTGTAAACATAACAAGCATTGTTTAAAAAATAATACCACAACTAGGCTATTACTTGAATACCAACTAGTAGTACTACCAGCTTAAGTAAAGTTATTCAATACAGCTGGTGCTGGTTTACACGCTTCTTTAACTCAATGGATTTATATGGATTTAGTCTACGTGTTGTTTCCGCTTCAAGTAGTCTCGGAATCTCAGAATTGTTGTGACAAGCCAGTCCTCTTACATAATCCTCAGCAATTTGCTGTATTTTTTCTCGTACCGTATTTTCAACCGATCGTCTTGAAATTTGATACAGGTATGTTTTTCGGCCTTGAGACGAAGCCTATTAAAATTGGTAAAAACAAGTAAAAAGGCGTTAAGTTCGGCCGGGCCGAACTTTGGATACCCACCACCTTGGGTATATATGTAAACCTCCTTTCATCAAAATTCGGTGAAAATTTCATACCTTAAGTCCCATATCAGTTATATCAAATACTAATAAGTACACTAGCAATAGACACGGATGTCGAAAAGCCTAACATAAGACACCTTGTCAAATTTCAGTGAAATCGGATTATAAATGCGCCTTTTATGGGGCCAAGACTTTAAATCGAGATATCGGTCTACATGGCAGCTATATCCAAATCTGGACCGATTTGGGCAAAGTTGCATAAAAGTTTCGAAGAGCCTAACACAAAGCACTGTCCCAAATTTCGGACAATAAATGACTCTTTTATGGGCCCAAAACCTTAGATCGAGAGATCGGTCTATATGACAGCTATATTGAAATCTGGAACGATCTGGGCCAAATTGAAGAAGGACGTCGAAGAGCTTAACCAAACTCACTGTCTCAAATTTCAGCGACATCGGACAATAAATGCGTTTTTATGGCCCCAAAACCTAAAATCTTGATATCGGTCTATATGGCAGCTATATCCAACTCTGGACCGATACGATATTGCAGAAGTATGTCAAGGGGCTTCACTTAACTCACTGTCCTAAATTTCGGCGACATCGGATAATAAATGAGCATTTTATGGGCCCAAAACAATAAATCAAGAAATCGGTCTATATGGCAGCTTTATCAAAATCTGAACCGATCTGGATCAAATTGAAGAAACATGTCGAAGGGCCTAACACAACTCACTGTCCCAAATTTCAGCAAAATCGGACAGTAAATGTGGCTTTTATGGACCTAACACTATAAATCGGAGGATCGGTCTATATGGCAGCTATATCCAAATCTGGACCGATCTGAGCCAAATTAACGAAGGATGTGGATGGGCCTAACACAATTCACTGTCCAGAATTTCATCAAAATCGGATAATAAATGTGGCTTTTGTGGGCCTAAGACCCTAAACCGGAGGATCGGTCTATATGGCAGCTATATCCAAATCTGAACCGATCTGGACCAAATTAAAGAAACATGTCAAAGGGCCTAAGACAACTCACTGTCCCAAATTTCAGCGAAATCGGACCATAAATGTGGCTTTTATGGGCCTTAGACCCTAAATCGGAGGATCGGTCTATATGGCAGCTATATCCAAATCTAGACCGATCTGAGCCAAATTGACAAAGGATGTCGAAGGGCCTAACACAACTCACTGTCCCAAATTTCAACAAAATCGGATAATAAATGTGGCTTTTATGGGCCTAAGACCCTAAATCGGCGGATCGGTCTATATGGGGGCTATATCAAGATATAGTCCGATATAGCCCATCTTCGAACTTAACCTGCTTATGGACAAAAAAAGAATCTGTGCAAAATTTCAGCTCAATATCTCTATTTTTAAAGACTGTAGCGTGATTTCAACAGACAGACGGACAGACGGACGGACATGGCTAGATGGTCTTAGATTTTTACGCTGATCAAGAATATATATACTTTATAGGGTCGGAAATGGATATTTCGATGTGTTGCAAACGGAATAACAAAATGAATATACCCCCATCCTTCGGTGGTGGGTATAAAAACTGTTCAAATATGTTCATCCGATTTGCAGTAATAGTGTAATAAAATAGTCATTTGTAAGCAGATTCTCTCGAATTTAGCACAAAGGATTTTCTTATGACTCTCGACGTTACTGGTGAATTTAATAGAAATCGGTTCAGATTTGGCTATAGCTGTAATGCATATTTTCGTCCGATTTTCACTCCTTGAGCCACTACAAGCGCATTTATTAACCAATCTTTGCAAAATTTTCCACAACGTATTCATCTACGTTTACCACAATATCTAAGAAGTTTGCTCAAAATCGGGTCCGATTTAAATATAGCTCCCATACAGTTCTCATTTGTTAACGGATTCTCTCGAAATTTGGCACGAAGGGTTTTCTTATGAATCTTAGTATTACTGGTGATTTCTAATTTTATTCCCTGTGGCATTCTGAATTTACCTTACAGCGGTCGAAACTCGAAGATTTGAATGAGTAACAGCAATTTTGTCTAGCGAGTTTTTTGAAATTTTTAATGGGCTTTACACAAAAAATGCTAAAAAATCAAAATTCTAATTTCCTGAAAAGTTTGTTTTTAATTTCATTTCCTGTTACATTCTGAATTCAGGGATGTCTTACAGCGGTCGAAACTCGAGGATTTGAGTGAGTTGCAGCAATTTTGTCTCTAGCGAGTTTAGATTTAGATATAGCTGCCATACAGGTATATAGCACGATTTTCACTTCTAGAGCCATTTTAAGCGCATTTAAAGGACAATGTAGCCAACATTTTGCACAACACTATTCTCGACAACTACCACTCTATCTAAGAAATTTGCTTGAAATCAGTTCAGATTTATATATAGCTCCCATATATATGTTCGTCAGATTTTGAGATATATCGCAATAAAGTGCTCATTTGTCCACCGATTCTCTCGAAATTTGGCACGAAGTGTTTCTTTATGACTCTTAGTATTACGCGTGAATTTCATAGAAATCGGTTTAGATTTAGATATAGCTGCCTTATATCGCCCGATTTTCACTTTTAGAACCTCTGCAAGCTAATTTATTGACCATTCTTAACAAAATTTTTTATAATGCTTTCCTCGACAACTACCACAACATCTCGAAAGCTTGCTCGAAATAGGTTCATATTTAGATATAGCTCCCATATATATCTAAATCTGATAAAACCGAATAGCAGTATTAACAAGTAAAAGCGTGCTATGTTCGGCCCGGCCGAATCTTGGAATCCCACTACCATGGATTATGCTAAAAATGTATACAAAATAAATTTAGTTGAAGTGCATAATATTCTACATACCAAACTTCTGTCAAACCAGCTAAACCTTCTAGGAACCAAACAAGGATGATCGAGATCGGTTAACATGGGAGCTATATCAGGTAATAGATTGATTTTTACCGTATTTGACACAGTTGTTGGAAGTCATAACGGAACACCACATTCAAAATTTCAGCCAAATCAGACAAAAATTGCTGCTTGTAAGGGTTCAAGAAGTCAAATCGGAAGATCGAATGAAATGGAAGCTATATCAGGTTATAGACCGATTCGAACCGCACTTAATACAAATGTTGGAAGTCGTAACAGAAAACCGCATTAAAAATTTCAGCCAAATCGGACAAAAATTGCGGCTTCCACCCATACAGTCGACTGCTGTTTACTTTCATACTCATACGCGTAAATCAACGATTCATAACCTGTCACGATATCACAGACGTGTTTCGAAGCACCGCGATTGTATTTTTGGAGCAATACTTTCGACCAATCGACGCGAGCATTTTTTTTTTTTAAGATTGACAAATTGTGTGGGATTCAAAGCGAACAAATTCTTTTGACGATAAAATGTTTATGCAATATTGGATATATGCTGGTCCCACTAATGCCTAAGGTTGTCTCAATCTCACCATAGGTCACATGATGATCTTACAATATCAGTTGGCGCACAGCATCAATGGTTTTTGAAACGACAACTGATTTTAAACGACATTCACGAAATTCGTCTTGAAGTGAACTACGACCTCGGTTAAATTCACCATACCATCGATAAACACTGGTCCTTGATGGAGCTTCATAGCCAAAAATTGAATTAAGTTCGTCGATGCATTGTTGTTGAGTTAATCTACGTCGAAAGATGTAAAAAATAATCGCACGAAAATGTTCACGATTAGATTCCATTTTTTGGGCGAGATGAATCTTTTCTTTTTTACTGTAAAAAATGCAAATAGCGCTCGTATGTCAAAACGTTCTGAGTACGTATAACCTCAAAAATTGCAACCGTTACGATAGACCTGTCAGTAGGCTGATTGTAACACATGGGTTGTCCAATCCCGAAATATAAAAGGCAACCCTCGTACTATTTTTGTGGTAAAATACTGTCAAGATGTCTTCTATGGAAACATTTTTCCCCTTTATTTCCATAGAAATTTGATCAAAATTTTATTTCTTCAAAAAGTTATATCAAAATGTTTCTTCTTAAATTTTAAGTTTTTTTCTGCCTGTTAAGATCACAAAATTAGTTTTTAATTTTCTCTGACTTTAAGGGCGAATATGATTTTCCACGGAACAATGTTTTCAAAATTTCATTTCTTTAGGCAAATTTTTATCTTATTTAGTGCTCTTTTGTGTATGTGTGTGTTCAAACTTCCCTTTCAGATTTGAAATTTTTTTCAAACAAATAGAAATTACATCATTTATTATCCGAACATATGTAGGCAATGATATGCCCCTTGAAAAACATTAATTGTTGTTTAATAAAATTTAAAAATTTAGTCACGTCTCTATTAAATAATTCATATGAGTAAATTTGAATTTAAACACCTTCTCTGATTTAATCAAAAACATTTTTTCTTGAATGCCAATTAAATACACCAAGTGAATCGAATGGATTGGAAAAACAGACAGCTTAAAACATATGTACGAGTATGTAAGACCCTTTCCCTTCTTCTGCATAAATAAATGATAACTGTGGGAATTTAAGGAAAATGAAAGGAATTGTTAAAATTCAAATATTAATTGAATAATATATGTCATTAGGTCAGTGCGGTACAATTTGGGTTATAACGGTCAAATTACTAACAACGAAATCCCGAATGGTATAATTGTTTAAAAGGAAAATATATCAGGTACTAGGGATGGATCTTAATTCGGATGGCAAGTTTTTCCCAATGAAAAACAACAAAATTTCAATGAAAGGATCCTGCCCCCATACCACCATTTTCGAAAACGCCAGATCTCGGAGATGGGTGCGAAGTTATGCATGTTTCCGTATTTTTGTCTTCAACTACCTTGGGGGGACGCCCTATCTCAAAACCCACCCGAACGGACATGTTTACCGACTGTGACAATATGGGTATCAAATGAAAGGTCTTTAAGAGTAGAGTACGTACTTGGCATTGAAATGTCACCCTTAGTAGTGGGGGGCGTCTTCCACCCCCCAAAAACACCACTCAACAGGACACTTTTACCTCTTTGGGCAATATGGGTATTAAATGAAAGGCATTAAAAAGTAGAGTAAATATCAGACATAAAATTGTATTCCTTGGTGTCTGAGGGGCTCCCCACTCCCAAAAACTTTCCATTGCACCGATTTAAGCGAAATTTTGCATGCCACCGTATTTTTGTGGTCAACTTACCTGGGGGGACGCCCCATCTCAAAACCCACCCGAACGGTCATGTTTACCGACTGGGACAATATGGGTATCAAATGAAAGGTCTTTAAGAATAGAGTACGTACTTGGCATTGAAATGCCACCGTTAGTGGGGGGCATCCCCCACCCCCAAAAACATCACCCAATAGGACAGTTTTACCTCTTTGGTCAATATGGTTATCAAATGAGAGGAGGGGGGTTTCCCACCCCCCAAAAACACCACCCAACGGGACACTTTTACCGCTTTGGACAATATGAGTATCAAATGAAAGGTTTTAATACCTAGTAGAGTTCATATCTAACATAAAAATGTATTCCTTGGTGTTTGAGGGACTCCCCACTACCCAAAACTCTCCATTAGGACATATTTACCTATTGGGACAGTAATAAGAAAACCAAGATGTCATGTAGAATGATCGAGACTATATTGTATTCAAATGAAAGGAGAGCAATAGCTCTCCCCCATTCTAACCAATAAGGGGCTCAAATAATAGGTATTTGATGTTAGAATGGGAATTTGATATCCAATTTTGAGGCCAAGTGTTTGGGGGTAGTCTCACCCCATAAAACTCCATCTATACCAATTGTACTTGCGGCTCAAATAAAAGGAATTTAACAGTGGAGCACGATGCTGATATTTTTTCAGAGTTAAGTGTGTGGGTGGCCGTCCCACCCAACATACCCCTCAAACTGGACATATTTGTGGATTATGGCAAAAGGAGGCTCAAATCTGATATCTTATGATTTTATGGGCATGTGTTTCATCGACGACTCATCTCATAAACTCCCCCTGAACCACACACATATATCAATATGTAACTCAAATTTGGTTTTTGGGAGTAGAGTTTGAACCTGATATACATTTCAGGGCAAAGGGTTTGGCTACTCCAATCCACCACCAAAAACCAAGAGAATGAATGATATCTAACATCCAAATTTTAATGGGCGGACCCTCGCCTTACCTTTTTCTATGAACGCCATATCTTGGAGATGGGTAGGGCGATTTACGCGAAATGTATTTTGTTTATAATAATTAAAAAACTGAAATTTGGTATACTTATATAAGGTGGGAAGTCTAAGGCGGCTGCCCCACCTCCAAAGCCAGCCAAATAGAAATTTAAACCAATAATGACAATATTATGCTCAAATGAAAGGTATTGGAGACAAGACGACGAATCTGATTCATGGGGGCCCACCTTACCCCCAAAAAACCCCCATACTGGACATATTTACTCGCTATAGCAATATAAGTCTCAAATAAAAGAGCACCAGTATTATATTCACATTCCACACCCCAAAAACAAGATTTTTTTTTTTGGGGTTGAGATAAAATAAGAAAGTGAAAGAAAGCGCAGCGGAGCGGGCCATGTCCAGCTAGTTTTCATGTATAATTTATATATTGTCAATTTGTTTGTATATGTATAGTACTTTGTATTATCAGTGTCTCTGTGACCAAGTTTTAAGGGCAGAATAACAACTTCTTACTCCTTGCTTCACTTTTCAAGCCTTTGATTCTGCTTAAAGATTTTTTGGAAGAATTTCTCATTTTCTGTAAACAAATGAAACCTTCTCTGCTAGAATTTTCGTTCTGTATTACTTAATAACCTATTCAACCTCCCGCTAATCTCTTCCTTAGCATCATAATCCTCTTCAAGATCAGTAATCTTATTTTTTTTTTATTAAAAAAAACTTCTTGTTTACCATTTCCAAACTATTGATCATCACTTGATAAGCTAATGAATTTTTCACGATTTGAGCTACTTTCTCCTCATCATATTATAAAATTCAAATTATCTTTTTGTATAGCAAATTGTTGCTTGCGAACAATTTTTCACAAAGTTTCTTTCTTTTTCATCTTTCATGCTGCACTATAAAAATCTAGATAATTTGGTTTATTTGGATGCAGCTCATGGTGGCAACTATCAATGGAGTATCTGTTGTAAAGTAAAGCATGTTATTGCACTTTATCACCCTCACGTTGGCCCACTATGAAATTACCAATTCTTTTACCAGTAAAATAATTTCATTTTATTATTACCTTTAGTTTTGTGTAGCCATGGAGTCCATCAATCCTCTGCAAACTTTCTGTGATATATTTTTTAAAGGCAAAAAGAAAAAAGTTTTTCACCTTCCTAGCCAGCATCCATGTTGAGATGGCTCTTCTGGCCCCATTTGGAATTCAGAAAATTGTATGCAAATAATGGTAACACTGCACTTTGGCATGTTAAGTTGCAGCGTACAAGAGTAGTGAGTGCATTGCTAGCCATTGCCCCTCAGTTGCAAGCGAACAAAACTGGGTGAAGTTTAATGGAATGCATTGCCAAAGTTGCTTCTGCTGATCCATTGTAAATGAAGTCATGACGTCGTTTATTAATACCACCCTAGCTAGCTGCAGACGTTTTCTAACAGACAAATGATGAAAGTACTGTTGCCGCCCGACTGCTGCTGCTGCAGCTTCTGTTGATGCCTGCATAATGGAAATCATGTGAAAATTGTTTTTCATTGCCCAAGTTTCGGTCTGCTTTTCTGAGTTTGCCAGCAATTTACAATTCATAGCTTTTTCACCCGTTGCCATTCAAATGGGGCTTTGCAACATCAAATGACTGGCTGGCTGTTGGGCTATCTAACTGGCAGCATAGCATCTCTAATGCGTATTTCAAGCGCTTTTCTAGGAAAATGTGTTAAAATATTTATTCTAGATTTGAGACAGACAGATAACAGAGTTTGCAAATCTTTGACACAAAAAAATCAAGGGTAATGGAAAATATAGGGGAAAATTAATGCCCTCAATAGAGAGGGAAAGAAAATACAAAAACGTTTAGAGACGTTTTTCATTTTTCAGTTGAGTATACTGCTTTAGAAGTCAAAAGGTGAATAAAACGCTGTGATTTTGTGAAAATTTTGTGAAAATTTTATAAAATTAGTCAAACGTAACGTAGCATTAACGCAACGTTAACGCAAAGTAACGTAAACGACGTGACTAAAGTACGCATTTCCTCTAAAAGCAATAATTTTATTTTGCTTATTATTTTATTACGGAGGCCATCGTAGCGCAGAGTGTAACATGTCCGCCTATGACGCTGAACGCCTGGGTTCGAATCCGGGGGAGATCATCAGAAAAAAATTTTGAGCGGTGGTTTTCCCCTCCTAATACTGGCAACATTTGTGAGGCACTATGCCATGTAAGGCACTATGCCAAAGAGGTGTCGCACTGCGGCACGCCGTTTGGACTAGGCTATAAAAAGAAGGCCCCTTATCATTGAGCTTAAACGTGAATCGGAATGCACTCATTGCTTTGTGAGAAGTTTGCCTGTTCCTTAGTGCAATTTTCATGGGCAAAATTTGCATTTGTATGCTTATTTCGAACTTGATCGCTGAGAAACTAATGATGCAAAATGCAACAGACATGCAAATGAGAATGGATCAATACAAATGAAAACATTTGTATTTTCAAAATTTGTACCATTAAATTTTTCGAGAATAATTTCCAAAAATTTATTTTTTTTTTTGATTTTTTTTTTTTTTTAGGAGAAATTTCAACAAAATATAATTTTAGTTGGAAATTTTGTCATTTTTATAGGAAATTTAGTCAAATTTTCAATTTATAGAAAATTTTGTCAAGATTTTGGTTCTTTTGCAAAATTTATCAAAATTTAATTTTTACAGGAAACTATGTCACAAATTCATTTTTATATTAAATTTTGTCAAATTTAATTTTTAAAAATTGATTTGTATGTAAGATTTTGTCAAAATATAATTTTTTAGGAAATTTTGTCAATTTTAATTTTTATAGTCAAAATTTTATTTTTATTGGAAGTTTTGTCAAAATTTCTTTTTTATGGGAAATTTCGTCAAAATTTCATTTTAAGGGAAGGGAAATTTCTTTGTCAAAGTTTAATTTTAATAAGAAACTAGCTGTCATTAGCTCCATGCGAAAAATAAGTTTCTTACTTACTACCATATGTATCTCCCCACTACAATTTGTTTATCTTTTACCAAATTCCTTTTGTTGAACCCCATATAGCAATGATTGACAAATATTCAAATTTTGGGAGGTGTTTTGAGGGATATGCAACCATACCATATTCATAATCTAATTCCGAAAACCTTTTATTTGAGTCCCACATTGTCATGGTGGTCTAATATGCCCACTTGGGACGATTTTGGTTTTGGGGCGGCCCCCTTGATAATTACACCCAATTTGTAATTTTCAATAATCATATTCCTATTCTATTCTCGAATACCTTTCACTGAAGTCCCATATGGTCCCGATCGGTCCACTTTAGATTTTGGTCCAGGGACGACTCCTTAGATTCTTGGATCCAATTTTTAATATCATATTCATACTCTACTCTCAAATACCTTTCATTGGAGTCCTATTTTGTTCCGATCGGTCTCCTTTTATTTTGCGTGGTACTCTTGGGGCTACGCCCTAATTACTTGGATCCAATTTTTGACACAATATTTGTATTCTACTCCCGAAAAATTTTCATTTGAGTGCCATATTGTCCCGATCGGTCCACATTGATTTTTGGTGGTATTGTTGGGGTGGTTTTGGGCTTCGGACGGCTCGCTAGGTACTTGGACCCAATTTTAAATATCACATTCATACTCTGCTCCCAAATATATTTTATTTAAATCCCATATTGTCCCGATCGGTCCACTATACTACTTTTGGGGTGGTTCTTGTTACTTGGATCCAATTTTTAATACCATATTCGTATTTAACTCCCAAATACCTTTCATTTGAGTCCCATATTGTCCAAATCGGTAAATATGTCCTGCTGGGGGGATTTTGTGTAGTGGGGAGGCCTCCAGGCACCAAGGAATACATTTTTATGTCAGATTTGTACTCTACTTTTAAATAACTTTCATTTGGAATCCATATTGCCCAGAGCGATAAAAGTGTCCTGTTGGGTGGTGTTTTGGGGATGGGGCGCCCACCAGCACTTTGCCCTGAAAATAGGTATCAAATTCGTTCTCTACTCCCAAATAACGTTGATTTGAGCTCCATATTGTCATAGTCGGAAGTGAAGTTCAGTTCTTGGGGTTTGAGGGCACGCCCTAAAGTTCCCCCAAACCCATGGCTCCATAATTGGATATTAAATTCGTTTTCTACTCTCAAATACCTTTCATTTGAGTCCCATATTGTCATAGTGGGTTAATTAGCCTAGTTGAAGTATTTTTAGAAGGAAAAGTGACATCAAGACTTAAACGCAAATATTAATGTAGTATTGCTAATCTACTCCCAAAAAACTTTCATTTGAGTCCCGTGTAGCCATGATCGACTAATATGCCCATTTGCTGGTATCTGAGGGTGGGGCGACCTCCATTACTTGGACCTATTATTTTATGCTATACTATTATTTTATGCTATATTTGTAATCTTCTTAAGAATACCTCTCGTTCTTCCCTGAAATTTTGTCAAAATTTCAATGCCATAGGACTGATTTTTTAAATTTTGATTTTTATAGCAGGTTTTGTCGAATATTTCATTTTGCAGAAAATTTTGTCAAAATTTGGTTTTTGTAGGAGCTTTGATCAATAATGTTATAAGATATTTGATTTTGATATCAAATTGTATCGACATTCTATTTTTATAGGAACTTTTGTGAAACTTATTTTTTATAAAAAATTTTCTCAAATTGCAATTTTCGTAAAAATTTTGTAACTGAAGAAAATTTTGCTAGGTGTGGAACATTTTTCAAAATTGCAGGAAATTTTTCAAATTTTCATTTTTATATTAAATTTCTTCAAAATTTAATTTTTAGGGAAGTTTTGTCAAAATTTTAAAAAAATTTTAATTTTTGACGTAAATTTTCTCAAAATTTTATTTTTGTTGCTGGAGAAAACTGTAAAATTCTCTTGTGTAGGAACATTTTTCAAAATTTAATTTTTATCAGAATCAAATTTTTATGGGATATTTTGCCAAAATCAAATTTTTATGAGATATTTTGTCAATTTTTCTTTTGGTAAAAAAATTTGGACAGCATTTTTTTGTTATACGCAATTAGGTTGTTATGTTATAGGATTTCTTTTTTGAATAATGCTGCTCATTATCTTGTAGACTATGATTATTAAATATTTCATAAAATAAATTAAACTCCACTTGAATTTCATAATACTGAACTGCTCCTTTTTTTGGTTACTTGCAACAAATGCACAATCACTTCAACATCATTATTCAGCTGTTGTCTTGCAACGACCTCCACAGAGAATCAACAACACCAGCACCAACATCATTGACCAAGCCAAGAAAGATGTTTTGCCCACAATCGAACAGGCCCAGTAGAAAAAAAAACAAACAAACAACAACCTGACAATTAAGGAAAATATCAGTTCGGCCACCAACTGTGTGGAAGGGGAGGGAATGGGAGTAGGAGCACAAGTTAACAACATTTCGTTGCGCCACAAACCCGATAACTTCTTCCAATTCCTCTTCTCGCTATATTTGTTTTTGGAATTGTTTGTAAAGACAAGAGATTTGGAGCTGAAGCTGGACTTCTTCGTCTTCTCCACCATGGTCCATGGCTGAACAAAAATGAGGCTTAGAAACCACAATGACAGCTTTAGGCGGCTGGTCAGCCTGCATAGCTTGGGCCAATCGGCCAGAATATTTCTGCTTTGGCCTAAAACAAAAACCAGGACTCGGTGGACAACATTTTTGCGTTGATCTAACCAAAAATGGTTAAGTCAGTGCAAAACCAGTGGCAGTGGCCAGAATGCCTGACTGCCTGTATGCCTGCCCACCTTGCCACTATTGTGATCACTTTGCTCTCGTGCTTGTTTGTATAGACGATAGTCGTTGTTATGGTGGGGGGCTTACAAAAAAGGCTACCGCCATCGATGATGATTGTTGGGTTTTTGATACCGTTATGTCTCGATTTGATTGAAAATTCAATAAACCGAAGAACAATGATGGCGTAGAAGAAAAGGAATTCCAAAAAAGTGGAGGATGACAATCATCAAAAGCGTAAAATGAATGAGAACAATAGGCTGTCGTTTTGTAGATCGATAACTTAAAACTTTAGACAAACAACAAAAAAAAAACAAAAAACCGAAATATTTTAAAAAATTAAATAAAATAATTTTCTCTTGAAATAAAATAGTTCCCAGAAATTTCAAAACATGTTTGAAGAATTATTTGTTTCTGAATTGTCTATAGAATTTTTTTTAAATTTTCTTTTTAAAGAACATTTTGAAATTTTTCTATAGAAAGATTATTGTAGAAATTTTTTTATAGAAAGAAAATTCTGAAAAATGTTTTATAAAATGGAAGTTTGAGGATATTTTCTATAGAAAGAAAATTTTGGAAAATTTTCAAAATTTTTGAAATTTTTTCTTTAGAAAGAAAATTTTGGAATATTTTCTAGATTTTGCGATTTTTTTATAGAAAGAAAATTTTGGAAAATTTTCTGTAAAACAAAAAAAATTGGAAACTTTTATAAAGAAAAAAATGTTGAAAATTTTCTTTGTTTAGAAAATTTTCCAAAATTTTTTTCTAGATTTTTTCTATAGAGCAAACGTTTTGAAAATTTTTTATAAAAAGAAAACGTTAAAAAAAAATTTTATAGAAATAATATTTTGCAATATTTTCTACGGAAAGAAAATTTTTGAAATTTTTTTTTGGAACAAATTTTGAAAACCTTCTATATAAAGAAAATTGTGGAATATTTTCTACAGAAAGAAAATTTTTGAAAAATTTCTATAGAAAGAAAATTTTCGAAAATTTTCTATAAAAATATAATTTTCGAAAATTTTCTATAGAAAGAAAATTTTGGAAATTTTTCTATAGAAAGAAAATTTTGGAAATTTCGGAAAATTTTCTAAAGAAAGCAAATTTTCTATAGAACAAAATTTTGAAAAATTTTCTATAGAGAGAAAATTTTGGAAAGTTCTCTATAGAAACAAAATTTTGGAAATTTTTCTATGGAAAGAAAATTTTGAAAAATTTTCTATAGAAGAATAATTTTGTGAAATTTTCTATTGAAAGAAAATTTTGGAAAATTTTCTGTAGAAGCAAAATTTTGAAAAAAAATTTTCCCAAAAAAAATAAAATTTTGAAAAAAATTTTAAAAAGAAAGAAAATTTTGGGATGTTTTTTTAAAAAAAGAGAAAATTTTGAAAAATTTTCGATAGAAAGAAAATTTTTCAATAGAGAGAAAATTTTTAGAAAGTGTTCTTCAGAAAGAAAATTTGAGAGTTTTTTTTTTCAAATTATGACAAAACTTTTAAGTAACGGAACGTTAAGAGAAATTTATTATTGATAAAATTTTCTGTAGGAGTTTTTGTGATTAGGTTAGGTTAGATTATGTTCAAAAGAGGGTGCAGATATTTATCCGCCCCTTGCCACTATGGACATACACCTAAACCAGTAATAGGCTTGTTGTGAGCTCTAAATACTTAAAAAAGTGCTACTTACAACATCCTTAATTCCATACCACTTTCCTAATTTGGTTTTTTCTGGTATCATGTTGGTACCGGTGTTGGTTTAGCCGTGAAAGCCCAAATGCCCTACACACTTGCCGCACCGATTTCGCATAAGTGAGCTGGTAGTCCTATGTGTCCCTTATGATACCAAAAGCTATACCGACCTTCTTCTTACTTCCTTTCAGTAATAGCTTCGTCCTCTCAACGTCAGGATCACCCCATAAGGCTTTCGCCGTCCTACCGGCTATTTCGCTGCACCTGCCCTTAAATCGGATTGCGTCGACCCGAAAGGCTTCGGGTTAACTATGTTTATCGACGGCAGTTTTCTGGCCTTCACTGCCAAATCGTCTGTTATTTCATTCCCCCTTATTCCGTTAAGGACCGGCACCGAAACGATGCGGATTGTGCCATCCTCAGAGAAGGCTTTAATATCATTCTTACACTGCAAGACTATACGTGACCTTACCATTTTACTGTCCTTAAAGATGTTCACACTCGACGTCCTCGCGTTAACACCACTCCACCTCAAGCATTTCGTGATCGCCCATATCTCCGCCTGCAGGACTGTACTATTGTCAGATAGTCTAAAACAGATCTAAGTTCCTGGATTCTCAATATAGACCCCCAGGCCCACTCTGTCCTCTGTCATGATCTTCCAGTCGGTAATACTAGGGTTTTTGTAATTAAATTTTATGGCTTATTTTCTAATGTGCATTGCCTTTCTGTATTCCTTGCATTTGAAACCATCAAATTAACAAATTTTAGCACTTGTATAATTTTTATCTTAATTTTCTTACATCCATTATCTGGTCTGCTTGTTTCTCCTTTTGTTTTCCCTGTGTTATTTTTTTATTTATTTCAAGTTGAGCATATAATTTTTCTTTTTGTGGCCGTGTCTTTCGCTCCACTGAACATTTTATCAAATTATCATAGCATTTACAACTATAACACTTGGTGGTCCCACTTAACACTTCGCCACATAGTTCTTAAGTCTGGCCACCATTACATGTGGTGTCCAAGTAAAAGATGAATGAATACATGAATGAATGAAGAGTGGTATATAGAGGTGGTGGGTTGAAATGAACAAATGTCTTGGCCAAGACAATAGGACTTCCGTAGTTCTTCATAATAGGGTTGATATAGACCATCATAAACACCATGAAAGACAAAGATCAAAACGAAAAAGAAGCAAAAGGAAAACAAAAGTAGAGCTTAATAGACCATTTGATCAAAAACTAAATATTTATTTAGATATTGTCTGTCTGTCTGGCTGTCTATAGGCCTCCACCTTCCATGGATCTCTCCCGTTGGCCACACTTTTGATTTTTTCTTACTTTTTTGCCTCATTTTTGAAGACATGAAATGCTGCTGCAATTCCATTGAGTTACCGATACCAATGGCTTGGTGGTAGTCATAATTAAAGACCCACGTTATATCCCAACAACTTTAAGAAATCTTTTCAGACATTTCTTTCTACAGTCAGTCAGTCTTATGATAAAGCTCGTTTTCTTGTTCAACTACATAAACTTCAATTTTGAGTGTTTTTGTTTTTGGGTTTTAAATCTTTTTTCACAAAAAAGCGTTAATGAACACGCAAGTTTTGAAATTATACGAATGTGGCCAACGGCCACTGGACTAAAGGAGATCAACAATAAAAACAACTTGAGAAGAAAAAGCCGAAATTACAGGCAATGGCTATGGAGAAGATAGGAGGGGCGGTAAAACAGACAGGCGGACGGACGGACAGTACACCATAAAATAACTGAAAAGCCTAGAAATAAAGCAAATGAAATCAAATCAAATGATAATGATACCGGCATTAATCACACAATTGCCAAACTAAGAAAATGGAGTGAATGTCTCAACAGCACAATAGTTAGAGTTGTAGTTAACAAACCTACATCACCTACTTCAAAAGCTATACAAGTTGTTTTTCTTTAAAACTTCTCATAATACCTAATCTCTATCTTTCAGTTTTCTTTTTTTAAGAATAAACGTTTAACTTTTCTTTTGATAACCGTGTTTATATATATTTTTTTTATTTATTCTAAGATTTTTCTTTGTTTTCTTTGCTGGCAATTGACATTTATTTGTTAATTTAAACAAATAAAATTGTAAATAAGAATTTTAAAAGCAACCGCTTTACCTTGCTTCAACTTCTTCTCTGGGTTATCAATATTTACCACAACAACTGTTATCAGGATTAAGAGAAAACAATTGAGTGAGGCATAGTTGGGCAATTGGGCAAGATGAAATCTTAATAAGAGGTGGATGACCTTATAATTTATAATAACCAAATGTTGTTGACGCGTAAATATGTTCTCTCATTCTTTTGAAAAAAATGTTTAAATTTTTTATCTTGTTTTTAAAGTGAGATATATTTTGTCAATTTGGAATGAGGGAGTCTTCATAAGAGCTAGATGACCTCATAATTAAAAAAAAATTATTGTAAAATATTTTTCTTTAAAATTTCTTCAAATTTTTTTAAATTTTAAAATTTTTTTTATGCATAACAATTTTTTAAACATTTTCCAATTTTTTAATTTTGAAGGCTTTTTAATTTGTTTTTCAAGAGTTCTGTTTTTAAATCTTAATTTATTTAAAAAAAATTTAATTTTTTTTATATATTATTTTTCAACCCAAGGAAAACCAAACACAAAAAAATTTAAATAATACAATACAAATGAAAAATATACTTTTTTTAATTTTTTTTTTAATAATTTTATTTTTTTTTTTTGATTTTCTTTTCAAAGATTTTTTTTTTAATTTTTTTAATATTTTCTTTAATACTTCATTTTTTTTTTGTTTTAAACATTTTTTTTTTGTAAAAATTGTTCAAAAAATTTTTGTTCCATTGTATTAAAATAATATTTTTTTTCAATACTGTAAACAAAAAAAAATTGGAGCAAATTATGTAAAACAAAAAATATTTGAGAACATGCATTTAAAAAAAAAATATTTATAAAAATGTTAAAAAAAATAAATAAAAAAAATTATTAAAAAAATACTTAAAAAACATAAAAAACTAAATATAAAAATATTAAATAAAAAATCATGTTTAACAAAATTAAATTTTAAATAAATTTTTTTTATTAATTAAAACAACAACAAACAATTTTTAAATATATTTTATAATTATTAAATTTACCAAAAAATAATAAAAACAATTTTTTTTTTAATTTTTTTGGAAAATGTGTTGCTGTTTCAAAAAAATACCACAAATAAATGCTAAAAACAATATATTTAAATTGAAAAAAGCTAAAAAATCATATTTAAAGAAAATATTAAAATCAAATTATTGAAAAAAAATTAAATTTGCCTGTTTGCACGTTTTTATTTTGATCTCTAAAATCTTTTCGTGATTTTTTAAATATATTCCAGTTCGAGATCATATTCAATGATTTCTATTCAAAGAATAGCATAGTAAAGAACTTATAAAGGATGAGCAAGTGTGTGTTATTATTCAAAAAAAAACTTTGACTGGCTTGGTGCATCATGATTTCTGATACGCCATGTATCCTCATCAACACCTTTGTCAAATCGATGAAGGTATCTACATACCAAACAACTATTAAGTGCGGTGTGACAAAGGTGTTGATGAAGATACATAGAGTATCAGAAATCGCGATCCATCATACCAGCCAAAGTGTTTGGACAACAGTACACACATGCCTAGGTTAAGTTGAGTGGGTTTCCCACCAAAGGTGAGTTCACTCGGAGGCCAGTCTGGCCCATTGTGGTATCATAGAAAGAAAGGGAAGAGAAAGAAGATGTGAGACCTCGGACTAGAGGTTATACACGAATAAAAACACAGACGGGAAGAACGGGGAACCCGAGCGGATCGAGAAGAAACGCCCATCCTTGCGTGGTCAAGCACGTATAAACCTACGTCGGAGCATATGGCACCCTCCCTCGGAACCATCCCGTTCCTTCAACAAATCTCAGGAGATCTACCACAGGTATGTTCGCAAGTTCAGCCAGATAACAGAAGAAACGGCTCCGCAGAAAGGAGAGCCTACGTCCCTGCAGGCCCGCACATGAACACAGCAAGTGCTCAAGAGTCTTCTCTTCATTCTCATCGAGGCAACTACTACAGAAGTCATTGTGCGGTATTCCTAGATGCGCCTTCATGCGGCCTATGTCACAGTGTCCGGTTATGACCCCTGTCATAGACCTCTTATCGAAAGCCAGCAACTCTCTCTTCCTCCTTCGGTCGATGATCGGCTATAGGGCCTTTGCTGTCAGGCATACCTCGCCACCGATGCCGCCCTGGCCATCCCCTCTACTTTGTTCAGTAGCTCGAAAAATGGCACGTAGGCAAAACCGGGGACTGGTTCCCCCGTCGCAGACGAACCCCTCCTGGCGCGCTCGTCCGTCCTCTCATTCCCTGGAATTCCCTCATGCCCAGGAACCCATGTCAGCGTCACATCGTGGGCTCGGTATCCAGGGACTCCAAACAATCAGCCACGCATTTTATCCTCACCATCCTCGACCCTAAAGCCTTGAGCAGCGCCATACTGCGCACATAAATTCTAAGTTTCGAGGTAGGTTAATCGCTTACCAGAAGGTAAGGCCCCTGCAATGGCACAGACCTCTGACTGCAAGACCGTACACTGCCAGTCTCAGAGACATACTGATATTAAGTGCATCAGAGTAGACCCCAAACCAGTCCCTGGCTCCATCATGTAGCCATCGGTGTAGATCGTGGTCTCATCCTCCTCAAGTACAGCATCGCTCTCCATTCATCCCTCTCAGGAAATCGAATCGCGAATGGCATAACTCCAGTCGGAAATGGTGCCAGGTAGTCGGAGATCCTTCTCAGTCTACCCTCCGCATCACACATGCCTTACTTTTATAAGTTCTTTACTATGATATCCATTGAATAGAAAGCATTGAATATTATAGGCTCTTCGATATTCGTGTTCAATATGGTTCAGATCGGTCTATATTTGGATATAGCTGTCCTTAGACCCATAAAAGGTGAATTTTTTTTACCCATGAACTTGGCATAATAATTTGTGTTAGACCCTTACATAGACTTCCTGAATATGGTGGAGATTGGATTATATTTAGACATAGCTGCTATGAGTTCATAAATGACAAAAGTTGGTTAATATATATACCAAAGGTGGTGGGTATCCAAAGTTCGGCCCGGCCAAACTTAATGCCTTTTTATTTGTTTTGTTTTCTTTCATTTCCCTGTGCCCTCTTATAATATTCCTGCTCTAAAAAATACATTAAAAATCCTGGAGTTTTAAGTAACTTCGGCAATGATTATACAGTTTTTTTTTGTTGCTACATTTCCTCACCGAATCATCATACTTAAATAACACATTTTATGTTGTTGTGTTTATAGAGTTGTTGCCTTGGTTGTTGTTGCTATTGTTTTATGGCAAGTTGCACTAGTTTTATATGTGCAACCATTAATGGTAATAAAAAACACATGTTCTCTTCTAGTTGATATTCTTCTCTTTCTTAGCACCAAGAAAATACATACAAAAATACATACTCACTCACATGCATCCCAGGCTATACTACAAATCCCTAGATTACAAGCGACCCTTTTTCTTACCTGCTAACAACAGCAAAAAGAGAAAGACCAAGCGCAAGATGGACTGTCCATCTACACACTGAATGATGAAGTCAAAGATGTTGTAAGAGGTCTAAGATTACCTTACCTGTGGAAATGCAGCAAACCAGAAGATGAGACAGGAATTTGGTATTTTCACAGCAGCAGCAATAATAACAACAACAATAAAACACCCAATCTCATTATGCATAGACAGACTTGTATGGTGAAGCACCAGAAGTTGAAAGAATTTGAAATGTTTTTATTTCAAACAGTCAAAAGGAAATGAAACTGCCTTTGACTGTTATTACACTTCAAGGTAGGGGAAAGACCGACAAACGGACAGACAAATCTATGAATGATATGTGTGTTTATGGTTGAATGTACTGCCGGCCGGCTGAGCAACCTAACAGCAGGAGTGGTTTATCTGGTTTTTGTTTTTAATACCCTACAATACTACAGTGAGGAAGGGCAAATAACTTAATGGTATTTTTGATGACACCTTTAAGAAATGAAAATAAATGAAATCAATATTTCTCTTAAGACATAATTTCAGGGAAATTTTCTCTGAAGACAAAATTTTCAAACAAACCTAATTTTTTAGGACAACATTTCTACGAAATTTTCTTTCAAGACAAAATTTCCGCGAAATTTTCTCTAAAGACAAAATTTCCACGAAATTTTCTTTAAAGACTTAATTTCTGCGAAATTTTCTCTAAAGACTAAATTTTCGCAAAATTTTCTCTAAAGACAAAATTTCTACGAAATTTTCTTTAAAGACAAATTTTCCACGAAATTTTCGCTACAAACTAAATTTCCGCGAAATTTTCTCTAAAGACAAAATTTCCGCGAAATTTTCTCTAAAGACAAAATTTCCACGAAATTTTCTCTAAAGACAAAATTTCCATGAAATTTTTCTAAAGACAAAATTTCCACGAAATTTTCTCTAAAGACAAAATTTCCGCAAAATTTTCTCTAAGGACAAAATTTCCTCTAAATACAAAATTTCCACAAAATTTTCTCTAAAGACAAAATATTCACAAAATTTTCTCTAAAGACAAAATTTCCACAAAATTTTCTCTAAAGACAAAATTTCCACAAAATTTTCTCTAAAGACAAAATTTCCACAAAATTTTCTGTAAAGACAAAATGTCCACAAAATTTTCTCTAAAGACAAAATTTCCACAAAAATTTCTCTAAAGACAAAATTTCCACAACATTTTCTCTAGATACAAAATTTCCACAAAATTTTCTCTAAAGACAAAATGTCCACGTAATTTTCTCTGAAAAAAAGTTCTACGAAATTTCTCTTAAGATAAAATTTTTGTACAATTTTTCTTAAAAACGAAATTTCCAAAAAATTATGTATAAAGCAAACATTTTAGTGTAATTTTCCCTAAAGACAAAAGTTCAGCAAAATGTTCCCCACAAATTTGTATGAAATTTTCCTTAAAGACAAAATTTTCATGGAATTTTCTCTAACGACAATATTTCCACAAATGTTTCTCTAAGTACAGCACTTCAATGAATTTGTTCTCTTAAGACAAAATATCAATGAAATTTTCTTAAAATTTTCAATATTCGTAACTTGTATATAGAGTAGGGCATTTAAAGATCGCTTTGTCCCAATATTGTTTTGTTTTTTTCATTTTTGTTCTTTTTTATTTGTTCTTAGCCAATACGAATGCCTCTGATGCTGTGATGTTGCATCGTCTCGGGCTGCCATTGTCATATTTGTTGTTGGGGAACGAAAAGGTTCCCTTAAAATGAGTGGACAAAAATGACAATTGTCCAAAAAAACAGAAAAATGGAAAACTGTCGACAAAAAACAACTCACATAACCACCCGTGGAAAAAAGGTCGTTAGTGATGACATACCAGCAACACCATTGTCCTGTGTTTCGAAACCTCTGCTAGAACTAACTACCTGTGAAAAATATTGAATAAGGCATAGTTTTTGTTCAAAAGGAAATATTTCAAATATTTTTTGCTTTCAAAGAAAACGAAAGGTCATTTTCTTTTGTCGTTACTCATTTTCTTTTATTTTAAGAGAGAGAGAGCGAGAGCAAGTATTTCTGATGAATCATTTGTAGGGCTTATGAGTAGCAGCAGTTTTTTTCCATAAAAGGCCAAGGTCTTGAGACAAGTCAAAATAGGCGTAAAATGTCGTTTAACTACAAATTTGTCGTCATGCTGGACATATAAGTAATTAAGAAATTTTTCTTCGAAAATCCAGGATTATAATAAGTGCTTGAAGAGGATAACAACAAAAAAAGAAAACAATTGAAAAATGAAAAACATGAAAAGTAAACAGAAGTTGGTGGAAACATCTCATGAGAAAAATGTGAAATGTCATCAATATTTCGTTTCTATCAGAAACTTTATTGAAATTACTTTTCAATGGACATTGTTGTTGGTATGTTAGGCAATTTCTATAAGAATTCTTTATTATACGAACTTTTGTTAAAATATCTAAGGAAATAAAGTAAACATTTTTTGTTGGCTATAGAAAATATTGTTATAATATTATGGCTGTAGAAAACTTCACAACGACAAAATTTTTTTGCTACTAAAATTTGGTCAACATTTCGTTTTTATAGAAGTGTTTGACAAATTAGTCAAAATCTATCGAGAGTTTGTTTCCATAGAAAGTTTTTTCTGTTTATGTAAACGTGTGTAACTTAAAATGCTTGTAACTCCCTAAAATGTTTTGTATTATTTTGAAAAAGGACATTTGCTCAAAAATTTAATTTTGTAAATTCTAGCAGAATATCTTCGCTATAAATGTTGCCCAGATTTCATTGTCACGAGAAATTTCTTTGCTACAGGAAATCTTGTCAAAAAATTTTGGCGAATGGAAACTTTGTCAAAACTTCATTGCAAGATTCGGGAGCATGGAAAAAAGTTTCACAGACGTTTGTTACTCTGCAGAAGACCCAGCACACAAGGATTAGCATTTTTGTGTGCTTACTGTAGGTACTACCATGAAGCGCAATTAGGTCTTGCCTTTAATTCAACTCTAGTTTTAAGCTTATTCCTCGGAATACAAACATGAGCTCTTGTATGGAAGCAAGCAAGGAAGTCTTTTCGTACGACATTTAAAGAACGACAAAATATGTAACGATGGCAATATGGCAATATTAACAAGTACAAAGTATTATGTTCAGTCGGATATATATATCAACCAACTTTTATCATAATCCGCTTAAAAAATGCATCATTTATGTACCCATACTAGCTATATCCAAGTACAGACTGATCTTGACCATACTCAGTACGAGTTTCGAGGGCCTAATACAACTCAATGTGCTAAATTTCAGATAATTGGATAATATCTTCGCATTTTATGGGTTCCAGAACTTAAATCGGGATATCGGTATTCATAACAGCTATAACCAAATATAGATCGATGTGGACCATATTGAACGCGGATGTCCAAGAGCCCACCCGATAATCGGGTTAAGTTCATGGGCCCATGAACTTAAATCGTGAGTTCGGTAAATATGGCAGCTATATCCAAAAGCAGACCGACCTCGATCATACTCAGTACGAATTTCGAGAGCCTAACACAGCTCATTGTGCTAAATTTCTGTTAAATCCGATAAAATATGAGCCTTTTAAGGGCCCAAGACTTCAAAAGGTCTATATCCAAATATAGACCGATGTGGGCCATATTGAACACGGATGTCGAAGAGGTCATGAACTTAAATCAGGATCTTGACCATACTCATTACGAATGTCGAGGGCCTAACACAACTAATTGTACTTAATTTCAGCGAAATTGGATAATAAATGCAATTTATATGGGGCCAAGACTTCAAATCCGCAAATCACTCGCCACGTTGCAGCATAAAAATAAGAAAAATCAATGTATATAATGTTTGGTGAGACTTTGAATACTCTTTAAACTAGAAGAAGCGTAAATTCAATTTCTGTGAACATATTTTCAATATATTTGTAATAAATAATTCACGTGTAAGTAAGCGAGTTAAATTGTTTAACGAAATGTTTATAATATACCAATGTGGATTAATTTAACCCTCAACAAGGTGATCGATTGTCTAACGAATGAGAATGGACCTATAACATACAGCCCAAGAGTGTATTCTTCAATTGAGTGTAACTCTAAAAAGAATATGGTATCAAGCTATGAAAATAAGGAATAAATGACATATCAACCCGTTGGGATGGTGATAAGAGACTCCGATCCAAGCTTCGAAAGTTCCAGAACGTAGAATTTTCCGTGGTCGGGTAGGAAATCCCATTCGCTGAGACGCGACAATTACTATTCCGAAATCTATCGATGGGTGGAAGAAGCTTTCCCCATGGAATTTCCAGCTCCGATTGTCGCAGTAGAGCCCTATGGAGAGGTTTGTCGTCAACAAAATTAAAATATTTTTAATTTTTCAAGTTTTTTCCTGTTAGGGCGAAGATGATTAAATTTTACAATTATTGTTTGTTCTTCTTTCGAGATTAGATCAATGATCACAGATGCAAATGGAAAAGGAAAGCCAAAGATAGCAACACACACCAACCACTTGATTTGAATCGTAATTTGAATCGTACTAATAGCGAAAACGCATCTATGATACAATTACCACATTAACCAAGCTCGACAACACTGCTTATTAGCTATACTTTTCCCAATGCATGTATTTGTGTGTAATGACAAACATTCATTCTGTGACAAATTACACATCTTCCGTACTACACATGATTTTGCGCATCTGTTCGAAGTTGTATTGATGGCTTCGAACGCTAACATAACGGCAATGTTTTTCCGTGTGCATAGGTTCGAATCCTGACCGGGCTCTGCCGAACTCCCGGACTTTGGAACAGCTTTCCTAATTGGCAAAGCATTAAAATTCTTCTCGAAGATGTTTGCTCAATTTTGTCTCCATAGTTTTTGCAACTCTGTCTGATGATTACAATACTAATAATTGAGTAATTATCGTCAATACGATAAATTGCCTGAGTAAACTTCTTACACCGGTATTCACAAAACTTAATGTAGATTCGAAATAAATTTATTTGAATGATTTCTTTTATAGAATTGTCAAATAATCCTATTTTAAGGCTTTATTAAGTTTGGGAAGACGGCTGTTAATGTTTAACAGAAAACTCTTCTTCACAATTGATCTTAAGCGCACAACTTCAACCGATGCGGGACTTTTCTACGGCTCATCCGCGATCAAAAAGCTCTTCCAGAAGATTTGCGAAAGATTATTTGGTAATCCAAAATAATTGCTGGGATTTTAAACATTCAGTGGCTGTTTGCAAAAGGATTGTGGACTTTTGGACGATGTATTTTGATTTTAGCTTATTGTTCGGAGCAGTCAAAGTTTATCACCCTCCGTTACTGAGTTTTGAAAAAGGAAAAAAATAAGAGGTTTCTTATCACTTTTAACTTAAAGTGCTTGTAACTCGTTAATATATCTGAAACGATTGGGATAATATCTAATTCAAAGGTGGACAGTTTCTGAAAATTTATGAAGAGTCATATCCATAGAGTAAGTTACCTTCAACCTCGCCATTTGCTTTCAATTTAATGGTAGACTTTCAAAGGGAAGAAACTATAAGTCAAAATTCTTTTCTACTTCGCAATCTCCAAACCTTTCTAAGCATTTATTATTTATGATATAACATCAATAGATTTGTTATTAAGTTTGGATGTTATTCCAAACTTAATAACAAATCCATTGATTCTATATCATATCAAACTAAAACTGAAATACTTAACATTTAAAATATTTTTCTTACTAAATTGTTTCCTTCCATATTTGGTCCATTGCAATTAAGCTGTAAACCTTTTAAAAGCTTTTTAATTGTTATTGCTTAATTTTTTTACTGTAGCATTTCTATCAAAAGTGCTCTTTGTCCACAATGGTAACACAAATTTCTCACACATTCTTTGAAATCCGCTCCACATTTGCATTCATTAAATTCCCATTTGTGGTCTCTGGCACTTTGGTCTCGATTGAACCCAATTATAATTCACTCGCCAGGCCATGGATATTAAAAGAAGTAGTTTGAATGTTCAAAAAGATACATAAAAAACTCCTCCAAATACTATAAAGTCACGTTTTTCGTTTATTTTTATCTGCTTCACATCAAAGTGTTTGGCCATTTTTGGGGAGTATTGAGTACCCCAAACAAGATGAAATTCGCATTTTATTTGTAAAACGCCTTTCTTAACAGGTCTCTTGAAATTTCCATATCATTTTTTTCGAAATAGTTTTTATCGACAAAAAAGTGAGTGTGGGTAAAGCCTGGGCTAAATACCACCCGTTGTTGTTAAGCATTTCATGTAAAGTTTGCTTGCTGGCTGCTTGGCTAATTTTGATGGTGTAGGCTAAGACTCAAAAAAATGGCAAAAAGAATACAAAAAGTTTACATTTTGTTAACTCTTTTCGAAGATTGTTTGACGATTATCATCTACCGCCACTTAAACGCTACACATATGGTTTCGTGGTCCATGCTCTGGCTGGAAGCGTAGTTGACTGCTCCGTTTCATTCATGTCTTAGCAAAAAGCCAGCAAAGTTAACTACCATGCCATACGGTCCGTCTTTGTATTTATCCGTTGGCAATTCATTGGTCTTGGGTTATGAGGAGTTAAGTGTTATGAGCCAAGCGGCAGACGAGTGGGTCGAAGAATCCGCCGTCGTAGTTATATGGTTTAATGTTACGTTTTTCTAACGTTTTCGGTTTTCTTAACTGCAGAGTAAGTTGTGATTTTTTGTTTCAACCAAGACCTGATGGCCCATGGCTGGTTATTTTGTGCGGTGCGCTTTTTACTGCCTCTATCTCTCTCAAAGGCGGTTTTGTTTCTTTGTGACGGCATGCCTACCAACAAAATCCATCTGTAGAAGCAGCAGAAAACTAAGATTTATGATTTGACTATTTGCTTAATAACACGTTATGGAGCGTTAATAAATGATGAATTTAAATAATTACGAAGAATTTTCTCCGTCTTGTTTGTTAATGCCGTTCGCTCCAACGTATTTTGTATTAATTGTGGTATTAATTGTATTTCCGTTAAGCGAAATGGCATTGCCTTGCCATCGTTGTTTGGCTGACTGGCCTAGGGGAAAATACATAGGAAAGGCGAAAAACAGCTTAAAGTTCGTGTCAAGGTAATTAAAAATTCTAAGCGAAATTCCCAAGAAAGAAATGTTGAAAAATAGAAAAACCATCAGCAATGCCAACAGAGATTTACAACAGCCCAGTTGCGAAAAATAGGTGGGAATAGTTTGATGTAAGCAAGTTAACTTAAAATGTTCTCATTAATCAGTATTTCTAAGGCAATGACAAATTATTACAAGCTTGTCATTACAAGCTGTGGAAGAGTGAAAGAATGTTTCAAGCTCGAGAAGCTTGATGACAGGTAAGATAGTTTGGGTTACCAGACGCTACGAGGTGGCACTAAAAGTGTTTTGGTACAATCACCAGAAGTTTGATGCTGCCTTGAATACCTTAATACAACCAAGAGTGGTTTGATACAACCAAAAATAGTTTATATCAACCAGAAAAGATCGCAAAGTCTTCCAGTGTGTTTCAGATATGTTGAAGTTGTTGCTAATAATAAGAAACGTACAAGGTGTTACAAGCATTTTAAGTTAGAAAGGAAAAGCAGCGCCACATACAAATTATTTCGCAGGGATTACAAACACTTAGTGGTGAATTTTCCAAAAAATTATAGACTTTTGGCCGATAGTGCTGATCGGTCGAAAATTCATCACTGCTTTTGGTTGTGTTTTAACAAATGTAAAATGTTTGTAACTCTCTAAGGCGCTGCTTTTCGTTTCTAACTTAAAATGCTTGTAACATCTTGCACATTTCTTATTATTAGCAAGCACATGAAATATATCTGAAAAATATTGGGGATTCGATTCGAGCCGAAATAGTTAAAAGAGTGTTGTGATACCAAAGGTAGTTTCATACAACCAAAAGTAGTTTGAAACAACCAAAAATTGTTTGAATAGACAAAAGAAGTTTGATAAAACCAAAAGTAGTTTGATACAACCAAAAGTAGTGTGATACAACTAAAAGCAGTTTGTTGCAACAAAATGTAGTTTGAATCTACCAGAAATGGTCTGACGGACTATACTTGGCACGCCTACTGGGTGGTACCCAGTCGGGTAGTAACTGCGACTTCTACAGTCCCAATAATTTAGTTATTAGAAGATGGGTTTATATGGCAGCTATATCAGGTTACGAACCGATTAAGACCATACTTGGTGCAGTTGTTGGTTATTAAAACAAAACACATTGTGCAAAATTATACAGGCTCAAGAAGTCAGGATCCGAGATCGGCTTCTATGGCAGCTTTTCCAGATTATGAACCGACTTAGGCCATTGTCAACACAGTTATTGAAAGTCAAAAGAAACTATCTCATTCTAAGTTTCAACCAAATCAGATAAGAAATTTGCCATCTAGAAGCTCAAGAATTCTTGAAGTAAGAACCGAGATCGGTTTAATGGCAGCTATATCAGGTTATGAACCTAATCAAGTAGTCAAAAGCCGAGATCGGTTTATATGGCCGCTATATCAGGTTATGAATTGATTTGGACTTTTCTTGACTTAGCTACTGGAATGCAGCACAGAACACCTCATACGAATTTCGGGTAAATCGGATAAAAACTTGTTTATATGACAGCTATATCAGGTTATGAACCGAAAGGTCGCTCTTTATGGGGCCTGTATCAAGATAGAGTCCCATATAGCCCATCTTCGAACTTTAACTGCCGATGCACTAAAAAAAGAATCTGTGCATAGTTTCAGCTCAATATATTTTTTAAAGACTGTAGAGTTTGGAGGTCACCGTAGCGCAGAGGTTAGCCCATCTATGGCTCTGAGCACCTGGGTTCCAATCCTGGCGACAATATTAGAAAAAAAATGTCAACGGTGATTATTCCCTCCTTATGCTGACAACATTTATAAGATACTGTGCCATGCATAGAAACCTTGTAAAAACCTCTCCCCAAAAAAGTGTCGCACCACGGCACGCTATTCAGAGTCGGCTTTAAAAAGGAGGGCCCTTGTCATTGAGGTTCAACTTGAAACAGATATGTGAAAAGTTTGTCCTTTTCCCTTATAGGAATGTTAATGGTCAAATTTGCATTTGCAGAATGAATTCTGCAGATGGACGGACGGATTATAGTTTCAGTTTTATTTCTATGTTATGATGTATTTCTTATGCTATGAATAAAACAAAAAATAACTTATGGGAGTTGTTGTTTTTGCACATTTAAATACCTAATTTGGGATGTATTTTTCTTTATCGCATAAATATAAGCCAACAATGTATGTGTCTTTGAAATTCTTGTTGTGTTTGCTTGTACCTGGTAACCATTTCTATTTTGCTCTAATGATTTTTGTTATTGGACATACCAGATCATACCATTTTTACTTTCAGGGCTGCTCAACATACAGACTGCTCTTTGCTCAGTCCAAAAAATAAGCATACATTTTGTGTGAGAAAATGTGTCTAGGTGTGAGGACCACACAATTGTAATTATGTGCAAGTCAATGGGCTTGCTTGGGATTTTTTTAAGTACGTGATAGAACCAAAAGTGTTACGGTGCAACCAAAAGGGGTTTGATGCAACCGAATATAGTTTGATACAACCAAAGGTAGTTTGACGGCAACAAAAGTAGTTTGATGCAATAGGCTGATGAGAGCTGATAGTTTGAAATATTACCAATTCACCATTTTGTCCGTAAAAATTACTCAAAGAGGAGGTTGAATATACCCTGAGGTGGTAAAATTGCAATTTTATCATAATCTATATCTCCCATCTCCTCTGTCACATCCCAAAAAATTCACTCTCATAGATAAAGCTCATATATCTACAATTTCCTATGCTTGTCTTTCATTACTCTCAAACCATTAAAATCTCACCGAAAATATAATTAACATCGCCCAGTGCATGACTTGGTTGGTAATTATCAACGATTTCTCATTTTCCAAACTAAATCCAACTTGTCTCCAATTTCCTGTGTGAAAAGCAATGCAGAATGCAGGTCGGGGAAGCGGCTACTTCAGATATATTTTTATATAATGGATGGCTGATTTAACGACAGGCCATACCGCCAGCTAGAGCTGCTTGACTATGTGTTTGGCTGGGTAATTGTAATGGCCCTCTTTCGCATAGCAGGCACTTATGTATGCATCGTAGATCGTGTAATTAACTGTAATGTGTGAGGATTAAAACTATTTGCCAATTACATACGCATTTTGCTACGTCTGAATGCCGATTCAATTTGTTTTGCTATTTTCCCGGTTGTAGTTTAATTTTTTGGTTTTTGTTCTCGCTTACATTGGCTGAATATATATTTGTTTTTAATTAAGTAGACCAGAATAAATGGAGATGAACAGGTGAAACTACATCCATGCATGCAAGCAAGTGCAACTAAAATATGCAAATAGGAATGGAATGTGTTTAGAAGAAGGAGAAATCAAAAAGAAAAGACGAACGTATACGAAACTAGAAAAAATTGCAAACGGCTGCTTTAATGGACTTTGAAAAATATTCTTTTAAGGCTGTCGGATTAGTTGGTGCTCTTGGATATGTTCAATGAAAATAGAAGAGACCACACAAAGTAAAAGCTATGGAGAAATCTTGAAACTGTTTAGTGGGTATATATAAAACTGCCGTTTTTTTTGCGGAAAAGGAGAAGAAGCCGTAGGCACAAAGGTGTTGGAAAGAGGAGGCATCGCTATGGCAGCAATGTCCTAAATGTGCTAAATACCAAAAGAAGTGGGGCCAAAGAGTTATTCTAGGAGTTATTAAAGAGCTTGCAAACTTTTGAGACTACCAATTTTTTTTATTAACGTTCAACTGGTAGTATTATCGGATTGACAGAAAGTCGGTTCCCATGTCGTTTCTAGCTAAGGAAATATGCGACAAGTAAACTTCTTTTATGAAAAACTTTGGACTTTGTTCACGATGAAAGTACATGTGTTTTGCGATAAATGCTTGCAATAATTTGTGACATAAAGTTTTTTTACCCGACAATACCTCTCTTGGTTGTTGTTTTCGCACATTGAAATACTTACTTTGGAATGGATATTTCTTTACCCAGTAAATATTACCAAACAAAGTATGTGTCTAAAAAATTCTTGCTATATTTCCTCGTATCTGGCAGTCATTTGTCCGTTGCTTTCATGATTTTTTCATTTGGCATACCAGCATTTTTATCCACACCAACATAGGATGGGGGTATGCTAATCTAATCGTTACATTTGTAACACCTCCAAATATTGATCTGCGACCCCATTAAGTATATATATTCGGGATCATTTCGGCATTCTGAGGCGATCTAGCCATGTCCGCCCATCTGTCGAAATCACGATAGTGGTCGAACGCGTAAAGATATCCGCTTGAAATTTTGTACACATACTTTTAATTGGTAAATGCCATTGAAGATTGCAAATGGGTTATATCGGGTCAGATTTGGACATAGTCCCCATATAAACCGATCCCCCGATTTAAATTCTTGAGCCTCAATTTTCATCCAATTTGGCTGAACTTTGAAACAAGGACTTGTGTTATGACTTTCAACATCCAAGCCCAGTATGATCCTAGTCGGTCTAAAGACTGATATAGCCCCCATAGAAACCGATCCCTCGATTTGACTTCTTGAGCCACTAGGAGACTCAATTTTCCTCCGATGTGTCTGAAATTTGGAACAAAGACTTGTGTAATGACTTCCAATATCCATGTCAAGTACGATCCTAGTCGGTCAATAAATTGTTATAGCCCCCATATAAACCGATCCCCGGATTTGACTTCTTGATCCCTTAGAAGCCTCAATTTCCTTCCGATTTTGCTGAAATTTGGAATAAAGATTTGTGTTTTGACTTTCAACTTCTATGTCCAGTACGATCTTAGTCGGCCATAAACTTATATAGCCCCCATATAAACCGAACCCCGGTCTCATCATCTATCTCGCGGAAAGAGTCCAGCAACTTTGTAGCCATGGCCCTACGTATCTCGGTTAATATTCTCTCTAAGTGCTTTCCACCGGTCTTTCTTACTATTCTGTATGACGTTTCGAAGCTTTTTCTTTGGCTCTTTATAGTCTTCGTGTTTCGATGCTGCTTAAGCTCTTCTGTTAGTTCTTTTATATTTTTCTCAATATTTAAGACAGTTTCGCCTTATTGTGTCGATTTTCTCGTTCCACCAGTAGACAGCTGTTTTCTTTCTTCCTGGAGAATTGATTTTCGGCATGGTCTTGTTGCTGGTTTTGGTTATGTCTACAGAGGTCTTCAGCTTATTCAAATTCCACTTACGGGTGCTCTTTTGTGCCCTGCGTTCAGTGATATACTGGTGGTTGTGTGCTGTAAGACTCTCCAGTTTATGATTCTCTTAAAGTTTTATACATTGGTCTGTTGCTTAAATTTAGTTTAATCAAACTTCTACTGATTTGATCAAACTTCTTCTGGTTTGATCCAACTTCTTTTGGTTTGATCAAACTTTCTCCTATGGTTGAACAGTTTGCTTTCCGTTTTATCAAACTTTGATCTCATACAGTCTGATCAAACCGGGCACAAACGAAGCAGAATTTCTAGTGTTTTTTTTTGTATTGCCAGAAAGGAAATCAAACTTTGATCTTATATAGCTTTAACTTGCTTTAACTTTTTTCTATGTAGATCAAACTTCTTCTAGTTTGATCAAACTTTGTTTAGCTTTATCACACTTCTATTTGTTTGATCTTACTTTCTCCTATAGTTTTATTAGACTGCTTTCTCTTTGATATTTAAACATCTTTAATTTTCGTCAAACTTCTTCAAGTTAATTAAATTTAATCTAGATTGATAACACATCTTTTAGTTTGATTACACTTCTTCTAGTTTGATCAAACTTCTTTTAGTATGATCGAACTTTCTCCTATGGATTGTTCATACTTCTTCTAGTTTGATCGAACTTTCTCCTATGGTTTGATTATACTTCTTCTAGCTTGATCGAACTTTCTTCTGTAGTTTGATCAGACTGCTTACCTTGTTATCAAACTAATTTGATCAACCTCTTTGATTAAAGTTCTTCAAACCTTATGTATATATTTTCCAGTTTATAGCTTCTACTTGTTTTTATTGGCATCAAACCACTATTGTCTAGAGATTTCCAGTGTTGTAACTTCTAAGTCCGCCTCAAAGTTTTCCATGTTTTCTTAGAAGTTTTTTAGCAAAGCTAATTACCTCATGCCCCCTAGAATTCCATAACTCAATTATTTATTATTTCTCATTTAAAAATTCTTAATCTACGCTTAGCGTCTAGTTTGCTGAAAACCCTTGTTTTGTTTCGTTTCGTTTGGTTTTTTTCTGCATCTAGACAAGATCAAAAGATTAACATTAACCAGTTGTGGTTGGATTTGGATTTCATTCATAAAATGATTGCGGTGTACGACATGTTCATATACTCGACAATAATTGACTTCACTTTTAGCCTTGGCAAAAATGTTAATTACTGTGTGAGATGGCATAATGATGTTGTCTGTCAATAATAAATAACATTACTCTTGGCCAGGTTCACCAGCGGTCATTTGGGGCCGGCTCTTGAGCACATGGATAGAAATGACCGCAATGACCATTGGTTGGGGATTTAAAACAGATAAAAAAACAAGCAGACAGGTAAAACTTGTGAGTAGGTAAAAAATTTAAACCATTAAAACTTCAAGTGAAGTTGGCAGTAATGATTAAGGGCATAACTGGTGGCAAATGGCAATATTTTGATGGCTAATTTGTTAGATTTTCTTTTCTTGTTGTACTTAACAAAGCATCTATTATTATTTTAATATAATTTTAATTTAAGAATATGACCCTAGCCAAGCAGGAGTTGAATTGTTCTTCAAACTCTTTTTTCTTTAAGGTAAATTCTATACAAGCTATTGCTCAACATTCATATATTTCAAATTTAATTGAGTTCTCATATTGAGGGTTTGGGCTTTGCTGCGTTTTTTTTTTGTTTTGCTGGTCATCGCTGCTGTCAAATCACAGTGGGTTAGAAATTGTAAAGATGTCTTGTATGTGGTATTAACAAAAACAAAAAAAAACTACAAATGCCTTTTCATGTATTTTAATCCTCTTTCTTTTTTGTTATTTTTTCTTCTTCTTCCTCTTATTGTATAGATTACTTTGTTCCAGCATATGTTAAGACTTTAGACAAAAGTCGTTGATGAAAAGATCAAATATATGGCTGCACAGCATGTGCCAAATTTGTACAGCTCGCTCAACTGTATGAGGCTTTGTTGGTGGTTTTTAGTTTTCGGAATTATGTATTTGATTTTTGATATTTTCATCATTAATTTGTTATGATGCGGTGCTTGAGCTGGTTTCTTACAACTCACTTACTCATTCATTCAAAACAAAAAAAAAGAAGAAGGTGACTGGTAACATTATTTGAACTTGAATGTGGGCAAACGATAGCTCAAGAATACCCTGAAACAAATGAAGAGATCATTGAAGTCATCTTAATTGAAAAAAATTGTGTTGATAATTAATTAAATGCTATATCTGGTAAGGTAAGGTGATATTTTTTAAAGAAAAGTTTATACCTAAGAAGCCTCATATTGATTGGAAAATGAGAACTAAAAAGCTTTCAAAATAACTTAAACTTTTGGACCATTGTGGAGTATGGTATGGAACAAAAGAATATTCATAAAATATTTTAAAAATTGATTCCTTTAATTTATAAGCAGCTCGCTGAAGCCTAAGTTCAAGAACATAGGGGTTCTTTTCTTCTTAATCGAAATCATTGTTTAATTTTATTTCAATCATGAGCAAAACATTTATTCCAACACTTGTCGTACCTTCTTATACCATGTTGGAAGGATGATATATTTTAAGACCTTCAAATTGATCAATCGTCATCTGTGTCGTTTTGTTCTGTTTTGAAGACCTTACGTCGTTCTTCTGATTGTTTTACTGTTCATGACATTACATGATTGTCTTTGCATTCATGGATTTACTTTGCTCTGGCCTTTCATTTTGGGGGTGGAACGGGGCCTTTGACACTTGGCCCCTTATATTTATAACAGATTCATGTCTCTAGTCTTTAATACCTTTCAATTAAGACTCATATTGCACTGATGGAGGCGGGGCGCTTCCCTTAAATATTTGATCAAACCAATTGCGGTATGATGCAACCACATAGGTTTAATCAAACTGTTGTAATACTTAAAGCTGAGTAATTCTACACAACACTTTTTGTTATTTTTCTTGAGAATTTCCCCACGCAAGTTCTGAGAATTATTTTAAACTTTTGACACCAAAGCTTTAAAATATTTCCAATTTTATTTACTTATTAGCGGTCCCGCTCCGCTGCGCATTCCTAAACATTATATGGAGCAAAATTTGACTTAGAATATTTATTTTCGACAATTAAAAATGCTTTTAGTGAAATACCATGAAAATAGTATATCGCTTGACAAACAGTTTAACAATATAAGTGCTTTTATCTGAATCCTATATGATCTTTAATGGACTGTGGAGTTTGGATGTAAGGTGTACTCCATTCTTAAAATACTTTATTTCAGCCCGATATTCTCATGATGTCGGATTAAGGTGTTTTCGGCTTTCAGGCCAAAAACTTAGCCCTGAAAAAAATCAGCCTCGTGCTCCCCTTTCAAATACCATTTATTTAAACCCCATATTGCCATTGGTTTTGAGAGGAGTTAACAGGATGAGGCGACCCCCCAACACATGGCCCCAAAATTGGATAACAAATTCGTTTTCTAATCTCAAATACCTTTCATTTGAGCCACATATTGGCATGGTCGAAAAATGTTTACCCTTTGGGGGGTGTTTTGGGGAAGGGTTGATGCCTTAAATACATGATCCTACATTTGGATATCAAATTCGTATTCTACTCCCAAATACCTTTATTTGAGCCACATATTGCGATTGTCAGTAAAAAATTGCTGTTTATGGGGTATTTTGGAAAAGGGGTAGACCATCAGAAAATTGGTCCCGAAAGTGGGTATCAATTCGTGCTCCAGCCCCCAACTCCTTTCATTTAAGCTCCACATTGACATGATGGGTAAATATGCCCTATTTTGGGGGCCCTGAAAATATATCAACAACGTGCTCTATTCTCATATATTTGAAACCCATATTGCCATTGGCCTCAAAATTGAATATCAAATTCGTTTTCTAATCTCAAATACCATTCACTTAAAGCCCTTATTGAAAAAACCAGCAAATATGTCAGGTTTGGGGTATGGGCTCTAAAAACTATGAATATCGAGCTCCACAGTCTTCAAGACCCAAATTGTCTTGGCGAGCAAATACGTCCTATTTGGGGGTTGTTATGGTGGTGGGACGTCCCCTAGGCAGTTGGTCCAGAATGTTGATTTCAGATTCATGGTCTACTCCCATGTACCCTTTATTTGAGCTCCTTTTTTCCGTAGTCGGCAAACATGTCCGATTTTGGGCATTATGCGGCCACTCAGTGACTTGGTTTTAAAAGTATATATCATATTCGTATTCTATTCTAAAATACCTCTTATTTGAGCCCCGTACTGGAATGGTCAGCAAATACTTCCTATTTGGGTGGTATTATGGGGGTAGGGTGGCCCCATAGACACTTTTTCCGAACATTGTTATCAGTTTCTCGCTTTACTTCCAAAGACCTTTCATTTGAGCCCCATATTGCTATGGCCGTAAAATTGTCTTCTTTAGAGTATGTTCTCGGGGATGAGCGGCCCCCCAAACACTTGGTCCCACATCTGAATATCAGATTCATATTCTTAACTCAAATACCTTTTATTTAAGCCCCATATTGCCATGGTCAGTCAATAAGTACTGTTTGGGGAAGGGGTGGACTCCCAGAAACGTGGTCCCAAATTTGGATATCAGATTCGTATTTTACTCGCAAATACCTTGCATTTGTAAATATGTCCGATTTAGGGGTGTTTTGGGTCTTGGGGTGGTCCCCCTAGCACTTGGTCCGACAGTTGGATATCAGATACGTTTTCTTATCCTAAATACCTTTCATTTGAGTCCCATATTGTCGTGATTGGTGTATGTATATGTTTGGTAGGTTTTAGGGTGGGGCAGCCCCCCCTAGGTACCCCACCCCAAATTTATGTACCAAATTTTTATTTCTAGGGTACTATGTGGAGCACACAAAATTTCGCTTAAATCGCACCACCCAACTCCCAGATCTGACGTTTCTGAAAATACGGGTAAGGGGGAGGGTCCGCTCCCCCTTCAGATATCACAAAATGTAGTACCCTATTTTCACCACGGGATCATTATCAGTGAAAATTTAAAGAAATCGTTTCAGCCGTTTCTGAGTCTATAAGGAACACACAAACAAACAAACCTACAAACAAACACAAATTGATTTTTATAAGGTTCTTTCTAAGCCTCACTTTAATTAACTACAAATTAAATATTAATAATTTTCTTATTCTTTTGCAGATACCAGATTTCCTTGGCAAACAAAAACTCTAAGGTATGTTCCAAATTAAGCTGGGTCACAGAAACTGTGTTAATTGCTTTCAGCTTTAAAATTAATTGTCGTTTGTTTTATGTGTATTTTTAATTAATGTGACAACTTGAGACCGTCATAGCTTCCTAAGCAATTTGTCAAAGTGCTTCACATAAATCAGTTAAATTTTCCACAAATATCTTAATATTTTCTCCCTCGCCATACGAACCATGGGACCATGGCTTTTGTCAACCTTATCTGAAATCTTTGTGCTAAATTATTATTGAATTAAAGTCTTTTTAACAAAACGAGGTGACAACTAACTTAGTTGCAGAGGCGTATATAATCCCCTTCGACAAGAAAAAAAACATCCGTAAAACACAGACCTTAACAAAGCGCAACTAATTAAATGGTGATAAGACCATCTTAGCGCTGAGGCAAACTTGAAACAAACCTACAAAAAAATGTAACAAAATACAAAATGACTTGGAACTTACCTAAGGAAAAAATAACTACCTGCTTGTGTGCTTTAGGCACAAGTTGTACCAAAAAAAAGCAAGATAGGGCCAGTTAAGTATTGTAGCTCTATTTGGGTCTTAGGTTTTGCTTTTGGGGGAAAAAAGCCCAAGCTAAGACAAAAAAAAATGTTTTAAGATCATCTAACGCCCATTTAAAACACCAACTCAAGGAATTCACTGAAATTCATTCACAGGGCGGACGAGCGGTCATTCATACCTCTGTGTGGAAAAGTAACAAAAAAAAAACGCACAGGAAGTAAATAATTTGTGGCATGAAATCCAAATATTTTTGTACAAATGTTCCAGCAACAAATAAACGCAATCCTCTAAAAGAAAAAAAAACCCCTTAAACATTTTGATGGTGAAACGCATTTTGGTGTACACGCCTCAAAAAACAAGAACTCCGCACAAAAATTTCCAGCCAACTACAATAAGTAAAAAAAGGTGGCCAATCATTTAAGCCCGCAACAGCAAAATCAACAAAACCCAACTCTAAATTGAGGCAATCTGTCGAATTTTCTACTTTTGTTTTGTTGTTTTGAAAGCTGTTATCCGCTTTAAAAGGGATACCATCAATTATTTCTCACTTAATAATAGATTTCATTGGTTTGTGAAATAGCCGAGACATCAAAGTGGCCAAAAGCCCTACAACTGAATATCTCCAACTGGACAACAAACTTCTGAAGCTGCTTAATTAGCTTAGATTTGTTAAGGTGGGAAAATGTTATTAAATATTAGAGCTTAATGGCTAATAAGAATAGGTTTTTGGAAAAAATAGTTATTATTAGAAGGATCATAAGAGACTCTAGTAGAGCGAGAAACAATTGTAAGCGGAGTTAATAATGGGTTTTAGAGGAAATTGTAGGTTGTTTAACCTAAAGCAAATTATTCCTAAGAAAAAAAAAAAAAAACTTTTTTTTTTGGGAAAAATGGTTTTTTTTAAGTAGCTAAATTTTTTAAAAAGCAATGACGATATGAAAAGCATCTTTTTTCTTAAAAGAGCTATATTTATGGAAAACAAGAAAAAACGTACTAAGTTCGGCCGGGCCGAATCTTATATACCCTCCCCCATAGATGGCATTTGCGGAGTTCTTTTCCCGATATCTCTTTTTAGGCAAACAAAGAATAAAAGAAAATAATTGCTATAATATTGGAGCTATATTAAGTTATGGTCCGATTCGGACCATAATTGAATTGAATGTTGGAGACCATAGTCGAAGTCATTGTGTAAAATTTCAGCCAATTCGAGTAACAATTGCGCCCTTTAGGGGCTCAAGCAATAAAATAGAGAGATCAGTTTATAAGGGAGCTGTATCAGGCTATAGATCGATTCGGGCCATATTTGACATATATGTTGAAGGTCATGTTGCACAAAATTTTAGCCAAATTGGATAATAATTACGCCCTCTGGAGGCTCAAGAGGTCAAGATCCCAGATCGGTTTAAATAGCAGCTATATCAGGTTATGGATCGATTTGAACCATATTTGGCACAGTTGTTAGAAGTCATAAGAAAACACGTCATGCAAAAATTCAGCCAAATCGGATAAGAATTGCGCCCTCTAGTGGCTCAAGAAGTCAAGACCCCGAATTGGTTTATAAGTCAGCTATATTAGGTTATGGACCGATTTAAATCATACTTAGCACAGTTGTTGAAAGTCCTAACCTAATACGTCGTGCAAAGTCAAATCGGATAAGAGTTGTGGCCTCTAGCGGCTCAAGTAGTCAAGATCCCAGATCGGTTTTTATGCAGTTATATTAAAACGTGGACCGGTATGGCCCATTTGCAATCCCAAAAGAAGTATTTGTGCAAAATTTCAAGCGACTAGCCCTACTCCTTCGAAAGTTAGCGTGCTTTCGACGGACGGATGGACGGACGGACAGACAGATGGACGGACGGACAGACAGATAGACGGACGGACAGACAGATGGACGGACGGACGAACAGACAGATGGACGGACGGACATGGCTAGATCGATTTAAAATGTCATGACGATCAAGAATATTTATACTTTATGGGGTCTTAGACGAATATTTCGAGGAATTACAAACAGTGGCTAGCTTTACTCCTTCGAAAGTTAGCGTACTTTCGACAGACAGATGGACGGACGGACATGGCTAGATCGATTTTAAATGTCTTGACGATCTAGAATATATATACTTTATGGGGTCTTAGACGAATATTTCGTGGAGTTACAAAAAGAATGACGAAATTAGTACACCACCATGCTATGTTGGAGTCGGCGGGACCGACTATATAATACCCTACACCACCAAGTCTACGTACTACTTGTAATACATAGAAATTTTATCCAAATCTAGTTAGACCTTAGTTTTGCATACCTATTGAAACCTTGTACGATTTTCTTACGATGATACGAAAATTGTGGCTTCTACAGTATTAAAAATCGAAATGCATAAAAGATATAAAAAGAGGGTTCTGCTTTGATGAAATTTTTTGCATGCAGTGCAACGTCTGATGACTTGGCAATTGCGGTTAGGGAAAAGTTTCCCAGCACTCTAAGAGATATACTTCAGGAAGCTCTACGTGCAACAGCAAAGTGGGCTACCGAAAGTGGTCTAGGTATAAATCCGTGCAAGACAGAAGTAGTTCTTTTCAGCAGGAGATACAAGTTGCCTACAGTGGAACCTGTCTCCTTGGGAAAGCGCAAAATACCTGGGTGTTTTGCAAGACAGGAAACTGAACTTCAAATCCAACTTTTGGAAAGGGCAAGAAAAGCCAACCTTGCGCTATACAACCTATTCAGACCATATTTGCCACACATGTTGGAGGTCATTGGAAAAGTTCAGCTAATTCAGGCAATAACTGCGCCCTCGGGGGGCTCAGGAAGTATAATCGGTTATCTGGGAGCTATATTCAAATAACAACCAATATGGCCCATTTGTAATCCCCAACGACCCATATCAATAAGAAGATCTGTGTAAAAATTAAAGCGGACATCTTCGTTTGTTCGAACGCTATCGTGATTTCGACAGACGGACAGACGGATATGGCTAGATCGACTCTGAATGTCGAGGTGTTTCAAACGGAATGACTAGACTAGTATCCCGCCATCCAATGGCGGTGGTTTAAAAATGTACTTTTTCATATAAAGCTATTTTTTTTTGTAATAAACATATCAGCTTTTTGTACACTACTAATATATCAAACTCTCAACCTCATTGGAATCCGCTCGCCCATAATGCCCCATAATTTTGTCCATTAACAAAGTGGCGCATGCGTAACTTGCATTCAAGTGTAACCATCATTACAACATCAGAGAGTGGAGGCCCAACATACAAAGCCATTAAAGACGCCACCATAAACCATAACAAATCGAGGGTAAGCATTTCCCTTTCGAAAATCCCAAAGTATTTTTTTTTAATTTTACAACAAACAGAACAATTTCGTAATTTTATTGAGAGAGGGGTCGCACATTAAGAAAAAAAAAAAAAAAAAAACAAAAACAGAGTCAGGAATTCAACTACTATCGAAAATCATTCAACCTTTTGACAAGTCTTAGGAGAACAGGCATCAAAGTATGTTGCTTGATTTTTGTTTTGTTTTTTGTTTTGTATGAAACACTCCCACAGTTATTCCATAATTGCTATTTTACTAAACCAATTCCAAATTTAATTGTTATTGTTCGTTTTTCGATGAATGAAAATCTAATTGAATTAAAAGGGGGCAGAAAAATTCACATGACATGTGTCTCATAACACTCCAATGACAATGACAAACAATTTAATTTAGGCGGCGCAATGACAGTGGCACAGACGCACGGACGGTAAAGAAAAAAAAAAACTAAAATGGAAACATGTTGCAGTGCCTGTAGGTTACTATTTTTCCATTTAAAAATATTTTGTAAAGTTTTTAGTTTTTTTTTTTTTAACTAATTGAAAATGTTTTTTATTGAAGACTATTTAACATATGTTCAAATTTAGCCCATTTACAAGTAGCTATTTTTAAATAATTTTTTTTTTTTTTGCCTAATGTCGTTTGTGCTTTTCTCGAAATTTGTTAATTTGTTCAGATTAAACGCTCTGTTTGTTCTGCGCTCAAGCGTTTAACTCTCTCCCCTCTGTCGCTCAACGAGCACTTGAAAATGCATTTGGTGGGTAATTGTTTAATTTATGTTTGTAACCCATTTTTTATGGGGATAAGCGGTTTTCGCAGTTCACTTCACTTGAAGTTTTATAGACTTCATCAATTGCAATGTGTAGCGAACACAGAAGAAGTAGGAAAAACTAAGGCCTAAAACACCATAAAAGAAACTTTAACGATAGGGTAAGACGTTTTAATTGTTATTTTTATAACATTTCCAATCAAGTTTAGGAAAAACAGAATATTGAAGCAAGAAGTGAATGAAAATTAAAACTTATGGGAGAGAAGGAATTGATGGGAAGTACAACTAATTAAGTTGAGAACATAGGCTTAATTCTTGAATACTACACTGAAAAAAATGCAATCGTAATTTCAAAGATTCGAAGCTAGGATTAGCAAACTTAATTTAAAGATTAATGATTTTCCAAATTTTTAAGTTGAAAAATATTCATCACCCCGTGAAGAGTATTTTTTTCATATTAAGAATTTTTTTTAAATGGTTGGTTAATAAATCCTTAGCTTTGTGTATTGTTATTAAAGACAACAAGTTAAAGCTAGACAAGTTCGGCTGAGCCGAATCTTGGGAACCCACCACCATGGATTCTGCTAAAATATGGGAGCTATATCTGGTAATTGACAGATTTGGACCGTACTCGGCATAGTTGTTGAGAGTTATAAAAGTACCTTATATGCAAAATTTTAGCCAAATCGGATAAAAATCGCGGCTTGTAAGGGCTCAAGAAGTCAAATCGGAGATCGGTTTATATGGGAACTATATCATGTTCTTGACCAATTTGAACCGTACTTGGCACACTGGTTGAGAGCCATAACAGAACACCCTATACGAAATTTTAACAATATCGGACAAAAAATGCAGCTTCCAGGGGCTCAAGAAGTCAAATCGGGAGATCGGTTTATATGGAAGCTATATCAGGTTCTTGACCGATTTGGAGTTTACATAACACAGTTGTTGGAAGCCATAACAGAAAAATATGTGCAAAATTTCAACCAAATCGGATTAAAATTGAGGCTTCCAGGGGCTCAAGAAGTCAAATCGGGAGATCGGGTTATATGGGAGCTATATCATGTACTTGACCGATTTAGACCGCATCTGTGTCGAATATGGTTCAGATCGAACATCACATCCTTAACCCATCTGCATATTTAAGTTCTTGGCCCCATTGAAGACGCATTCATCACCTGACATCGCTGAAATTTGCCACAGTGAGCTTTTTTTAAGCGCTCCTTCCTCCGTTCCAGGTATGGTTCTGATTGGACTATAAATTGGTATATACATAGTCGCCATATACACCGAACTCTCGATGTATGGTCTTGGACTCAAAGAAGCCGCATTTATTACCCGATATCGATCTCCCAATTGAAGAACTTTACCCGATTTTCCTGAAATATGGAACAGTGTATTGTATATATTGGAGTCGTATGAACCCGAAGTGTATGAGCTGTATGACGAAGTTAAACGTATCAAAATACAACGGTTGCGTTGGCTAGGTAATGTTGTCAGAATGACAGAAGAAGACGATAGTACTCGCAAATTGGGACATCCAAGAGTCCGATACAAAATCAAGTGGTGAGGGACTCTTCGAAACTTGGTTTTGGAGATTATAAATGGTGATTTTTTACTTATTATCTTTTTGGCAACACTGGTTTAAACATCTCACGCACGTTTCGTGTTTTGTTTCACTGTCAATCATCTTCAGTTTGGTCTATAATTTGACCATGAATCGTCTTACAAATGAACAACGCTTGTAGGTTCGGTGAACATTTTATTTCACGTTCGGGACCGGTTAATTGGCCGTCTACATCGTGCGATTTAACTCCTTCAGACTACATTTTGTGGTTAAAGCTCATGTCTATACAGACAAGTTCGCTTAAATTGACGCATTAGAAGACAATATTAAAGCATATATTCGTGAGATACCGGCCGCAATGTTGGAAAGAGTATGCTTTTCTTTGCTAAGCTTTCCCTCTCACATAGAATTCGCCAAGACATCAAAGGACAAGACTTGTTGTTTTCTTACTTTTCTCACTGTTAGATAGATAACAATTGTGACTTTGTTCATTTACCGAAAGACATGATGTCTTCTTATCTTGCATCCTAACGTGGTTGTCAAATTATGTCTATGTTCATTCACAGCAAGAAATGTTTTAATCTGAATTTTCTCACTGTCGTGTTTGTTATAATCATGACCAAGTTCATTCACCATGAGAAGGAAAAAATATTCTCACTTGTTTCCCTGTGGTAAAAGTTATCATTATGTGTATGTTCATTCGCCGCTAGAAATTATGTCTTTTTACATTTCTGTCCGTCGTAAAACTTACCATTATGTCTATGTTTATTTCCAACTAAACATAAAGTCTTTGTACTGTTCTTACTTTTGCGAATATTAACTTTATGTCTATGTTCGTTCACTGCAAGAAAATATGTCTACTTACTGTTCTCCGTGTTGTGGAATTTACATTATGTCTGCGTTCATTCACAACAAGGCGTGATTTCTCCTCACTGTTCTCCTTGTTGTAAACGTTACCTTCAAGTCTATGTTTATTCATCGCAAAAAATGTATATGTATACGTTCATTCACCCCAAGCATTGATGTCTTCTAACTTTTTTTCTCTATATTGTATTCCCTGTCATGGATGTCAACTTATGTATATGTTCATTCACCGCAAGAAATGATGCCCACTTAAAGTTTTCCATGTCGTCAATGTTACTTTGTGTTCATTCACCGCAAGACTTGATGCCTTCGTACTGTTCTCCCTGTATTGTTATTATGTCTATATTCATTCACCTCAAGACATGATGCTTTCAGACTATTCTTCCTATCGATGTTCAATTAACACATGCGGCGATTGAATATATGTTTGAGCATCATATACAGTTAAGTTTGCCCGTTTCTGTGTTGCAATTACTACAGCATAACATGAGAATGTATTGGAGTCACACAAATCACCCTCTATTCAATTTCACCAAAGATTTGGCCTGAAATTTCTTTGTTTATATTTTTATGTTTAGTCCCACTATTCCAAGTGTTTAGTGATTATCTATACCATATACTCTTATCAAATCTTTTCTATCCTTCGCCAGGGCATGGAGCGTATATTAGGTTTAGTTGCATTGCAATTAGGTTATATTCGTTAATATTTCGATAAGCCTCTTGAATAAATCCTTCCTTCAAATTGTTTTCATAGCCATTAAAAGGCTAAATTATCTTAACTATGTAAGTAAGGAATTGCTTCAAGAAGGCACTTATAAGTTTAAGTCAAAATGACGTAAATTTCACTCAAATTGGTTCAGCTATCATCTTATCACTAACTAATTTTGTTTATGACGCGTTATTATAAGGCTTTTAATGCCTGGTAATAATTATGTACCTGAACTGGCAGCGTGATAAGGAACTTTATTAAAGCACCTGTATCCTTTATGGAGGGCACACAATCAGGGACGTAGGATTTTATTTTGGAGGAGGAGCTGATATTAGAACTGCAGAAAAATAATAAGTACCTATACGCGCTAATATTCGAAAAATATAAATATGGCGAGAGGGGTGGTGGGCACGAGCTGACAACCACCCCCTGGCTACTTCCCTGTATGCAATGTTCGACTCTGACGTTTATTCTGTGGTCCTTGCCAGTTTAATCCAGTCGAAATCACTCCGAAGTATTGATCTGCGAACCCATAGAGTATATAAGTATATTCTTGATCGTCTTAACATTCTAAATCAATTTATACAGAAAAAAATAATAATTGGTTTCAATCACAAAATTAATTGATCCAATTAACTTTTAAATTGAAACAGCTTCAGTCACAAAAATCGGACGAAAATTGCTCCCTCTAGAGGCTCAAGAAGTCAAGACCCAAGATAGGTTTAAATGGCAGCTATATCAAACCATGGACCGATATGGCCCATTTACAATCCCAAACGAAGAAGTATAAGAAGTATTTGTGCAAAATTTCATGCGGATAGCTTTACTCCTTGGAAAGTTAGAGTGCTTTCGACAGACAGACGGACGGACGTGGCTAGATCAACATAAAATGTCATGAAATGTCAAGAATATACAGCGGTCAAAAAAAGTATTCATCATTCAATGTTTTTTTTTAATAAGTCTACAAAAGACAATTGGAATAAAAACATATTAAACTAATGATGCAGTAGTGCTTGTGTGATATATACGTACACAATTTCATTGTTTTTAAAGAAAAAAATAGTATTTATTGGAACAAAAAGGGCCATTTTACAGCTGAACACAAAAAATTAAACAAAAAAAGTATTCATCATTGCAAAAAAACAAAAAAATAAATAACATAATTTAAAAAAATTAATACTTTGTTATTCGACCACCGCGTCTTATAACTTCTTTTAAACGGTTTGACATCGATTGGACTAATTTAGCGGTTATATTTTGGTCTATATTAGTCCATTCCTCCATTATCACCTGTTGCATTTGACTCTTGCTCGAAAAATTGCGCGTTCTCAATTTGCGTTCGAGATGTTCCCAAAGATGTTCAATTGGGTTCAAGTCGGGACTTTGAGGAGGAGTTTTAATGACTTTGGGGCAGTTATACAGCATCCACATCTTGGTATTTAAAGCAGAATGTTTGGGGTCATTATCTTGATAATATTGAAAGTTATTACCAAGCCCAAGTTTTACAGCACTATCTTTTAAATTCCTCTTTAAAATGTCAATGTAATACTTATGATCCATTACTCCATTAATAATTTCAAGATTTCCCGCTCCTGAAGCCGCCATACACTCCCAAACCATTAAACCACCTCCACCATGTTTTACAGTAGCAACTGTGTTTCGTTCTTCAAGCTCTGTATTTGGTTTTCTGTACACTATGACCTTTCCATCGCACCCAAAAAGATTAAACTTGCTCTCGTCTGCAAAAATGACTATTTTCCAAAATGATTCGGGCTGTTTTACATACATTTTTGCGAAGTTTAGCCTTTTCACTCGGTTTATTTTATTTATAAAGGGCTTCTTACGTGCAGTTCTTCCTCTGTAACTATGCCTTTTGAGTGTATTTCGAATTGTTTGTGTAGTAACTTCCTTCCCTAAATATTCCATAGTGTTTTTACGAAGAATGGTCGCATTTGTCTTCGGAGTTTTCTGAACTTGCCGCACTAGCCAACGCACATCTCCAACTGAAAGTGCTTTTGGTCGACCAGATCTTGGTTTATTGTCAACAGTTTTCGTTTCTTTCCACTTTCTGATGATGGATTGTATAGTAGATCGTGGTCTATTTAATATTTCACTGATAGTTTTTTGAGTTAAACCATTCCTGTGGTGTTTTATTATCAAAACTTTTACCTCATCAGAAACCTCGTTTTGCTTACGACCCATTTTGACAAAAACTATATTTTCAATGAAATTAAATATTTGCTGTCAAGGGCAAAGCCTCCTTTACTAAATAAAACAGAAAAGGGGGATTCCCAAATAATATTTGAATTTGACTTTGATGATAGCACATCAATGATGAATACTTTTTTTGTTCTGTTTTTGGTGTTATTATATAAAATTGCATTTTTTGCGCTAATTAAATTTATTTTTTGAATTTATTTTAAAACATATTACGAAAAATAAACTATTGCATAAAACTGCATTATTTGTTTACTTTAAATTTTCTTCAATTACCCAAAATAAATGAATTTATTATCAATTTTGCTAATGATGAATACTTTTTTTGACCGCTGTATATACTTTATGGGATCTTAGACGCATATTTCGAGGTGTTACAAACAGAATGATGAAATAAGTATACCCCCATCCTATGGTAGAGGGTATAAAAAGAAATAATCGATTCAATTACAAATTTAATTGAAAGACTCAATTATTTATTTGAAAAATATAAAATTTTTAATCACATTTTTTGTTAAAAAAATTTTCAGATTCAATTAAAAAATGATTGAATCAAATAATTTCTGAATTGAAAATTTTTAATCGAAAGGCAAAAGTCGGGCGGCGCCGACTATATAATACCCTACCCTACATTTATTTACCCTATTTATCAGAGCTACATCTCAATCTGATGATGATTGGACAACAAATACGACCTGCAATTTGGTTACAAGAATACATAGCCCCCATATAAATTGATTCCCAGATTTGACTTCTTGAGATTCTAAAAGCCTAAATTTTTATCAGATTTTTTTGAAATTTTACACGAAGTGTTTTGCTATACCTTCCAACATTTGTAGTAAGTATTATTGAAATCGATGTATAACCTAGCAAAGCTCCCATATAAACTTGTCTCCTGATATAACTCCCATATAAACCTGATATAACTTGCATCTCCCGATTTGACGTCTTGACTACCTGGAACCCGCAATTAATTTAGTTGAAATTTTGCACGTTGTGTTTTATTTTAAATTTCCACATCCGTGGTAAGTATGATCCAAATAGGTCTGTAACCTGATGTAGCTGCCATATAAGGCGATTCCCCGATTATTCTTCTACGGCTCCTAGATGTTTCATTTTTGTCTGACTTGGCCAATATTTTGATCGTAAAGTACTTCAAAAATGTTCATTTGTGGAAATTTTCCATGTTCCATGGTGGTGGGTTCCCATGATTCCTCCCGGCCAAATTTAGTACGTTTTTACTTGTCGACAGCAAAACCTTTGAAAATGTCGACTTTTTTGATTCAATGCAATACGTATGTGGTGTTAATAACTCTTTTTTTGGCTCTACAAGGCTTCGGTTTTATGGTTTAATCAATTAATTGAGTCAAAACAATTGCTGTAATCAAACATCATGGTAATAAATCACCAGAATAATGGCATGCGCATTTTTGTGTGAGCATTGGTCTAGGATTTTATCAAAACCTTTATCAAATTCGTATTGGATTTAAAACAAGTATGTTGGAGACGGAAACAGCGCAATGTTGTTTATAAATGGCCTAATAATTTTTGCCTTAATGCCAACTAGTCTGCAGAGGGGAAATCCATCTGTTAAACACGGAATTTTATTCGAATTTGCAGAGCTAATGGATATTCAAACTTGGATATTTTATGATTATCTCAGCGAAGGTGGATTATTGGATTTCCTAGCCATTAATGATGGGCAGAAAGAATGTCTGGGCGAAACATCTTATCTGGTTATTACCCAAAAGGTAGAGTGGCATTTAAGGGATTTCATCAAGGCCAATATTCTGAGTGTGGTCTATATCCAAGACAATGGCAGCAATAGTGAGGTTTTAAACCTGCTCAATTTATCAATGGATCGATGGCATCAGAAATATGTGCTTTTTATTACCAATCATACTTTGGAACCCTATGAGAAATGGTTGCCCCTATTTCATTGGTGTCACTACAATGGCTACTTCAATACCATGCTGATAGATTTTGAGGCCACCATGCTGTTGGATTATGATCATTTTATAACGCATCAAGTAAAAAATACCACCTTAAAGGATTTTTTGCATTATCGCGAATATTTCTCGGACACGAATGGTTATCGCATACGCTCTACTTTGGGCAATAATCCACCTAGAGCTACATTTTGGTACGATTCCCACGGAGAATTACAAATCAGTGGCTATTTTGCCTTGGCATTGACCTACTTTGCCAAATTGTATAACATTTCCCTGGTCTTTGATATCATATCTGAATTGGATTACTATGAGGAGACTATTTGTTTGGAGTTTATAAGAGCCGGCAAAACAGATGTCTGTGCCGATGGCGTTCCCATGGGTGAAGAATTTCCCGTAACACAGCCTTCAGAGATTACCTATAGCTATCTCATAGTGCCGTACGATCAACCCTTGGATAAGTTTTATTATTTTATACGGCCATTTGACCCCGAAGTATGGGCCATGTTAGTTGGCACATTGATGTACAATATTTTGCTGCTATGCCTTATAAATTATCTGCAGGGCCGCCCTCAAGATGTGGGTTTTAATGCTTTGAACTCTTTATTGACTTTGGCCAATCTGCCCTATGAAAAGCTGAAGTTGAAGGGATGGCGTGAAAAATTCTTGCATGTTATTTTGTCTTTGACCGGTTTCATGATCACCAATTGGTATCTTTCCATACTCTCCAGCTTTCTTACTAGCCGTTTGTATTCGACCTTTATATCCGATCTGGAGGATTTGGTTACCCACAATGTTTCCATAATGATAAATGAATTTGAATGGATATTCTTGAATTTATCTGAAGAATCGCCTTATATCAAGCAACAGTTGAAGGTGGTCGACAATGCCGAGTTGATTTATAACAGACGAAATCTAATACCCACCTATGCCTATTATAGCCAATATGACAAAACCGAATATTATCTCGGCCAGCAGAGGTATATGCAACGACCCCGCATGATGGAACTCGATCTGGAAATACATCCCGTTATGGGTGGCATACCGATGAGAAATAATTTTCCCTTTGAAGATAAAATGCACACCTTCTTTTTCAATTTAATGGAGAGTGGTCTTTATCAACCCATCTATGATCATGTCTTTGCAATTGATATAAGCAAGGGTAAATTAAAATATTTTGACAGTGAAAAAAACGAAGTGGAGCCTTTGGGTTTGGAATATTTTCACTTGCCTGCTGTCTTATTGGTGTTGGGTTATGGCTTGGCTTTTTTGAGTTTTGCTATGGAAATTTTGTTAAATGCATTTACTAAGAAATATGTGTAAAATGTTGAAGTGAAAACTAAATTAGAAGTATATTTGAGAATAAAGAAATCAAGTGGCACAGAAAAGTTTACATACCCCAGTGCAAAAACACGTTTTACAAAACGAGCGAAAAAGTTTCCCGCCAAATATCTTTCGTTGCGAAAATTGTCTAGCATGTTTGCCAGTCTAACAATAAGTTAAAATTTTTGGGATGAAATCTTATCCTAACTACGTTACTGTCAGCTCACGAAAACGCTATTTATGAAAAGGTATGTAGACATATCTGTGCCATTGTATATGTGAAAATCCAAAAATACGTTTCAAAACAATATTTTATTTTTCTAATACCCTCGTACATAGTATGGGGGTATACTAATATCGTCATTTTGTTTGGAACTCCCCGAAATATTTGTCTAAGACCCCAAAAAGCATGTATATTCTTGACCGTCATTACATTTTAAGTCGATCTAGCCATGTCCGTCCGTCCGTCTGTCTGCCGAAAGCGCGCTAACTTTCGAAGGAGTAAAGCTAGCTGCTTGCAATTTGGCACAAATACTTCTTATTAGTGTAAGTCGGGTGTGATTGTAAATGGGTAATATCTGCCCAAGTTTTGATATAGCTGCCATATAAACCGGTCCATAACCGTGATTTTTCGAACATCTTCCAGCTCGAGATCATATTCATTGCTTTCTATTGGTTGCCCAAAAAGTAATTGTCGGTAATATAGTAGTAATATAGTCGGCGTTGACAAATTTTTTCAACGGCTTGTGACTCTGTAATTGCATTCTTTCTTCTGTCAGTTATCAGCTGTTACTTTTAGCTTGCTTTAGAAAAAAAGTGCGCGAAATTTTGTTTACATTTGTTTGTTTGGCGTCAATTTTAATATGGGTGCCACATGTATTGAAAGAAATTCATTTAACAAACCGAATCAACGCTTGTGATCTGCACCTTAAACGCAATGAATTCGCTAACGAATCATAACTGGAGATGAAAAATGGATTGTTTGCAACAACGTTAGTCAAAAACGATCATGGTCCAAGCATGGTGAACCAGCTCAAACCACTTCAAAGCCTGATATTCACCAAAAGAAGGTTATGCTGTCTGTTTGGTGGGATTGGAAGGGTGTGGTATTTTTTGAGCTGCTTCCAAGGAACCAAACGATTAATTCGGATGTTTACTTTCAACAATTGGACAAATTGAATACAGCCATCAAGTAGAAGCGACCAGAATTGGTCAATCGTAAAGGTGTCATATTCCACCAGGACAACGCTAGACCGCACACATCATTGGTCACTCGCCAAAAACTGAGTGAGCTTGGCTGGGAACTTTTGATGCATCCACCATATAGCCCCAATCTTGTACCATCAGACTACCATTTATTTCGATCTTTGCAGAACTCCTTAAATGGTAAAACTTTCGGCAATGATGAGGTTATAAAATCCCACTTGGTTCAGTTTTTTGCAGATAAAGGCCAGAAGTTCTATGAGCGTGGACTACTAAATTTTCCAGGAAGATGGCAAAAGGTTATCGAACAAAATGGCAATTATATATTTGATTAAAGTTCATTCTTAGTTTTATTAAAAATGCATTTACTTTCTTTTAAAAAATCCGCATTTACTTTTTAGGCAACCCAATATTTTAGAAGCAAAGAACAGCAAAGAACTTTTAAAAGTTGAGCAAGCGTGTGTTGTCATACATTTTTCATAACATTTGGGCTGGCTAGTGTAGCATGATTTCTGTTACGCCATGTAACTTCATCAGCACTTTTGTCTAATCATTAATGCTAAGAACAACAAACACAAAAACATTGCCAAACTCTTTTTGTTGTTTAATTGTATTTTTTTTTATTTTTATTTTCTTTTTCATTTTGTTTCATTTTATTTAATTTTACTTTATTTTATTTTGTTTGTTTGTTTTTTTTTTTTTTTTTTATTTTATTTTATTTTATTTTATTTTATTTTATTTTATTTTATTTTATTTTATTTTATTTTATTTTATTTTATTTTATTTTATTTTATTTTATTTTATTTTATTTTATTTTATTTTATTTTATTTTATTTTATTTTATTTTATTTTATTTTATTTTATTTTATTTTATTTTATTTTATTTTATTTTATTTTATTTTGTTTTATTTTATTTTATTTTATTTTATTTTATTTTATTTTATTTTATTATATTTTATTTTATTTTATTTTATTTTATTTTATTTTATTTTATTTTATTTTATTTTATTTTATTTTATTTTATCTCATTTCATTTTATTTTATTTTGTTTTGTTTTGTTTTATTTTATTTTATTTTATTTTATTTTATTTTATTTTATTTTATTTTATTTTATTTTATTTTATTTTATTTTATTTTATTTTATTTTATTTTATTTTATTTTATTTTATTTCATTCTTATTCACATTTTTTAATTTATTTTATTTTGTGGAGGGTAAACCACTATTAGATGGGTGTATACTAATATCATCATTCCATTTGTCCGTCCGGCCTTGTGTCTATCTATGGAAAGAACGCTAGCTTTTGAAGGAGTAAAGCTAGGTGCTTGAAATTGTGCACAAATACTTCTTATTAGGTTGGTTCGGCTCGTAAATGGGCCGTATCGGTCTATATTTAGATATAGCTCCTATATAAACCAATCTCCGGATTTTAATTCTTGAACCTCTAGAGGGCGCTATTCTCATACTTTTAACAACTGTGCTAAGTGTGGTCCAAATCGGCCCATAACCTGATAACCTTAGATCTCAACTTCTTGAGCCAGTAGAGGGCTCAATTATTATCCGATTAGGGTGAAATATTGCACGAAGTGCGCAGTTTTGACCTGCAACAACTATGTTAAGTATGATCTAAATCAGTTCGTATCCTGATATAGCTCCCATATTTTTTTTCTTGAGCCCCTACAGGGTGAAATACTTATCCGAATTGGCTGAAATTTTTCACAATGACTTCTACTATGGTCTACAACATCCAAATCAAGTATGGTTCGATTCGGTTCATAACCTGATATAGGTTCAATAGCTTAGAAATTTTTATCCATTATACATTGTTTGCCTATCAAAAGATCACGGGCAAAGATCTTGACATATTCGATCCATAGTGTAGGGCATTTCCGATTAGGCCCGGCCGAACATTATAAGCTTTTGTTTGTTTTACTTTATTTTGTTATAACCACCACCGCAGGATAGAGCGTACATTCATTTAATCATTCCGGTTGCAACACATCGAAATATCATTTTCCGATCCTACAAAGTATATATTTTTCATATTCTAAGACAATCTAATGATGTCGAGGGTTTTTCATTTTTAACTTGCCTAAATATATCACCCATTGTCACCCTTATTCCAAAAAAAAATTGTGGAAACTTGTTGCTTTGTTTACACCATTAGTCAATTATTCCTCCTTTTGTATATTCCCGTTGGCATTAGCATAAGGCGTTGCTTTTATTTGGTTTAATGCCATGTATACTAATATACTAAAGCTATTTACATAAAAGCTGAGCCATTTAAGAACATAAAAGCCAATTTAGGCAAAGAATAACTATAAACGCCAGCAAGAGAAATGTATGTCCAATTTTGATCATATAGGCAAGGCAAGGAAAAATAATTTGATTATTGCTACAGATATTGTAAGACAATTGACTTAAAGTGTTATACTCACATATCATTTGCAGTCTTTTATTTTAGCTCTATCCTGTGCGAGTCAGATTTACTGTAAACATTTTAGTGCAAACTTGTACAGGATACTAATCGATAATAACAACCGATAAATTAAATAAAATTTGAGGCAACCGTGGCGCAAAAGTTAGCATGTCCGCCTAGGCTTGAACCCCGGCGTGATCATCAGAAAAATTTTCAGCGTTGTTTATCCACTTACTAATGCTGGCTTCATTTGTGAAGTATCCTGCCATGTTAAACCCTAAAGTTCAATTGGACTGCACTCATTGAGATGAGAGAAGCATGCCCTGTTCCTTAATGGAATGCCCATGGGAAATTTAGTATTTAGTAAATAGAATAAAGCACAGCAATTGTTTAAAAAAATCTCCTTTAGCTCCATGTTAAAGTTTTTGCTAGTTTTTCTAATTTTTTACTGAATTTCCTTAATAGAAAACCTATTTTAAGGCTTCTTAAATTTTTTGAATAAGACCATTAGTATTATTTTTCTATCTGTTTTTTTTTTTCTAAATTTAAAATTTCGTATAACAGTTGATTTTGTAAAACAGTTAAATTTGTATGTCACTTAAAGTTGTATAATAGTTAATTTTGAGTAAATGTAACTTTCATATAATAGCTTGTTTTGTATAAAAACTAAACTTTTATAACAGTTAAATTTGTATAACAATCGATTTTGTGTTACAGTTAATTTAGTATAACAATTAATTTTATACAAAAGTTAAATATGTGTAACGCTCAATTGTGCATAAAAGTTAAATATGTATAACAGATAATAGTGTATAACTGTAAAATATGTGCAACATTTAATTGCATATAACTAATTAATATGTATAACAGTTATTTGTGTACAGCAATTTATCATTGTTAATTTGGTTATAATAGTGACATTTGTATAACAGTTATTTTGTACAGCAGTTGTAGATCCACCACGAAGGGTTTTAACTTGGCTGAACGGCTTTTTACGCCTTATATTACTTTAATTGGTCATTACAGAGAATTTGTTCCTCTAGCCGAATGTAGAATTTATTTTCAAGCACTAAGACCTTCTTCTCCAATATCTGATACCCAGTTTCGAGATGTCTTTCTCCACTTGCTCACTCCATCGGAGTTATGGTCATCCCCTTTTGCGTGTTGTATTATGGTTGCCTTCAAAACAGCAAATACAACAACATGTTTTTACTCCACAAACCTTTTATTTAGCAAGGCGTTCAAACTTGTTGCTTTCTTTACACTATTAAACCAAATGTTCCTCCTCTAATGCTTTGCCTATGACATTAGCGCAGTGCATTGTGTTTATTTTTAGTCATATAACTTGCCTGACAATAACACATTAACATGGTGTTTCGCACGGTTAACATGATTCAATGTTTCAACAATTTAACAAACAATATATGCGTTTCAATTAACTACATGGTAAATTAATAATAATGTTTGTTGACATGCGTATAAGGCAAGCGTAAATGTTGGGAAAAATATTTTCTCAATTTAAAAAGCATTTTATACAGCAAAGTAGGCTTAAAACTCTAGTAAGAAATTGAATACTCTATGAAAATGTTAAAAAGTTTAACACTTCTTGTCTTAATGACAAGCATTGCGAAAAAAGTCCACTGTTTTAATGCGGCATATGTGGGACAATTTTCCACACAAATGGATATTGAAACTTGGATATTTTATGATAATCAAAACCGAGGAGGTTTGTTGGATTTACTATCAACTATTTCAGACAAAGAAAGTCTTGGCATGACTCCTTTTCTGATCATTACCCAAGAGGTTGAGTGGCATCTAAGAGATTTCATAAAGGCCAATATTCTAAGTGTTGTCTATGTCAAGGACAATGCCAGCAATGATGAAATTCTTAGCATAATGAATTCTTCGATGGATGGTTGGCATCAGAAATATGTGCTCTTCATTACCAAGGATACATTGAAGCCCTATGAGAAATGGTTGCCCCTATTCCATTGGTGTCACACCAATGACTACTTCAACACCATGCTGATGGACTTTGAGGCCACTACTCTATTGGAATATGATCATTTTGTAACGCATCAAGTTTTAAAAACCACCTTAAAGGATTTTTTATATTATCGCAAGTATTTCTCCGACACTCATGGTTATCCCATACGCTCCACTTTGGGCAATAATCCACCCAGAGCTTCATTTTGGTATAATGCACAGGGAGAGTTACAATTCGGTGGATATTTTGCTTTGGGTCTGTCCTACTTTGCCCAATTGTATAATTTCTCTCTGGTCTTTGACATCATATCTGAATTGGATTATTACGACGAAAGGATTTGCTTGAAGTCTATAAGAAGCAATGAAGCAGATGTTTGTGCTGATGGCCTGCCAATGGGTTTGGGATTTATGACCACACAACCTTCAGAGATCACCTATAGCTACCTTATAGTGCCCTATGATCAGCCGTTGGATAAATTTTATTACTTCATAAGGCCATTTAATGCCGATGTATGGTTGATGTTGGCAGGAAGTTTAATCTACAATGTTGCCCTATTATGCCTTATAAATTGGCTGCAGAAAGGCTCTCAAGATGTGGGCTTTAATGCCTTGAACACTTTATTGACTATGGCCAATCTGCCTTATCGGAAACTGAAATTAAAGGGATGGCGTGAGGAATTCGTGCATATAATTTTGTCTTTGACCGGTTTCATGATTGCCAATTGGTATCTTTCCATACTTTACAGCTTTTTCACAAGTCGTTTATATTCCACCTATATATCTGAACTGAAGGATTTGGTTACCCATAATGTTACCATAATGATAGATGAATTCGAATGGCTGTTGTTGAATCTTACTGCAGAGTCGCCATATATATTGCAACAGCTGAAAGTGGTAGATAATGCCGAGTTAATTCACAATAGACGCAATCTGGTGCCCACTTATGCTTATTATAGTCAATATGATAAGAACGCATACTATATGGATCAGCAGATATATATGCAACGTCCTGTTATGAAACAACTGGATCTGGATCTACACCCTGTAATGGGAGGCATACCTATGAGATCTAATTATCCTTTTGAAGATAAGTTGCATAGTCTCTTCAATCATCTAATGGAGAGTGGTATTTATGAGGGCATTATACGTGAGGTCTTTGCTGTTGATATAAGCCGAGGTAAATTGAAATATTTTGAAAGTGAAAAGAATGAAGTGGAATCTTTGGGCTTGGAATACTTTCACTTACCTGCTGCCTTATTGGTGGTTGGTTATGGTATGGCTTCAATGTGTTTTATTGTGGAAGTTTTGATAAATAAATGTAGCAAAAAACATAAAAGATATTAAGTAATAAAAGATTAATAATGAGTTACATAAAGTTTTATATTGTTTTAGTAAATGTTGCTTGGTGTTAAGATGAAGGTGCATAATGATCTTTTACAGTTTTTTTACGAAATGTATTATGTACAAGGAGTTTGCTATTCAGATATGCATATTGTGGTAGCGAAATAAAAATAAGTTCTTCAACAAATAGAGATTTTAACTGAAAAATCTATATTTAGTTAATAAAAAGCCACATTAACCTAAATTACTAGTCTCTGCTAGATTCTAAGACCCTAGACATATGAATATAATCCTCAATAATTACCTTAATAATTTGTGTCGTCGATCCAATAGCAACTCGATAATTATTTTTCTTTTCAATGATGACCTTAAGTTTTCTCTTTTTTTTAACCACAAAAGTCCACAACTATTTTCAATTAACTCTTTTTGCTTAAAGTCTCTTCCATTTGAAGTGGTATTTGTATTAGCCCCCCCCTATTTATTTAGTTAATTGCATTATTTGCTTAACTAATTAAAGTAGATTGGGTTTAAACTAGTTAAATAGTATTTTGTTGTTGTTAATATACTCTGTGGTTTTTATGAATAGTGAAAATAAAAGAGAGAAAGATTAGATAAAATAGATAAAAGTATCATAAAATGTTGCGGTTAATTAAAGTTTAGAAAAGAAAACAAAAATGTAAAAAGAATTTAATGAAGAGGATTTATTACAGTAGCTGAAATGGAAGGAGGGCATATCAATAGCAACTAATTAAATAAAGTAATAATAATTGTAAGAAATGTAAAGATTTAGGCAGAATATTGTATTACCTTACCTTGAGATTCTCTACAGAATATAATTTGAAAGAAGATAGTCATATCACACACAGGAGGTAAGAAATCACACCAAATTTAAAGCTTTCAAAAACAATGCGGTAGATTTAATGTTTTACACCGAAAAGGATAATTCCATCCTTCATGCTTGTTATATCATAAAGGATTTTGATTTTCTTCAATAATCTACTCTACAATATGTTTGGCTGACTTAACTTATTCAACTATCTACAACGCACTTGTATTGCATATTAAAAGAAACTTCCAAATGTTACGTGAAATACCAAATTAATACACATAATAGTTTATGAATCTCTATCGAAGATTTAAAAGCAAATTCACTCTTCTACAAACATCATAAAGAGAAATATATGTCCTATTTCAATCTACTTGGTAAAAGAATGGACAACCATTTTTTTTGTGCATTCTTATAGAAAAACAAGTAAGAGCTAAGTTCGGCCGGGCCTAATCTTATATACCCTCCACCATGGATCGCATTTGTCGAGTTCTTTGCGCGATATCTCTTTTTGGGCAAACAGGGAAAAAAGGATAAGAATTGTTATGCTATTGGAGATATATCAAGTAATAGTCCGATTCGGTTCATAAATGAATTGAATGGTGAAGACCATAGTATTGTAGTAGTCATTGGGTAATATTTCAGTGCATTCGGATAAGAATTGCTCCTTTGAGGGGCTCAAGAAGCATAATCGGGAGATCGGTTCATATTGGAGCTGTATCAGGATATAGATCGATAAAGACCACATTGGACATGTATTTTGAAGGTCATTGAAGTAGCCGTTGTACAAAATTTCAGCAAAATCGGATAAGAATTGCGGCCTCTAAAGGCTTAAGAAGTCATGATCCCAGATCGGTTTATATGGCAGCTATATTAGAATATGGACCGATTTGAATCATAGTTGGCACAGTTGTTGGAAGTAATAATAAACAAGAAGTAAAGATCCAAGATCGGTTTATATGGTAGCTATATCAGTTTATAGGTCGATTTGAACCATACTTGGCACAGTTATTGGAAGTCATAACAAACAACTTTATACAAAATTTCAGCCAAATCGGATGAAAATTGCGCCCTCTAGTGGCTCAGGAAGTCTAGATCCCAGATCGGTTTATATGGCAGTTATATCAGGTTATCGACTGATTTGGACTATACTTAGCACAGTTTTTGGAAGCCATAACAAACAACTTTGTGCAAATTTTCAGCCAAATCAGATGAAAATTGCGCCCTCTAGCGGCTCAGAAAGTCAAGTTCCCAGATCGGTTTATATGGTAGCTATATCAAAACATGAACCGATATGCCCCATTTACAATCCCAACCGACCTACTCTAATAAGAAGTATTCGTGCACAATTTCAAGCGGCTAGCTTTACTCCTTCGAGAGTTATCGTGCTTTCGAAAGACGCACGGACATGGCTAGATCGACTTAAAATATCATAACGATCAAGAATATATACAGTTTATGGGGGCTTAGACGCATATTTCGAGGTGTTACAAACGGAGGGACGAAATTAGTACACCCCCATCCTATGATGGAGGGTTTAAAAAAGCTATATATTCGACAAATACGGAAATAAAATATTTCTATATGAAGCAACGATTTTTTTGCATGAAAACTTATTTTCCACATTTTAGTTTTGTATAACAGTTAATTTTCTGTAACATTTAATTTTGTATAACACTTAATTTTGCATAACAGTTAAATACGTAAAGAGTTTATTGTGTATAACAAAAATTGTATATAACAGTTAATCTATTATAAAAAAATTAAAGTGTTATACTTTGGTTGGTTTGTTCCTAGTAGACTTAAAAACGACTTAATCGATTTTCATTAAATTTTCCCAGATGCTAGAGTTTGGATCCCTGATGAAAATAGGGTAATTCATTTTGAGGTATTCGCAAGGGGTCTGGACATTCCCCCTAGACCCAATTTTCAAAAACGCTAAATCTCGCAGTTGGATGCATATTAAGCGAAATTTTGTATATGCCCTGATGTTAACCCAATAACACAAAATTGGTATAAAACTTTGGAGTCAAATAACAGTAGGGGACGCCCTACCCCTAAACCTAACCAATTGCATATGTTAACAGATTGGGGCAATATGGGTATCAAATGAAAGGTAATCGGAAGTAAAATACGAAACTTATATAGAAAGTTGGGATCAAGTCCTAGGTGGCCGCCCTACACCAAAAACCACCCCAAACGGATATGTAGGACGATAGGGACAATATGGGATGCGAAAGGTACTTGAGAGTAGAATACGAAACTTATATAAAAATTTGGGGTCCATTACCTGGCGGGTCTGCACCCCAAAATTATGCACCAAATGGACATGTACACCGAATGGGACAATATGGGACTAAAACAAAAAGTATTTAACAGGTGAATACGAAACTTATATAAAGAAATTTGGGTAAATTTCCGGGCCGATAGGGACAATATGGATCCGAAAGGTACTTGAGAGTAGAATACGAAACTTACATAAAAATTTGGGGTCTATTACCTGGCGGGTCTGCACCCCAAAATTATGCATCAAATGGACATGTACACCGAATGGGACAATATGGGACTAAAACGAAAAGTATTTAACAGGTGAATACGAAACTTATATAAAGAAATTTGAGTAAATTTCCGGGAGAATATAAATTATTTTAAAATTTAGACCATGTTTAAACGTGACCGCAAACACTTAAAGTTGTAGCGAAGCACACCGGGTAATCTAATAGTTATTTTCAGGACCAAGGCGCAATCATGACAAAATGGGACCAAAATGATTTTTTTTTTTTAAGTAAAGCGCACAACGAGGATATTACGGAATTAGGTGTATGTCCATAGTGGCATGAGGGGAATAAATATTGGCCCCTTCTCTTCAACCTACGTAACTTAAAGCTCGTATCTGATATCTACTTTGGAGGCCAAGTGTCTTGGCGGCCGACCCATCCGTAAAATGCCCTCAAACAAGACATTTTTATGAGGTTAGCTTGCCCGCCTATGACGCTGAACGCCTGGGTTCGAATCCTGGCGAGACCATCAGAAAAAATATTCAGCGGTGGTTTTCCCATCCTAATGCTGGCAACATTTGTGAGGTGCTATGCCATGTAAAACTTCTCTCCAAGGAGGTGTCGCACTGCGGCACGCCGTTCGGACTCGGCTATAAAAAGGAAGCCCCTTATCATTGAGCTTAAACTTGAACCGGACTGCACTCATTGATATGTTAGAAGTTTGCCCCCGTTCCTTAATGGAATGTTCATGGGCAAAATTTGCATTTGCATGGAAATATGGGGCTCATATTGAAAGTATTTGAGAGTAGAATACAAATCTGAAAGCCAATATAGTGGCCATGTGTATGATACCGGACTTATAACGGACATGGTGATCGAACATAACAATATGGGGTTCAAATGAAAGGTATACGGGAGTAGAATATGACTACACTACCAATACGGACATAAACCACGCCATTTGGTTTGTAGCACCTCAAAATAATGCCCCGCCACCCTAATGGAAGTCCTATAACCTTCATATTAGACACATTTTTTATAGAAATAGTTTAAGGCGACATCTAAGCCGTATACAAATTGTTAAACTCCCACTTAAACTCTTGTTGCCTTACTTTTTCCTTTTTAACCTCAGGTTTTTATTTTTCTTTTTTGAAAATCAAGTTTCACCACAATCAAAACCTTTTATTTACTCTTTTTCACCTCTTTCATCAACCCACATTCAAATGATCTTATCAATAACTATGTATGCACCTCGTTTTGAGCTTTTTTTTTTTTGAAAAAAATTTGATGTGCTAGAAAAAACTGGAAGAAAACACAAAAACAAAAATCACTAAACAAATTCTGATGTTTGGTCATCAATTCTCATTACCAGACTTGATTGGAGCGTGTTTGGCCATACCATGCCCGGTTACTAAATGGCGTCAGAGTGTCAGAGATATTACTGCCACTATCGCCACTGCCGCCAACGTTTATTGGACATTAGTTTATGCAACGCCAGTGTTGATGGTGACAACGCCACAAGTGATACAATGAACGACACACCCTCCCGGTCTTTGCTTTTGGGCCATGCAACTTGACCATTTATTTATGTTAATCGAAAATGAAACTGTTGGCAGTTGTGTTAGACCATTTTATTATAGGAAAATTTATTGGTCAAAAAATTCAAAAAAAAAAACTGTCTAAATGAATGAAAATTCCAGAGAAAAAAATAAAAAACGGCCGCAACTGTATAAAATAAATGGAAATGGATTAAAATTCATTATGTTTTGAAATGTTTTCTAAATGTTTTTCTAAACTATTTATTAGCAGGAAAAACAAATTCAATGAAGATTTATTTATTTTAACGAAATTGGCTAAAACTCATTATGGACTAAGACATTGAAATTCTTGGGGAAAATTAATTGAGATAGCATGCAATGACTGGATATTAAGCAGGGTGCTGCAGATTCATGGTATAGAAATGATAGTTGGCTTATAATACACACCCTACATAGTTTATACATTGTAAAGGGTGATTTTTTAGCTATTATATTTTCGGCAACACTGGTTTCAAAAGCTCCCGGCCGATTCGAGTTTTGTTTCATTGTCAAACATCTTCAGTTTGGTCTATAATTTAACCATGAATCGTCTTATAAACGAACCACGTTTGCATATTGTTGAATTATATTGTCAAAATGCGTGCTCTGTTAAGAAAGTTCATCGCGCTCGTCTTCCATTGAGTGACGAAGCTCATTTTTGTCTCAATGGGTATGTAAAAATGCAGAATGGTTGATTTTGGAGTGAAGATCAACCAGAAGTATTGCAGAAGCTACCAATGCATCCCGAAAAAGTCACAATTTGGTGCGGTTTATGGGCTGGTGGTATCATTGGACCGTACTTCTTCCAAAATGATGCGAATCGTAACGTAACTACCAACTTGTTTTTTGCCCAAAATGCAAGACGGTGCCACATGCCCATGGCCTTATTGAGAGACGAGTTCGGGACCGGTCGATTGGCCGCCTAGATCGTGTGATTTAACGTCTTTAGACTATTTTTTGTGGGGCTATATAAATGCCCACATATAGCGCTATCGCCTGATTTCACCTATTTTAAAGGCATTTGACGGTATTTTTCAATAAATGTTGCTGTAATTAGGCATTTTGAATTCTCAGAGAGTAATAAATATGCAAACCAAAAATTATCAAGATAGGTTTGTGTTTCGGCATAGCCCCACTATAGCGGTACCACCCGATTTGACCGATTTTGAGAGGTTTGATCATATTTTTCAACAAATGTTGCTGTAATTAGGCATTTTTGATTCTCAGAGGGTACTAAATATGCAAACCAAAAATTATTAAGATAGGTTCATGTTTTGGCATAGCCTCCCATACTACGATACTTCCCGATTTCATCTATTTTTTACGTTTTGACATATAGCGGTGTCGCCCGATTTCAACTATTTTAAAGGGATTTGACGGTATTTTTCAACAAATGTTGCTGTAATTTGACATTTTGGATTCTCAGAGAGTAATAAATATGCAAACCAAAAATTATCAAGATAGGTTCATGTTTTGGCGTAGCATCCATATAGCGGTACCGCCCGATTTGACCGATTTTGAGTGGTTTGATGATATTTTTCAACAAATGTTGCTATATTTACGTATTTTGGATTCTCAAAGGGTACTAAATATGCAAACCAAAAATTATCAATATAGGTTCATATTTTGGCATAGCTCCCTATACTGCGATTTCTTCTATTTTTTAAGGTTTTGGCCGTTTTTTCAACAAATGTCGCTGTCGTATTTTGACTTTTTAGAGGTTAAAAATGTGCAAATTAAAAATTTTCAAGATAGGTTCACCCAAATTCCAGTTCCAGAATACTTATGTTAGTCAATGTATATTAATACTATCACTGCACTTTCCACTTACTTCTCAGGTGATAATGAAAATCATTCCAAATTTTCTTCTTTTTTGTTCTTTAGAACTTTTTATTTTGACATCTTCACATTCCATTCAAATTTTCTTTATTTCCTTATTCTGTGGAAAATCATTCATGCATGACTTCATGGTGAAGATAATCTTGTTTATTATGAAATCTCATTTGGTTAATCTTGCTTCCTTTTATGAATATGAATGACAATAGGTTTGGAGTCCAATTTCCATTGAAATGAAACATTAATTTCTTTATTTCAAAGAAAAATTGTTGCATTTCTTCACATTACATTTATGATACCAAGACTCTACCTAATCAACATCATCATTGCCATCATCTTCATCATCATTGCACTCCTTCTTCCTGTATAACATTGTTCATGTGTGCGGAGGAATTATTATCATCACCATTACTATAGTTGTTGAAACCGGTAAAATTGATGTTTTTTTCTTTTTTGGCCTTAAGTAAATGACCCTTTTTCTTTTTTAATTGCCTTTTGAAATAACATCTATTTATACGTAGGTAAAAACAGATCATAACATAAAACTAAAACAAAAGCAATGCTAGCTGAATTCTTTATGCCCCATAGACAATTTGCCTACCTGAATGTTGGCTGGCTGCTCTAGTTTTCCAAACATGACTGGCATATCTAACATAACAAACGACTAAACCAGCGGAAAGGGCAAGTCACTTAAGGGAAAAATGTCTATTAAACGGTGGCTGAAAATAATGGAAATTTGTTGAAGTCTCCCTCTTTCTCGACGTCTTTTGTTTTATTTGTTCTTATTCTTTGCTGGTGAATGAATATGTTGGCATAAGTTCAATGTTGTAATGCTGATTTACCAATTGCCGAAAGATCCAGATCATAGATAGAGATCAGGTAGCCAGATGATGTCTGAGGAATTTAAATTGGGAAATCATACCTTTAATGGTTTTGGTTTCTTGTTGAGAGTTTTTGTATTGTAGTTATTCTTGGAAAAGTGACTGGAAATGAAAGGAAATACGTGGCAGTAGTGGGAGGAGAAAAAAAATCATAACCAAACACTGCTACATAAACTGGAAATAAAATTTTTTAACTCATTTAAGTCTGATCCACTATTCTCTTGTCCCGTGTCCGCAGTTAATGAGATGTTGTACGGCCTTTTTCACAAAACTTTGTGAAGCCTTAAAATTGGTTTATATGACAGTTCTATAAAGGAAATGTGTCAAATAAACTTATTTCAAATCTACATTAGGTTAGTTGAGGTTGAAAAGAGGTTGCACGAGTTCTTTGCGCAATATCTCTTTTTAAGCAAACAAAGAATAATGATTAAAAACTGTTATGCCATTGTAGCTATATCAAGTTATAGTCCGATTTGGATTATAAGGGAATTGAATGTTGAAGACCATAGTAGAAGTCATTGAATAATATTTCAGTCCATTCGGATAAGAAATGCGCCTTGTAGGGACTCCAGAAGCAAAATCGGGAGATCGGTTTATATGGGAGATGTGTCAAGCAATAGATCGATTTAGACCATATCATGGGAGAAGCCGTTGTACAAAATTTCAGCCAAATCGGATGAGAATTGCGCCCTCTAGAGGCTTAATAAGTCAAGATCCCAGATCGGTATATGGTAGCTATGTCAGGTTATGTACCAATTTGCGCCATACTTAGCACAGTTGTTGGAAGTCATAACAAAATGCTTCATGCAAAATTTCAGCCAAAACGGATGAAAATTGCGCCCCAGCGGCTTAAAAAGTCAAGACCCAAGGTCAGTTTATATGTCAGCTATACCAGGTTATTTACCGATTTCAACCACCACGATTTCAACCATACTTAGCACAGTTGTTGAAAGTGGTACCAAACCACGACGTGCAAAATTACAACCGAATCGGATGAGAATTGCGCCCTCTAGTGGCTCAAGAAATCATGACCCAAGATCGGTTTATATGGCAGCTATATCAAAACATGGACCGATTTGGCACATTTACAATCACAACCGGCTGACACTAATAAGAAGTATTTGTGCAAAATTTCAAGCGATTAGCATACGCTTTTGATCACTATCGTCATTTCGAAAGACGGACGGACGGACTAACGGAAATGGCTAGATCGACTCAGAATGTCGCGACGATCAAGAATATATACACTTCATGGGGTCTTAGATCAATGTTTCAAGGTGTTATAAACGAAATGACTAGATTAGTAAACACCCATTCTATGGTGGTGGGAAAAAAAAAATTTAATTTTTTGGTCATTAAAATATTTTTTTTTATAAAATTCTGTAAATTTTTTTCTTAGAGCTATAATTTTTTCCATATCTTCTAAAATATCATATTCCTCATCTCGTGCCACATTAAACCCATTTCCAAAATTCATTTATCTGCCACTTTATTAAGTCTCCCATGTGTCATTCTAAGGGATCATGTCAAGCTGCCCAAAGCCTTTAAATCAAATGTTAAATTAACCAAGTAATAGACATGACCAAAGCATTATAAATTCTTGTTTTTCTCTCTCGCTTTTGATGTTCTGCTCAATTTCTTGGCAAAGATTCTATAAAAATAGACGCCATACTAAACCACTCTTCCTGACACCTTGAAATGTCTTCTTCTTCTTCTTCTTCTTGTTCTTAATAAAAATACCTTTTTCTTTAAAATTGATTTTAATTTATTTCGAAATTTGGCGCCTAATTGAAATTCTTCTTCAACACACAAAATATTCCGCTTTGTTGATCAATGATCAGACATAGAGTACAAATTTCCTACCATAAGCCCAATGGCCATAGCCTTTATTTCTTTCTTCTTTGAGCAAATCATAGTGGAAACTGCCCAAGTTTCTGACTCGAATTTGTAATTAATGTCACATGTGTGTCTTGCTGGCTTGCTGTAGCTCCTGCTCCATCAAATGCAGCCTATAAAGTTTGAACGTAAATGGCATTGCTCCCCATGTCTTTAGTTTATGCCAAAACAAGAGTTTTACGAAATTGTCACCATAAATTTTGATGAGTTGAGATTTTAAATATGTTCTACTCTTCCTCATGATTTCAATAAGGGGGGAAATGGTTTGTTTTGGTTTTTTCGTTGAAAATAAAAACAAATTTATAAAAGGGTCAGAGAAGATCAGCCGTCAATTGTTTGTTTCTTTGTCGTTGTACACACAAAAAAAATTAGTTTGCTGATATTAAATTAAAATTTTTTTCGAAACAAAAGGAGAAAATGTTTGATATTTTAGCGAAAAATTATTGCTATCCCATTTTCAGAAGACTCTGCTGTTACAGGAAACTTTTTTCTAGTTTTTATTAAAAAATTTCTCTGAGGGTAGCTAGGATGTAAGGGGGGAAATGTTGTGTAAAATTAAAGATATTGAGACGAGATAGCGGAAATAAAAAATTCAAAATTTTGGGAAAATTCTATTTAAAAATGCTTCTGAAAACATTTTATCATAATTTTGTTTTTGGGAAACTTTTTAAGCCAATTTGATTTTTTTTAGAAAATTTTTTTCTATTTTTTTTACGAATGTTTGCAGAAATAGTTTTAAGTTAAAATTTTTGTGGGTGAAATTTAACGTTGCCAAAAGTATTAAAAAAATATTCTGTCAAAGTTTTATCTTTAAAGGATGAGCTATTACATTTAAAATCACATTATAACGTTTTTGTTGCGTCTCAAATCAATATTTCGATGTGTTACATACGGAATGACGAAATTAGTATTCCCCATCCTATGGTGGAGGGTATGAAAAAATATTGATGGCTGCATACTTTTAGGTGATCTAAAACACATTCTTAAACAAAAAGTTAATGGAGGAGTTGAACAGCTCTTAAAAATTAAAAAAAGTAAATAAGAGCGAGGGAATTGTTATGTACATAAAACCAACATTATTTTTTTGGAAATTGTTGCATATTTTTAGGTAACACGAAGCAAATACTTTTACAAGAATTTTAAATTAAGTTTATATTTAATGAGACTTTTTATAACAATGAGTGATATACATAATAAAGAAAACTTATGACTATAATGTTTTATCGTAATAACATAGAAAGTTAATTCAGCTTTAGCATAAATGGTTAAATGTATATGGATACATGACATTTGTATAATCGACGTCCTTGCTCCCTTGCTCCCATATATAAAAGAAAAGTCTTAATCTAAGGTTGTAACTTAAAGTTAAAATATTAAAATAAATAACTAGTACTAAAAAAAAATCAAAACAAAAATTAAAAAAGCAGTTTAAGATATAGCTACCCACGGTTATGGACCGATTTTAGACCATATTTGGCACGTATGTTTAAGGACATATAAGAAATCGTTGTAAAAATTTAAGGCACGTCGGGTAGGAATTGCGCTCCGATATATTTAATTTACCATACCAACCGACCCAGATCAATATTTCAATGTGTTACAAACTTAATGACGAAATTAGTATTCCCCGTCTTGTGGTGGAGGGTAAAAAAAATTTCTTTATTGATGGTTGCATACTTTTAGGTGATATGAAGCACATACGTCAATAAAAAGTAAAAAAGAGAGTTGAAAAAGTTCTATAAGTCTGAAAAACCATTTAAATAAGAGTGAGGGAGTAGTTGTGTACATAGAACAAAATAATGTACATAAAAAATTTTTTTTTGGAAATTGTTGCATACTTTTATGTGACATGAAGTAAATACTTAAACAAGTACAATTGAGAGTTAAAATGGTTCGAAAAAAATAAACCTTATCAAGTGAAATTTAGGAGATAGTTATTTTTGACCCAAATATTAAATTTACAAAATAATAGTAAAATTGGTTTATTGAAAATTTTTTTTATTATACATTTTTCTTCTTTAATTTTTTTAGAAATTTGGTTTTCCTTTTGCAATGAAAATTTGTTAAATATCAAAATTTCTCTCATGATTTTTTTTTTTAATTTTATAGTCTTTTTTTTCCATCTCTCCTTTTCACCTCGCCTCCCTTTGTAGGAGCAATCAATTAAGATTACCTACCCCCCTAGGGTTTTCTAAAAATATCAGCCATTACTCCTCCCATGATCTCATTTCTCTTTCATTGTGGCTCTTCTATAGGTTTATGATCTTTCGCTCTTTTTCCATTATTTTCCTGTATACCGACAAGAGAAATTATGTTAAGAAACGCATAAATTTTGCAATTAAATCCCTAATGAGACAAATTCAAACAGACACAATGGTGGGGAAAAATGCTAAAAATAAATAAAACACACGCCACATTAACGAAACAACAACGTTGACATATAATGAAAATACCTATATGTGGCAAAGGTCAAAGGTAAAAGAAGATAACAAACAAAATTAACAAAACAAAAAAAAAAAAATAAAAAAATAGATGGGGTCTTTTGGAAGTAAGTTATTCGTAGGGAAAGCTTTCTGAAAATCCATAAGAATGAAATTCCAAAGCAGTTCATTACTTTTGCTCTTATTTCAAGTATTCTCTGCCATACAATTTTCTTAACTTGTATGTCCTTGAAATTCCTAATGAGTATTTTTACTAGATAATCTTTTTGGCTTTTCAACTTATATCATTCTCTAACATGTTGTACTTTCAAACATATGTGATCTAAACCCAAGATTTACATAGTCACATACGATTTTTATGAGGGGAACCAAAGCCAAAAAGAAGTACACAGGCTGTGCGTTTGCATTAAAATCCAACATTTTCAGGGGGACCCTTAAAATAACTTTACAGCAAAGTAGTCGTCAACGAAGACGGCGACTACGACTGCCTGAGACATTTCATCAACAGTGGAAAAGTGATTTTTCTTATTTTTATCTTTTCATTTTACTATCTCCCAGCACTTCATCTTGTCTACAGCCGGGCTGTTGATGGCAAGGAGTGAGACTATGTTAAAGGCGAAGGGGTAACTATCTCATTGGCAACTCTTGCAACTTGTTGATTTGTTGGAAAACAAGGGGAAAAAGAAAACAAGCAAAACATTTACGGTGTGAATGTGAGAAAAATAGATTCTTGTTTTCTTTTGAAGATGTGAAAGAAACTTTATTTGCATTTCAATGAGAGCACATTCTTAAGAAAAACTAAAAATAGGGAGTAGAAATGATGGAGTGTCCCCCGTGTCTTAATGGAATGTTCATGGGAATATTGGTTAAGTAGTAGTAGAAATGATTCTATGAAATTAAAATACAACTTAATATAAAAATAAAAATTTATATTTTATCCAAATAAAGTTTCAATAAAATTATATTTATTATTGTTTGCATATTTTAAGGTGATATGAAGTATATACTTAACAACAAAGTTAAAACGGAGTTGAAATGGCTTTACAAAATAGAAATACAACTTAAATAGCAACAAGAAAATAGTTATTTCATACAGAATAAAAATAAACGAAATATGTTTAAAAATTGTTGCATATTTTTAGGTGATACATAGCAAATTCTTTAACAAAAAGTTCAATTGAGAGTTGAAATGGCCCTAGAGATGTAAATAAAACTATTCAACTAGACATTTAGAGATAGTTAATGCGTTAAAATCTTATATTTCAAAAATATATTTAAAAAGTTGCATACTTTTAGGGGTTACAAGGCAATTACTTTAAGAAATAGTTTAAATAGAATAAAAGTGAAAAGATGGAATTGAAAAACAAACAATTAATACGGAGAAGCTGATGTTGGTTGTAACTGTTAGATATACCGAATAAGTTAAAAACTGTTGCATATTTTTTGGCATAGTGAAGAACAGAGTTATGTTTTCCCTGCATTCATCCTGCTTCTTTTGTTAAGAAAATATTCATAATAATAAAGAAAGCTCTGAATTGAAACAGCTTAAATCCACTGTTTACAAAATTTTTATTTAGAAAGGTTTTTGTTTGCAAAAAAAAGTCACATGTTTGTGAAATTTAAATTTTTGTTTTAATCGATTTTTTTCTTGTTAGTTTTTTTAATAATTGTGACACTGGCAATTGACACCAAATCTTTCAACTCATTGACATCTTAATGTGATGTCTGCTTGATCAAAATAAAAAATACAAAATATTGTCAAAGGTTGTGGCATACTTTTAGGTAAAATAGAGTACTTTCTCAAACAAACAAAAAATATATATATATATACATATATATAAAATAAAAATATAGAGTTGGAATAGGCCACCGTAGCTCGGGGTTTAGCATGTCCGCCTATGACGCTGAACGCCTGGGTTCGAAAAGTGGCGGTCGTTTTCGCCTCCTAATGCTGGCAACTTTTGTGAGGTACTATGTCATGTAAAACTTCTCTCCAAAGAGGTGTCGCACTGCGGCACGCCGTTCGGAGTCGGCTATAAAAAGGAGGCCCCTTATCATTAAGCTTAAACTTGGATCGGACTGCACTCATTGATATGTGAGAAGTTTTCCCCTAATCCATAGTGAAATGTTCATGGGCAAAATTTGCATTTGAGAGTATAAATGATTCTTTGGTATTGAAAAACTTCTTAATATATAAATAATGATTGTCTGCTTGATATTGAAAAACTTCTTAATATATAAATAATGATGCTTGATCCAAACAAAAAAATGTGCAAACCATGTTAAAAAACTATTGCATACTTTTTGGAGATATGAACCACTTTCTTAAAAACTTAAAATAGAGAGTAGAAATGGTTCTTGGGTTCTGAAATCTTAACGTGGTAAGGTTAAGTAAGGTTGAAAAGATGGTGCGGATATTAATCTGCATATTAAGGACATACACCTAAGCCAGTAATCGGCTTTTTGTGCGTTCTAAATACAAAAAAACTAACCTCGAAAAAGAAAATCTAAGTTAGGAGTTCCGTGCTACTTACAAAACCCTTAATTGATTTCCATGCTACGCCTCTAGTTTGAACGCGAAAGCCGGGCAATAACATAGGAAATGCTCCAACGTCTCATATTAAAAACTAGGAAAAATTAGGCATACAAATAAAAAGTTCAAAAATATGTTTATAAAGTGCTGCATATTTTTAGGTGAAAAATTGAATAAAAACTCAAGTAAAAACTTTTTTCTTTTTTATGTTTAATATGGCTTTTTTTTGCACCAGTAACACCAAATCTTTCAACTCATTGACATTTTAATATGATTGTCTGATTGATGCAAATAAAAATTTACAAAACATGTTTAACAACTGTTGCATACTTTTAGGTGATATGAACCAGTTTCTTAAAAAATAAAAATGGAGAGAAGAAATGGTTCTTGCTATTGAAAAACTTAATTAAAACATGGAAGAAATAAGGCATACAAATAAAAATTTTAAAAATATGTTTATAAAATGTTGCATATTTTAGGTGAATTTTTATTTAATCAAAAATTTAAAATGGTATTGAAATATCCCCAAAAAATTGAAAAATAACTCAAATAAAAGCTATTATATAGTCATAATATATACAAAATATGTTTAAAAATTTTTGCATACTTTTTGGTGATATAAAGCAAATTTTCAAACATAGTACTAAATTCAGAGTTAAAACGGCACTAAAAGGTTAAGACAAGCCAATTAAGAACTAGGAGATAATTATTTTAACGAATGAAATATACAAAAAATATTATTAAAAAAGTATTGCATAATTCTAGATTTTACAAAGTTTTACTTTAATAAAAAGTTAAAAAGAAGCCAGCGATGGTCCTAAGAAATTACAAAAAGTTTAAATTAAGAAGTATGAGATAATTTTTGCATGTAAATTTAATATATATTTAAAATATGTACAATTTTTTTTAGGCGTTATGAAGCACAGACATTCGTTTAACTTGCAGTAAACCTTCTGCTTTTGGTAAGTTTTTTCATTAACACCAAGGACAACTCTGAATTTTAACAAAAACTCCTCTCGAATCCATTGTATTGAGAAAATAAGTTTTTTGTTGTCTTAAAAAAGAATTTTCACATAGCTCACAATAATGGCCTCACCTTTTTCTGTTTTTTTTTTTTTTTGTTTAAAATTAATTTTTTCTTGTTAAAATTTTTTTGATAAATGGTGACACTGACAGTTCGCACCAAATCTTTCAAGTTATTGACAACTTAATGAGATTGTCGTTTTTAGTTTTTTTCTCTTCAAAATTATCTCAACAATATACGAACATCAAAGTATTTATTTAATGATAACCAACATTATTTTCAATTTCAAATATTTACTTCACATAAACAAAAAACAAAAATTGTTCAATAGCCTCTGCTCCAAAAGTGAAAACACCCTAAAATCGAATGACCAAGAAAATACAGCACAACTAAAGAAAACGAACTAAACGAAACGAAACAACGAAAATCAACAAAACAATCAATAAATTCCATACAACAGAAAAAGAGTCAAAATGCCGAAACACAGAAAATGATCTTCGTCAATCATCATTAGTCGGACAAAGAGTGTAACGCCTTTTGAAAATATTTGAAAAACTTAATTACCCCAAAAAACATTACACCCCTCAACAAACCAATGAAAAGAGAATGAATGGTAAAGAAGTTGGGCAATTATAGCTACAAATGAAGATAATATTTGAATTGTTCAAATAATTGGACAATGGGAATATATTTCGAATTTCACACACATCGATTGGGGTAATACAAAACTTTGTTTTGGGGGCTCAATAACATGCATAAAGAGTAAATAGTATGTGTTGTTTTTTTTAAGATAAAGTCTAAAGGAAATAAATGGTTTTCATTTCTTGGAAATTGAAAGCTTATTTCAATGAAGAAGACTTGTCAAAACTTGGATCACATTGAATTAGAAAGGAAGCCGGAACAAACACTTTGAAATATTTGAACACCTTGTCTCAACATATTGTCTATAAAATATTTTTTCCTAAAATAATATCATACAATCGAAAATTGTCCGGCTGCAAACCATAGGGTAATATGTTTCTATTGCAAATAGATAAACGGCACGCGGCTAACGGTGTAGGCTGCAAAAAATGCTTACAATTAAATTCAAAAAATATTTGCAAAAAATTCTAATAAATAAAAATCAATTTGTGTTTGTTTATCTTTTCCTTATAGACTAAAAAACGGCTGAGCCTGTTTTGATATTTTTGATATGTGAAGGGGGGTAGACCCTCCCCCTTACCCTCTTTCTCAGAAAGCCCAGATTTCGAAGATGAATGGTGCGATTTAAGTGAAAATTTGTGTGCTCTCTCATAGTACCCTAAAAATACAAATTTGATATCCACATTTCGGATGGGGCACCAGGGAGCCCGCCCCACCCTAAAACCTACCAAATATATATTTAGACCAATCACGACAATATGGGACTCAAATGAAAGGTATTTAGAATAAAAAAAAACATATCTGATATGCAACTGTCGGATTAAATTTTAGGGAGACCACCTCAAACCCCAAACACCCCTAAATCGGACTTGAATGTGGGACTCAAATGAAAGGTATTTGCGAGTAGAATACGAATCTGATATCCAAATTCGGAACCAAGTTTCTGAGGGTCCACCCCTTCCCCAAAATACCCCCAAACAGGTCTTATTCACTGACCATGGTAATATGGGGCTTAAATAAAAGGTATTACGAGTGCAGAATACGAATCTGATACGCAAATGTGGGCCAAGTGTTTGGGGGCGGCCTGCCCCTCCCAAAAAAAGCCCCCAAAGAGGACAAATTTACGACCATAGCAATATTGGTCTCAAATGATAGGTCTTTGGGAGTAAAACACGAATTTGATATCAATATTCGGGGAAAAGTGTTTATGAGGGCAACCCATCCCCATAGCACCACCCATATATTGGGTTGCCCAAAAAGTAATTGCGGATTTTTCATATAGTTGGCGTTGACAAATTTTTTTCACAGCTTGTGACTCTGTAATTGCATTCATTCTTCTGTCAGTTATCGGCTGTTAGTTTTAGCTTGCTTTAGAAAAAAAGTGTAAAAAAGTATATTTGATTAAAGTTCATTCTAAGTTTTATTAAAAATGCATTTACTCTCTTTTAAAAAATCCGCAATTACTTTTTGGGCAACCCAATACAACGTATTTGCTGACCAGTCCAATATGGTGCTGTACTAAGAGGTACTTTAGAGTAGAACACGAATCTGATATACATTTTCTGGGTCAAGTCATCCCCAAAACACTACCCAAACCAGTCATGTTTGCCGTCTATGGAAATATGGACCTCAAATGAAAGTTATTTGGAAGTAGACCATGAATTTGATATCAGGACCAACTGCCAAGGGGACGTCCCACCCCCATAACAACCCCCAAATAGAACGTAGTTGATCACCATGACAATTTGGGTCTTAAAGGGAGTGGATCTCGATATTGATAGTTTTTAAGGCCCATACCCCAAACCGGTAGGAGGCACCCTTTTGCAGTAGGGGGTTTAAATGAAAGTTATTTGAGATTACAAAACGAATTTGATATCTAATTTTAAGGCCTATGGCAGTATGGGGTTCAAATAAATTGTATTTGAGAGTAGTGCACAATGTTGATAGTTTTTCAGAGCTAAGTGTATGGGGGACGACTCCACTCCCCAAAACACCACCAACCCGACCATATTTACCGACCTTGACAAGGTGAGGCTCAAACTGGAAGGTACTGGTGAGAAGAGTACGAACTTGATACCCACTTTCGGGACCAATTTTCTGGGGGGGTACCCCTTCCCCAAAACACCCCAAAAACAGCAATTAGTTACTGACCATCGTAATATGGGGCTCAAATAAAGGTATTTGCGAGAAGAGCACGATGCTGATATTTTTTTTCAGCCCAAATTGTTTAGGGGACAACCTCACCCCCCCCCCCCCCCCCTCAAAAAAAAAAAAAAATCCCAAAATCGGACATCATGTCAATATCGAACTAAAATAACGATTTTTAGGAATGGAGTATGTCAAACACCCAAACGAATTCATAGACCAATAAAGATCATACGGAATTCACCAATTTTCTATACAAAATTTGCTCCAACAAATTTTCTGTTTTGTTTTAGCTGTGTTTAATGATTTTTTCTCCAGTAATTATCAGCATGCCTTTAAATCTTTAAGAACCAAATTATTCCCGATTTTGTTTCTTTATTTAAATTTTTTTTTAAAATTGCCTTTGATGCAGAAGGCTTTAAATTTGAGCTCATAAATCTCGCCAATATTTTGTTATTTTGCAGGTTCATACATCCATCAATCCTCTTCATCATTCTCCAGCTGTTTTAGCTTCCAGCGAATTTATTTCCTTTTACAATTTAAAATTTGAAATCTCAAATGCTTTTTAAGATATGCTAGGCCAAAATGTTGGAGTTGCATGTATAGAATATGAGACGTTGCTTTGGTTGTTTGCTCTTTTTTTGGTATAATTTGCAACATTTCCTGTTGAAAGCACAACACATTCAGCATATATTGGAGATGTTATTATGATGAATTAATTTGTGGTGATTATAAAATATTATGACATGAAGAACGGTTTCCTTTTCTGCTTCATAACAGCAGACAAATCAAAAAATTCAAACGGACAGCAAACAGCGAAGCCATAATTCAAAGCAGAAAATAGCAGATGTTGTGATTTCAGCAGTTGGATTTTTGAAACATTTTTAAATGCACAAATGATAACCACCAAACCAAAAACAACAACCAAATAACAGCATTATGCCAATGCGGTTTTTGGACCCTCCATACAATAAAAAAAACCAAAAAAAAAAAAAATGGCACAAAACTCAACATCACCAAAACAGGGGAGAGACCCAGATTTTGCCTTAAGAACCAGCATTTAGCCACACTCATTTGAAACATTCTTATGAACATAAATTATGTGCTGCTAGCTGTGCCCGGCTCGCCAGCGATTGAGCACCTCATTGCCTTGAAAATGGCGTCTAAAGGCATTTGGTTTTTTGTTTCTGCCCGCTATATGGCTACAAAAATTGAGATTTTTAAAATGTTGCACGTTTTTGCAAGGGTACATTTATCCAGCCCCTGGAGATGGAATTGGCGTTCGAAATTTTATGACTTGGTTTTTTGGTCTTTGTAGGAAGTAGGCAATAATGCTTTATTGTTTTAAAAGCTTTACAGTTGTGGTCGATGAAAACTTCTAACGGGTAAAAAAAAACAAAACAGACAATAAATTTTCAATAAATGTGCAATTTTGCGATAAGTAATCGATTTTTATTGCCTGTAAAAAAAATTTACAAAATGGTTGCTTTATTTATTATTTGTTAAAATGTTATAAATGAATTACTTCGAAAAAAAAAATAAAACAACGATTGAAAATAAAACGTGGGAATAATATTTGATCTATAAAAGTAAGTCAATATTTAAGTCAGAGAACAGATGGCAGAAATGAAAAATCAGAAGAAATAAAATGAATTGTCTAAATGAACTGAAGCAATTTTATATTGGGTTGCCCAAAAAGTAATTGCGGATTTTTCATATAGTCGGCGTTGAAAAATGTTTTCACAGCTTGTGACTCTGTAATTGCATTCTTTCTTCTGTCAGTTAACAGCTGTTACTTTTAGCTTGCTTTAGAAAAAAAGTGTAAAAAAGTATATTTGATTAAAGTTCATTCAAAGCTTTATTAAAAATGCATTTACTTTCTTTTAAAAAATCCGCAATTACTTTTTGGGCAAACCAATATAACGAGTAAGAGCTTGCTAAGTTCGGCCTGACCGAATCTTACATACCCTCCACCATGGATCACATTTATCGAGTTCTATGTGCGGTATCTCTTTTTAGGCAAACAAAGAATCTTGAATAAGAACTTTTATGCTATTGGAGCTATATTAAGTTATAGTCCGATTCGGACCATAAATGAATGCTGAACATTATAGAAGTCATTAAGTAATATTTCAGTTCATTCGGATAAGAATTGCGCCTTTTAGGGGCAGAAGAAGCAAAATCGGGAGATAGGTTTATATGGGAGCTTTATCAAGCTATTGATCGATTCAGACCATATAAGACACGTATATTAAAGGTCATGATAGAAGCCGTTGTACAAAATTTCTACCAAATGGGATGAGAAATGCGCCCTCTAGAGGCTCAAGAAATCAAGATCCCAGATCGGTTAATATGGCAGCTATAGCAGATTATGTACCGATTTGCGTCATACTTAGCACATTTATTGGAAGCCACAACAAAACACCTCATGCAAAATTTCAGCCAAATCGGATGAGAATTGCGCGCTCTATTGGCTCAAGAAGTCAAGATCCGAGATCGGTTTATATGACAGCTATACCAGATTATAAACCGATTTGAATAATACTTAACACAGTTGTTGATATTGATACCAAAACAATACGTGCAAAATTTCGTTCAAATCGGACTAGAATTGCGCCCTATAGGGGTTCAAGAATTCAAGACCCTAGATTGGTTTATATGGAGCTATATCAGAACATGGACCGTTTTGGCCCATTTACAATACCAACCGACCTACGCTAATAAGAGGTATTTGTACAAAATTCCAAGCGGCTAGCTTTACTCCTTCGAAAGTAAGCGTGATTTCGACAGACAAACGGACGGACAGACGGAAGGACATGGCGAGATCGACTTGAAATGAAATTACGATCAAAAATTTATATACTTTATGGGGTCTCAGATGCATATGTCGAGGTGTTACAAACAGAGTGACGAAATTAGTGTACCCCCATCCTATAGTGGAGGGTATAAAAAATTAACCATAACAGGGAAAAGCTGCAAATTCCCCTTGAACATCCCATTGAGTAACAGTAGGGAGACTTCTATCATTTCAGTAAATGCTGCTCGATTCAAGTTTTAGCTACAAATATGATAACGCACAGTGGGCCAAATGGCAAAAAAATTGGAAATAAGTCTACAACTTTTTATCTGTTGATTTTAGCCATACAAAATGTTCTAGACATTTGTAGAGGAGGACATAGGCTTTCAGAAAAGTGCTGTTGTTGGTCCATATCTTTAATACAGGGTGAGCTACAGGGTGTCAAAGTTGACCACTTTTGACTTCTCCAAGCTTCTGGGGGCCATAACTTTTGATCTACTCAACCGATTTACATGATTTAGGACTCTAGAGAAAGAGCTTGACAAGATCTAAAAAACTTATGCATAAAGTACCATGCCATCGTGTACTGTTAAGGAGTTATGAATTGTTTAATTTTAAAATATGAAAATTTGGCCTTGGTTTTTTTCAGTGTTTTTTTAATAACTCCGTCAATTTTAAAGCTATAAACTTCATACTTCACACAAATTATGCCAGCATATGTGTGCATAAAATACAAAAGGAATCACGTGAATATCTTTGGCGGTTTAAAAATGGCATCGTTTTCAATATGAAAAATATTTTTTTTGTCAAAAAATTGCAAAATTTTTCAAAAAAGATACTCCCATTTCCTTTAAGTTTTCGCAAACTTTGGCCGTCAAAGCATTATCATTTCTTTCCATTTTCACAAAGTCGAGGTATTAAGAAAAGTTTTAAGTGCTAATTTGGCTAATTTCGATATCAAACAACACCGTTATCTTAAGACCAAAATGGCCAATTTTTTTACTAAACTTCAAAAGTTTCTCACTGGAAAAAAAGTTCCACGGGGATTTTTTCGCTTTTTTTTAACTTAAATGAAAGCTTAAAATGTTCCCAACATTTTAAGGTATGTCTCGCCATATCCTAGCCATAAATGAGATCGTAGCGATCAAAATACTGAAAAAAGTCAATTTTCAAGTAGTGCTATATTCATTGCTAAAAAACAAGTATTACGTCACATTTTATTGCAAAGATGTTAAATAAACTTTTATTTGGTAACACTTCTTCTACAAAACACAAAAAGAATCATGGAAATATCTCTATTCTATTCCATTTTATGGAACCGGCAATAAAAAAGTCAATTTTTCAAAAAAGTCGAATTTCCCAAATTTTGTTTTTGTTGTCCTAATTGCACATGACACACTATAGCCATATTTACGCAACATACCTTATCGTAAAGGAAATTTTCATACCTTTCCAACGATGTATAAAACATTTCTCAACTCGGATTCTATCTACTCTAAAATTCATTTACACTTCATTAAACTCTATATAAAAATGTCTATTTGTGAAATGGAACCTTATATGGGGCCTACACTAAAACATTGATAGATTTGCCCAGGGTTTACAATACAAATGTGTTAGAATAAAAAAAGGTCTCCTGCCAAAGTTTAAAAAAATTGGAATAAAAATATGTGTTTTAGAGCGAAAACACTTCGCATCGGCGTGCGTTTGTATAGTACCTACATCTATTTTTAATGTAAGCTGATGATTTTTGAATAAAAAGTAACCTAGAAATATACCTGCATATATATATATATTTGTGTTAAGATTTGATGCAGACAAATGTTACCTGTTTCGCTATGTCGAATTCCCAGGAAATCCACCGTATCAATGAATGTGAAAAAACCTACCCATAAAAAATTCATTGTCATTTTTTTTAACCAAATTCGAGTCCAGGTAAATAATTATAGAAGAGTAAGTAAAAAGAGGCACTTTGGACCCCTTTTTACGATTGCGTCTGATACCTGAAATGGGTCATTAATTGTGAATATATTGCATAAATATTTGAACAAAATCCAAATTTTCTTCATTATATTTTGTAGAGGCGTAAAGGACATTTATAAGTTATGGAAGTCATACTGAAGTATTCCACTCTTTCGAAAATTGTATGGGACATCAAAAATGATTCCAAATCATACACGGAGTCATTTAAGGAACTTGTTTACACTTTGGACCACATATATGGAATAAGGCTAAATAAAGACGCTTTAGACAAACTTGAAAAATTCTACAAATCATTTGAGAGAAGGTTGCCAGAATGTTCATTCGCAAAAATCAAGTTTTTCAAAATGTATGAGAAGTGGCTGAAATCGGATCTACTTATTGAAATTAAACCGCTGATTCCCGGCCGGCCTAGCAAAGCATACGACGAAGTTACGGAGAAAACCAAAAAGAAAAAACAAGAGGAACTATTGGCGGCACATCCGCCAAATTTAATAAAAGATACGTTCAAAACAGCATTGTTAAAAACACAACCAAAAAATGTTGGACGAATTGTCGATGTTTTACCATTAGCATCTCCGAAAAGGGTAAAGAGAATGGTAGAAAGTATTCCAACTCCAAAATCGACTACAGAATTCACGGAGGAAGATGCACTGGCCCTGATTTTGAACCTAGGCCTCTCAAGAAACAAATACTCAACAATGAGGAAGGCTCTTCGTGAAAAAGGATGGGGTTGTTTACCCTCAAAACATAAATTGTACAACACCAGGACGAAAATGGTGCCATCAAATATATACGTGGACGAATTAAAAGCAAGAGTGAAACTTGCTGATCTTGTTGAAAATACAGCTGTTAGAATTATTTCTAATTTTACTGAAGAACAGTTGAACACATGTAATAATTCCGAAGTGGTTTTGATCAGCAAATGGGGTTGTGATGGATCATCTGGATTTTCCGAATATAAGCAACAAACAGAAATAGATACCAACTTCGCATCAATTTTCATGGCATCATTAGTACCATTGAGAATGAGATTGTACAAGGACCAATCTTCATCATCGAAAGAAAATGCATTTCAAGATATATGGATAAATAGAACACCTGGGTCAAAATATTTATGTCGCCCAATTCGGTTTGAGTATACAAAGGAAGACCGGAACACAACACGATCTTTGGTGAACGAAATAAAGGAAGAAATTGCTGCATTACCCATGATTGTTATAAACCAATTGGGAAGAAATATAAAAGTTTCGTTTCAACTACAACTCACTATGATCGATGGAAAGGTGGCAAACGCATTAACTGGCGTTATGTCCAATTGGAGATGCAATATTTGTGGCAAGAAGAATGGGCAATTCGAGGACAAGTCTGATGAAAATTTAGTAAACGAAAATGCGCTCAATTTCGGTATTTCGCCCCTGCACTGCAGAATTCGATTCATGGAGTATTGTTTGCATTTATCGTATGACCTTAAATATCGGACTAGCCCTGGAAACCGCGATGTCTCTGCTAGAAACAACCAAGATCTTCACAAAATGAGGCAGGAAGAGAAGAATCGAATCCAGTTGGAGTTTAAACAAAAGGGACTTATAATAGATAAACCTCTTTACGGATACGGAAGCACAAATGATGGCAACTCGGCAAGGCGGTTTTTTGAGGACCCCGTATCGACATCTAAAATAACCGGTCTTGATGAACACTTGCTAAGACGATTCAAAGTGATTTTGGCTGTAATCAATAGCAAAAAGATGATAAATTCAACCAAATTTGAAGCTTATAGTAATGACACAAAAAACATTTTATCTGATTTATATTCGTGGAAAGCTTTAACACCGACAGTACATAAAGTCTTACATCATGGCAAGGAAATTGTGGAATACAACATACTTCCGTTAGGAGAACTTACAGAAGAAGCTCAGGAATCCCGTAATAGAGATGTTAAACAGTTCCGGCTTTTCAATACCCGAAAGAGCACCAAATTTAACCAAAATTATGATTTACTTCAATATTTATTGTTATCGTCTGATCCGGTACTATACAGCATCAGAACTAAATGGCTACCAAAAATATGTGACGATATAGATAAGGACGATCCCGATGCCATTCAAATTAAAGAGCTTTTAAATTTTGATACCTTAGATTATTTGGTAGAGAATAAAATCAAATAATACAAAACTAAAATGCTTTTTTATTTTGGGAGTAGCTAATATACATATAAACGCACGCCGATGCGAAGTGTTTTCGCTCTAAAACACATATTTTTATTCCAATTTTTTTAAACTTTGGCAGGAGACCTTTTTTTATTCTAACACATTTGTATTGTAAACCCTGGGCAAATCTATCAATGTTTTAGTGTAGGCCCCATATAAGGTTCCATTTCACAAATAGACATTTTTATATAGAGTTTAATGAAGTGTAAATGAATTTTAGAGTAGATAGAATCCGAGTTGAGAAATGTTTTATACATCGTTGGAAAGGTATGAAAATTTCCTTTACGATAAGGTATGTTGCGTAAATATGGCTATAGTGTGTCATGTGCAATTAGGACAACAAAAACAAAATTTGGGAAATTCGACTTTTTTGAAAAATTGACTTTTTTATTGCCGGTTCCATAAAATGGAATAGAATAGAGATATTTCCATGATTCTTTTTGTGTTTTGTAGAAGAAGTGTTACCAAATAAAAGTTTATTTAACATCTTTGCAATAAAATGTGACGTAATACTTGTTTTTTAGCAATGAATATAGCACTACTTGAAAATTGACTTTTTTCAGTATTTTGATCGCTACGATCTCATTTATGGCTAGGATATGGCGAGACATACCTTAAAATGTTGGGAACATTTTAAGCTTTCATTTAAGTTCAAAAAAAGCGAAAAAATCCCCGTGGAACTTTTTTTCCAGTGAGAAACTTTTGAAGTTTAGTAAAAAAATTGGCCATTTTGGTCTTAAGATAACGGTGTTGTTTGATATCGAAATTAGCCAAATTAGCACTTAAAACTTTTCTTAATACCTCGACTTTGTGAAAATGGAAAGAAATGATAATGCTTTGACGGCCAAAGTTTGCGAAAACTTAAAGGAAATGGGAGTATCTTTTTTGAAAAATTTTGCAATTTTTTGACAAAAAAAATATTTTTCATATTGAAAACGATGCCATTTTTAAACCGCCAAAGATATTCACGTGATTCCTTTTGTATTTTATGCACACATATGCTGGCATAATTTGTGTGAAGTATGAAGTTTATAGCTTTAAAATTGACGGAGTTATTAAAAAAACACTGAAAAAAACCAAGGCCAAATTTTCATATTTTAAAATTAAACAATTCATAACTCCTTAACAGTACACGATGGCATGGTACTTTATGCATAAGTTTTTTAGATCTTGTCAAGCTCTTTCTCTAGAGTCCTAAATCATGTAAATCGGTTGAGTAGATCAAAAGTTATGGCCCCCAGAAGCTTGGAGAAGTCAAAAGTGGTCAACTTTGACACCCTGTAGCTCACCCTGTATTAAAGATATGGACCAACAACAGCACTTTTCTGAAAGCCTATGTCCTCCTCTACAAATGTCTAGAACATTTTGTATGGCTAAAATCAACAGATAAAAAGTTGTAGACTTATTTCCAATTTTTTTGCCATTTGGCCCACTGTGTAACGTGCCGCTGAGCGACAGCTTTTAAGAGAGAAAGTTGAAATGGCTAAGGAGATTGAACCAAACGAAGTCATGAAACTACTATGGCTATTTTTTGTAGAGTCACGCATGATGAAGAGTCCAATTGATGCTTCTTCTTGAGAAGAGAAAAAAGAAAATCCACACCTAAAACTATATGAAAAAAAAAATTGCAGGACTGGATCTCAAGTGTACTGCAACATGAGTGGGCATACTAAACAAGTCCTCATGTTGAACATCAAGTTACGTTTATACTATTCCAATTCAAAAAAGTTTTGGTTACAAAGCTTGCTTTAAAACTAGAGTCACTGATGTTGCAGATACCCATGGTAATCCAAATGATGTGGTAACACTACTCATTGAAATTATGTCAAGTTATGCTCTCCGGGTGAATATTCACCTTCTAATTTCAAACTAAGTTAATAGCAAAAAGTTTTCAAGTAAGTTTCTGGAAGACCTAGTGGTGCTCCAGGAATTTTCGGGAATTGCTTGTATATTATCACAAGCAAGCGTTAACTTGCAAATAAACAAAGCTCCCTATCCACTCTACAGATTTCTTTTTGAAGCCTAACAGCTTTCGCGACCTATATTTGCGATGCAAACAAAGCAGTTTCAAAATTGGGACAATTATAAATGAAGCTACCCACTATAACGAACGATCAACAATTCAACAAGGCGATTATGAGACACTGAGAAAAACAATGCATAAGAAAAGCATCAAAAAATGAACAGATGGAGCGAGAGATAGTCACCTCAACAGAATTTAAGCCCTGTGGCGTCTAAAAGACCAAATCTGTAAATCGAATTTGCCGCAGCAATTGTGTGTCCTGTTGCAAAAACCAAGCAAGCGAATCGCATAGGCAAAATATAGCATAAGCAAAAGATGTCATAAGCGAACGAATCACGTCAATGAGCGTATTTTGTAAGTTAATTAGAAAAGATAAGTGCAGAGTGTATTAGAAGGTAAAGAATCGCGTAGGCGAACGAATCTCGTAAGCGTCTTGATGGCGTTAGCTATCTGATGGAGTTAGCGAAAGAATCGTACAAGCTAACGAATCGTGTATGCTCAAGAATCGTTCAAGCGATTTATTAGCTTAAGTTAACGAATCGCTTAAGCGAACGAAACCAGTTTAGAAGTGAATTTCATTGGTAAAGCGGAGAAGCTTCCAGAGTGCATTAGAAGCGAAAGAACCACATATGCGAACTTATCGTGTGAAGGATATAACGAACAAATCCCGTAAGAGACCAAATCGCGTAAGCGAATGCATAGCGCAATCGAAGGAATCGCATAAGCGAATGAATCGGATAAGCGAACTTATCACCTAAGCAAACGATGACATAAGCGAAATAACGCGTACGCCAACAGTGGCATAAACGAACTAGTCGCGTAAGCAAATAAATCGCGTTAAGGATTGAATTTCGTAAGAAAAGTGGAGAAGCAAACGTAAGCGAATGGATCGCTAAAGCGAACGAATATCTCAAACGATCGAATCTCCTCAAAAAACAAATCACCTAAGCGAATGAATCACGTAAGCGAATAAATCACATAAGCGAACGAATCACGTTTGCGAACAAATCGCATAATCGAAATAATGGCGTAAGCGAACGATTCGTATAATTGAAGTAATCGCGTAAGCTAACAGATCGCGTAAGCTAACAGATCGCGTAAGCTAACAGATCGCGTAAGCTATTGAATAGCGTAGGAGCTTTTTTTAGGGCCAGGATGGGAAAATGCATTAAGCATCTGACGAGAACATCTCTCGCAGTATGACGAGCTCCATTCTTATCATCGGTACCGGCTATAATCCCAACCAGTGATATAAAAATCCACCTTGGAACCGCTATCTGGTCCTTATCCATGCCTTCTTTATTGTGTCTGCGGTCACTTCTCCGCATTCATAACCTACGCCGTTTTTCGTTCAGATCCAACTTCTTCTTGTGCAGTACTTTATCAAAAGCGAACGAATCGCGTAAGCACTTTTTTTTGAGGGTCAGGATTGGAAAATGCGTTATGCATCTGACGACAGCGTCTCTCGCTTCGAACGAATAATAAATCACTTGTTTTGAGGGTTAGGATGTAAAAATGCATTAAACATCTGACGAGAGCGTCTCTCGCGGTATGCGGAGCTCCATTCTAATCAACGGTACAGACTAAAACCGCAGCCAATGGTATTAATTCCATCTCGGAACCGTTTACGCATTACTACGAGAACGACGTTGGTGCTTATCCATATCTTCTTTATTGTGTCTGCGTTCACTTCTCCGCATTTATAACCTACGCCATTTCGTCCAGATCCAACTTCTTCCTATACAGTACTAATCGGGCGTATCTCATTACCACATCCCATCTCTTTTCGTTTTCCAACAGACAGTTGTCTGCGTCTTACGACCCAATGCTCGAAATCGAAGAATGTTTCCTCTACAGCGTCTGCAACTTCTTGCTCCTCACAAATGCAAGTGCAAGAAGAGCATTGCCCAATGCGTTTTTCCGATTTTCCAAATTTTTTTACTTTTTTTTTTAGGTGGATAGTGCTCAAAAATCCCTGCAAAAAATTCCGCTTGAGGTCTACAATATCTGGTCCTGTTTCGGGTATATTCGGCTTTTAATTTTTTTGTTTTGCAATTTTGGTTGAGACCTGCTTCGTATTTTGCAATTTACGAAGGCAGTTTGGAAATCAAAAAAATTTGAAAGAGTGTATTTTATTGATTAGTCTTTTTTATTGAAAATCGATAAAAATTTCTTGTTATGACCTCCCATTATCCGTTTTTGGTTTCTGCCTATGAATAGAAAGATTGCAAAGCACTTGACAAATTCAAACTTTGGTGGAGGGTATAAAAGATTCGGTCCAGCTGAACTTACTTGCCTTTTTTTTATAATCTCACCTCAGGATTCGAATCCAGGCTTCGTCGACAAAAACGAATACCTCTGCGCCACAGTGGCCTCCTAATCCATTGTTGACTCATAATTTCATCGCAATGAGTTGAGTATGGTTTCAAACATTTCGGCTGGTAATCCTTCGGCTTCTGCTGCCTTGTTTTAAGTGAATTATAGCTATTTAGACTGCTGATTTTGTTATATATATATAGATATGGGAGGCCACTGTGGCGCAAAGATTAGCACGTTCGGCTATGACGCTAAACGACTAAGTTCGAATCCTAGTGAGAACATTAAAACATAAAATTTTAAGCGATGGTTATCTCCTTCTAGCTTAGGATAGGTTTGAGTGGCAGTCTGTAATCATATTCACTCAGACATTTTCTTCCATTTCGTCCTTCCCCTCCAATGCTAGCGATATTTGTGAGGTATTAAGCCATATAAAGAATTCCCCTCAAGACGGTGTGGCAAGCCGTTGGGGCTTGCTGTAAAAAGCAAGTCGTTTATCATTGAGCCTTAAACGTGAATCGGACAGATTCTCTCCTAGAAGTGAGAAATGATTTACCCACAATTTCCTACACAGTGATCCTTAATTTGAAAGGTTAAATTTTTGAGTTGAAATTTTTAAAAGAAGTTTTCACTATGCTCGAATACTTCAATATTGGAATTTACGTTCTTCATAAAAGTTCTTAATTTCTTCCTTAGATTCTATGGCAGACACTTAACCTATCATATTGATTTACATCTACCAAATTCTCCCTATCCATTGGGTGTTGACAATGGTTAAATATGGTGTTTGTTGGAAACTCAGAATTTTATTTATGAGTATCAATAGGCCAAATAAGCATCAAATAACCATATCAATAACATTGTCATCAACACTCTGATGAGGAATACCCTCATACCCCCTTCCACAGAAAGAAGGTGTAGCCTTACGAAATAAAATCGAGAAGAAGAATAAAGCCTCACTCAGGATAAAGATTCGACAGTGATCTTTTGTAGTGTGGAACTCTAGAGCCTTGCAATGTGGAACTCTAACAAAGAATGCCAAGAAAAAAAAAAAAAAAACAAAAACAAAGTCATAAGAAGACACAATCCCCAAAGTTATGGATATGGGGGAAACAAAACAATTGTACCAAAGACCAAGAGCCTTAATAAACAAAGAGCAGCTACAAGGCAATGCTTATTGTTACGATAATGATGAGGAAAGACTACAATGATAGGGACAAGAACGCAAACGATCATCATCATTATTCGTCATCATCATCATCTTCATTATGGGTTGAAGTGCAATGAATAGCAGAAGTGCGTGGGCTGTTGACTGGATTGTTGGTAAATGAATTGGAGACCAACATGAAATTGTTCCAAGTCCCAGCTAAGAGGCAAAACAACCACCGCCTGTGCCTTTCTGTATGTCTGTCTATGTGTGTGTATGGATTATGACCACCAAGATTGTTTGGTGTTGGGCCACTAGGGCCCCCTTGATTGTTTGTTTGGGTTCATTGCATCTTGAGTCTAGGCTTTTGTTCCTTATGGCTTTTGGGAACCTTTTCTGGTTGTTGCAGGGAGGGGAAGTGATATTGCTGGATGGTTTCATTTTTTTTTTATGATTATTACTTGCATTTTCCTTTCCTTTGGCCCCTTTTACTTACATGACTTGTTTAAGTTTCGTCTTAGCCTGGGACTTTGTTATAATTTTCTTAGGTGATTTCAACCAAGTTTTTTTCGCTTCAGCTTTGTGTGTTTTGCTTCATTTTGCTGCCCGGCAAGGCTTTAATGGTTTCTTAACACACTGGCAGCAAAAGTTTTTCTGGTTTTTGTCATCTTGGCCAGCCATCAACTGAGTGAGTGAGAAAGGCTTAAAGACGTCATGCCACCCCAACAACAAAAAATATTCCCATGGTCTAAGGGCCCAATGACGACAGGAATCTGTGGCATGGTATAGAAGTTACAAAAAAAAAAAAACTTTTCTTGCTCCAACCTTTGTAGTAGTCTGGTGACGGGTAGAGCAAGAGATCTTAAAAGCGTTACTTAAGATAGTGTCAAGTAAGCATTTTTTCGCCATCATAAATAAAATTGTCATGCCATAGCAACAACAGCAGCATATGTTGGTTAATGAAATGTAAAAAAAAATCCCAAAACGCGTGGGTTGTTTAAAATTTCGAACTAGGCTTCAACAAACCTCTAAAGCTTATAGTAAAAATTTCCTAGCATTGCTTACTTCCCTTTCCCTACATACACATAGACAGACATTCCAATATGACTAAGGCAATTTTCCTTTTATCTCTGTTAGCTGTTTTCATGCCATTGTTGTCATCATTTACATTTGCGTGTTAAACTAAACCACAAACCACATAATTTTCATCAAAGTAGACAATACCAATGTAAGCAAACCAAAATGAGTCTGAAATTCTGATTCCCATTTGATATTAGAGCTTGCGAGGATGAAGTGTGCTGGTGAAATATCTTTGAAAATGTTGCAACATACTCCGTTAGGTAGGTTGGTTGGTTGCCATGATGTTGATTGCATTTCTTCCCTTGTGGAATTTGTGCACATTCTTCGTCTAGTTGCATTATTTTGTTGGTGTTGCACCATTTAAACGCCTTCTCAGCCGCCATCCTCAACATGCCCTCCTCATTGCTTATGGTAATAAGGAAGTTTGTAATTTGTGTGCTACTTGCCACAAAATTACCACCGTTAAATTGTTACAAATGTGGTCGGGCACATTGTGGCAAACGACAGAGACTGATTGAGAATGGCATAAGAAGAGCAAACCTTGACCACAAAGTATAGATTTGCGATTTAACAATATGGGATAATTGCATTTTTTAGAGAAAATGGGCAAAAACAGAAATGACTGAAATCACTAGTCTTAGTAAAGAAATGTGGTCCTTCGACCACAGAGTAACTGTTTTTAAGCTTTAAGCACTGATATTAACATTGGAAAAGAAAAATAAAAAAATCTATTTTAGATTATAAATTATTGCCAAATGTATGTGTATATATCGACACTTTTAAGCAAAAAGGAATTTTAAATAGTTTGAAATAAGTTTTGAAACATTTTTGGAAATATTGGGTTGCCCAAAAAGTAATTGCGGATTTTTTAAAAGAAAGTAAATGAATTTTTATTAAATCTTAGAATGAACTTTAATCAAATATACTTTTTTACACTTTTTTTCTAAAGCAAGCTAAAAGTAACAGCTGATAACTGACAGAAGAAAGAATGCAATTACAGAGTCACAAGCTGTGAAAAAATTTGTCAACGCCGACTATATGAAAAATCCGCAATTACTTTTTGGGCAACCCAATGTTTCCGAAATTTTTTTTTGAAATATTTTTTCGAAATATTTTTTCGAAATATTGTTGGAAATATTTTTGAAAATATTTTTATACCCACCACCATAGGATAGGGGTATACTAATCTTGACATGCCGTTTGTAACACTGCGAAATATTCGTCTAAGACCCCATAAAGTATATATATTCCGGCTAAGTCGATCTAGCCATGTCCGTTCGTTCGTCTGTCAAAATTACGATAGCGGTAGAACGCGTAGAGCTAGCCGCTTGAAATTTCGCACAGATACTTAATATTGATGCAAGCCGTTGGGCCATAGCGGTTCAGATTCAGATATAGCTCCCATATTTGACTTCTTGAGCCCCTGGAAACCGCAATTTGTGTCTGATTTGGTTGAAATTTTGTATGTGGGGTTCCATTATGATTTCCAACAGCTGTATTAAGTACGGCCCGAATCGGTTTATAACCTGATGTAGCTCCCATATAAACCGATCTCCTGATTTGACTTCTGGAGTTCTGACGATTCAATTTGGCCACTCCCCAATCCTTCAGTTGGGATTGTAAATCGGTCCATGTTTTGATATAACTGTCATATAAACCGATCTTGGGTCTTGACATCTTGAGCTTCTTATCCGATTTGGTTGAAATTTTGGAAGTGGTGTTTTGGCATCACTTCCAACAACTGTGCTAAGTATGGTCTAAATCGGTTGTTAACCTGATATAGCTGCCATATAAACCGATCTTGGGCCTTGACTTCTTGAGCTTCTAGAGGGCGTAATTCTTATCCGATTTGGCTGAAATTTCTCACGTTGTGTTGTGGTATGACTTCCAACAACTGTGTCAAGTATAGTCTAAGTCAGTCTATAATCCGATATAGCCGCTATATAAACCGATTTCCCGATAAGACTTCTTGAGCCCCTAGAGGGCGCAATTCCCATCCGATTTGGCTAACATTTAGCATGTGATGGTTTGGTATGACTTCCAACAATTATCCGTTCATATCGGTCCATAACCTGATATAGCTGTCATATGAACCGACCTTGGGTCTTGACTTCTAGAACTTCTAGAAGGCGCAATTCTTATCCGATTTGGCTGAAAATTTGCATGAAATATTGTGGTATGACTTCCAACAACTGTGTCAAGTATAGCCTCAATCAGTCCATAACCTGATATAGCCGCCATATAAACCGATTTCCCGATAAGACATCTTGAGCCCCTAGAGGGCGCAATTCCTATCCGATTTGGCTAGCATTTAGCATGTGATGGTTTGGTATGACTTCCAACAATTATGCTAAGTGTGGTTCAAATCGGTCCATAACCTGATATAGCTGTCATATAAACCGACCTATGGTCTTGACTTCTAGAAGACGCAATTCTGAAAATTTGCATGAAGTATTGTGGTATGACTTCCAACAACTGTGCCAAGTATAGTCTAAATCCATCCATAACCTGAAATAGCCGCCATATAAAACGATCTCCCGATTAAACTTCTTGGGCTTCTAGAGGGCGCAATTCTTATCCAATGTGGTTGAAATTTTGCATATGTCGTTTTGGTAGGACGTCTAACAACAGTGCCAAGTATGGTCTAAATCGGTATATAACCTGATATAGGTCCCATATAAACCGATATCTCAGTTTCACTTTTTGAGCCTCTGGAGGACGGAATTATTGCTCAATTTGCCTGAAAATTGGTGGAAGGTGTTTTTCTATGACTGGTATTTTTCTTTTTGAAAAAGTCTTTCAAAGAACCTGACAAATGCTATTCATGGTGGAGGGTATATAAGATTCGGCCCGTCCGAACAAAGCACGCTTTTACATGCTTAAAATATTTTTAATTATTTTTTTAAGATATTTTTTGAGTATTTTTTTTTAATATTTTTGCCATATATCTTTCCAATATTTTTATACCCATCAGCGAAGGATGGGGGTATATTGATTTTGCCATTCCATTTGCAACACATCGAAATGTCCATTTCCGACCCTATAAAGTATATATATTAGTGATTGTCGTAAAAACCTAAGACGATCTAGCTATGTCCGTCCGTCTGTCTGTTGAAATCACGCTACAGTCTTTAAAAATACAGATATTGAGCTGAAACTCAGCACAGATTCCTTTATTGTTCATAAGCAGGTTGAGTTCGAAGATGGGCTATATCGGACTATATTTTGATATAGCCCCTATATAGACCGATTCGCCGATTTATTATCCGATTTCGGGCCAGTGAGTTGTGTTAAGCCAGTCGCTATCCTTCTTCAATATGACCTAGATCGTTCCAGATTTTGATATTGCTGTCATATAAACCGATCTCTCGATTTAAGGTCTTGAGACCATAAAAAGCTCATTTATTGTAAGATTTCGACGAAATTTGGGACAGTAAGTTTTGTTAGGCTCTTCGACATCTTTCTGTAATTTGGCCCATATCGGTCTAGATTTGGATATAGCTGCCATATAGACCGATCTCTCGATTTAAGGTTTTGAGCCCAAAAAAGACGAGTTTATTGTCCGATTTCGCCGAAATTTGGTACAGTGAGTTGTGTTAGGCTCTTCGACATCTTTCTGCAATTTTGCCCAGATCGGTCCAGTATTGGATATAGCTGCCATATACACAGTTCTCTTGATTTAAGTTTTTGAGCCCATAACAGGTGCATTTATTGTCTGATGTCGCCGAAATTTGGAACAGAGAACTGTGGAACAGTTCGCCATCCTTCTTCAATTGAATATAGCTGCCATATAGACCGATCTCTCGATTTAAGGTCTTGGGCCCATAAAAGACGCATTTATTATCCGATTTCACCCAAATTTGGGATAGTGAGTTGTGTTAGACCCAATTTGGCACAATTTGAATATAGCTGCGATATTGACCTATCTCTCGATTTGAGGCCTTGGGCCTATAAAAGGCGCATTTATTATCCGATTAAGCCCAAACTTGGGACAGTGAGTTGAGTATGGCCCTTCGACATCGCTCTTCAATTTGTCACAGATCGGTCCAGATTTTAATATAGCTGCCATATTGGCCGATCTCTCGATTTGAAGTAATATAATCCGATTTCGCTGAAAGTTGACACAGTGATTTATGTTAGGCTTTTCGACATCCGTGTCGTATATGGTTCAGATCGGTGTATATTTGGATATATTGGGTTGCCCAAAAAGTAATTGCGGATTTTCCATATAGTCGGCGTTGACAAATTTTTTCATAGCTTGTGACTCTGTAATTGCATTCTTTCTTCTGTCAGTTATCAGCTGTTACTTTTAGCTTGCTTTAGAAAAAAGTGTAAAAAAAGTATATTTGATTAAAGTTCATTCTAAGTTTTATTAAAAATGCATTTACTTTCTTTTAAAAAATCCGCAATTACTTTTTGGGCAACCCAATAGCTACCAAAAACACCAATATTTTGTTCTACAAAATTGACCAGTAACTTGTACTTATAGACCACTCAATTTCAGTGCCGATTGTGGTCCAAATCGGACCATATTTCGATATAGCTGCAATGGTGTCATGTTTTATGCATTTTTCACCGGATTATGACAAAAGATGGTTTACATATATTTAATATCGTAGGTGGTGGGTATCAAAAGTTCGGTCCGGCCAACTTAATGAATTTTTCTCGTTTTTTTTACCTTTTGAATCCCTTTATATAAGTTTTGCCTCGAACTTCTTGATTTGTTACTTCCAGTTCATATCTCTTTGTGTGATATAATTATTATTTGTTTGGAGAGTTTTTATCTTTAACTTTGCAAAATTTTTAATTCTATCATCAATAAATGTTTTAACAAAATTCCTTTTTATTCCTTTCCCATTCCAGAAATAAAAGTATCCAACAATATAATCAAAAGGAAGGTAAGTGTTGATTTTCCAAAAAAGATAATTAATTCATTTTATTAAAAGTCCAAAAATGAAAAATATTTTAAATTTTTTTAAAATAATTCCCTTGATGGTCATAGCAACCATGACTTCGGACGGTTACCGTGATATTTAGACCAAAAAACATCTCTAATTAACTTTTGTTTAATTGCTGAAGACAACGTTCCCTAAAGTAGATTATTATTACTATATAATTTCTTGTAGCCTTTCACTTATCATTTGACATAGCATCACATTCATATTCTTTTAATGATGACTAATCTCTCCCTTCTTAGTTGACAATATCTTCTTATTATTCAATAATTTAAAGAACACTCAGCATTTCCCGTTTCCAACAAAAAAAAAAAAAAGCAAAGACACCTGCGGCTATTTTTTGCATTACTGTTATCCCCTTTGGCAGAGGAAGACTTAAAGTTTTCAATTACATTTTTCAGACTTGTTCTGAGAGTCTGATTTAAGTTTGCCTTAATTCCGTCACATATTTCCTTGAACTGTTCTGTGGTTGCTCACTTTAGTGAATGAGGAAATCACTTCTTTAAGAAACTTTACTTTCCAATTGAAGATGACGATGTTGATATTCCACATCCCCAATCAATGGGTATATCAAAAATGAAAGAGTGTGTTTCAACTCAAGCAAACCTTCTTTGCCAAGCATGAAGTGAGGAAACATGTGAGAATGCCATGGTCTCATAGAGTCTCCCAACCAAGCAATTGCAGGAAATATTAAATCAATGCTTAAGTTCTTGAGTTATTTTTTACAAGTCTTATGTTTCGCAGAATTAAACAGAAATATTTTCACATTCTTCTCTCTTTCTCCATTGACCACTTAAGGCAATCGTATTGTATAGACGGATGGAAAAAAGGGGCTTGCTTGGCTGGCCATGACAGCAAATGACCAAGTACGCCTAAGTATTCCATTACATTAATGGAACTTTGTACGCGCTAGGGCAAATTAAGTTGTTCAAATCAATTATCCGGAAAAAACTTGTGCAATAAATATTTACTTAGAAGTAGAAATGACAAATCAGGCAGAGGTAGAAATGATATGAAAAGCCTAACATTTAATACAGGATTAAATTGAGTGAAAGCAATCCCAAAAGAAATGAGAATGAAGAAGAATATTTAATCACATACTAAGGTCACCGTGTAGAAAACAAATTTGAGCAAGTAAAAGCAGAAAAGAAAAGAATTCCTATGATATTGGAGCTATATAAAGACCAATCGGACCATAATTGAATTAAATGGTGCAAACCATATCAGAAGTTATTCTGTAAAATTTCAGCCAATTCGACTACGAATTTCGCCCTTTGGGGGCTCAAGAAGTGAAATAGGGAGAACGGTTTATATGGTAGCTGTATCAGGCTATAGACCGATTCAGACCATATTTGACACGTATGTTGAAGGTCATGGGAGAAGCCGTTGTACAAAATTTCAGCCAAGTCGGATAATAATTGATCGGTTTATATGGCAGCTATATCAAAACATGGGCATATCTGAGCCATATTTGGTACAGTTGCTAGAAGTCATATCATATCATACGTCATGCAAACTGTCAGCCAAATCGGATGGGTATTGCGCCCTCTAGAGGCTCAAGAAGTCAAGAACCCAGATAGGTTCATGTGAGAGCTATATCAGGTTATAAATCGACTCGAACCATACTTAGCACAGTTGCTGGAAGTCATAACAAGACACCTCATGCAAAGTTTTAGCCAAATCGGATAAGAATTGCATTCTCTAGTGGCGGCTCAAGAAGTCAAGATCGGCTTATATGGCAGCTATATCAAAACATGGACCGATATGGCCCATTTAGAATCCCAACCAACTTTTACTAATAAAAAATATTTGTGCCAAAATGGCCGATCTGAGCCATAATTGCCTCAGTTGTTAGAAGTCATAACAAAATACGTCATGCTAAATTTCAGCCAAAACGGATAGGTATTGCGCCCTCTAGACGTTCAAGAAGTCAAGAACCCAGATAGGTTTATTTAACAGATATATCAGGATATATATAAGTCGATTAGCACAGTTGTTTGAAGTCATAACAAAACACCTCAAAATTTCAGCCAAATCGGATAAGAATTGCCCCCTCTAGTGGCTCAAGAAGTCAAGTTCCAAGATCGGTTTATATAGTAACCATATCAAAACATGGACCAATATAGCCCATTTACAATCCCAACCGACCTACACTAATAAAAATTATTTGTGCAAAATTTCAAGCGGCTAGCTTTACTCCTACGAAAGTTAGCGTGCTTTCGACAGACAGACGGACGGAAATGGCTAGATCGACTTAAAATGTCATGACGATCAGGAATATACATACTTCATGGGGTCTTAAACGAATATTTCAAGGATTTACAAACTGAATGACGAAATTAGTATACCCCCATCTTATGTTGGAGGGTATAAAAAAGTTGTGACAGTATTTTTGAAAGTTTCCTTAAAAAATCATCTTAGAAAAAAGGTTTTGCATAATGTTCGTACCTATAATTTTTTTATACCCACCACCATAGGATGGGGTGAAAATAGGGTACTACATTTTTGATATATGAAGGGGGGAGGACCCTCCCCCATACCACCATTTCGAAAACGTACCGATTTAAGCGAAATTTTGCATGCCATCTTATGGTACACGAAATTGATATAAAAATTTTTAGGGTCAACTAATCTGGGGGGACGCCCCATCTCAAAACCCACCCGAAAGGACATGTTTACCGACCGGGACAATATGGGTATCAAATGAAAGGTATTTAAGAGTAGAATACGTACTTGGCATTAAAATGACACATTTAGTGGTGGGGGGCGTCCCCCACCCCAAAAAAATCCAACCAACAGAACACTTTTACCTCTTTGGGCAATATGGGTATCAAATGAGAAGTATTTAAGAGTAGAGTACGTACTTGGCATCAAAATGTCATCTTAAGTGTCGGGGGATTCCCCACCACCCAACAGGACACTTTTACCGCTTTGGGCAATATGGGTATTAAATGAAAGGTATTAAAAAGTAGAGTAAACATCTGACAAAAATGTATTCCTTGGTGTCTGAGGGGCTCCCCACCCTCCAAAACCCGCCATCTGGACATATTTACCTATTGGGACAGTAATAACAAAACCAAGATGTCATGTAGGATGATCGAGACTATATTGTATTCAAGTGAAAGAAGGGCAATAGCTCTCCCCATCCTCACCAATGAGGGGCTTAAATAATAGGTATTTCATAGTAGAACGCGAATTTGATATCCAATTTTTGAGCCAAGTGTTTGGAGGAAGTCTCACCCCATAAAGCTCCAACTAAACCAATTGCACTTGCAATTCAAACAAAAGGAATTTAACAGTACAGCACAATACCGATTTTTTTAGGGCTAAGTGTGTGGGTGCTCGCCCACCCAACATACCCCTCAACATATTTGTGGATTATGGCAAAAAGGGGCTCAAATCTGATATCTGTTTTATGGCCAAGTTTTTCATTGACGACTCATCTCATAAATTCCCCCTGAACCACACACATATATCAATATGTAACTCAAATGTGGTTTTTGGTAGTAGAGTATGAATCATATACCCATCTTCACGACAAAGGGTTTGGCTACTCCAATCCACCGCCAAAACCAAGAGAATGAAGAGATCTAACATCCAAATTTTAATGGGATTTTTTTTCCTGATCGCGCCAGTATAGTGCTCAAATAAAAGAAGAGAGTGAAAGAAGGTGCAGCGTAGCGGGCCCCGGCCAGCTAGTAGCTCCCATATAACCCGATCTTCCGATTTGATTTCTTAAGCCGCTGGAAACCTCTATTTTCATCCGATTTGGCTGAGTACAAGTACAGTTCAAATCGGTAAAAAACCTGATATAGCCCTCATATAAACCGATCTCCCGATTTGTCTTCTTGAAGCCGCACTTTTTGTCGGATTTGGCTGAAATTTTGAACATAGTGTTCTGTTATGACTTTCAACAACTGTGCTAAGTACGATCCAAATTGGTCTATAACCTGATATAGCTCCCATATAAACCAATCTCCCGATTTCAATTCTTGATTCCCAGGAAGCCGCAATTTTTTTCCGATTTGGCTGAAATTTTGTACATAGTGTTCTGTTATGACTTCCCAAATCTATGCCTAGTACAGTTCAAATCGGTCTATAACATGATATAGCTCGCATACAAACCGATCTCCCAATTTGACTTGTTAAGCCCCTGGATACTGAAATTTTTGACCGATGTGGCTAAAATTTTGCACATAATATTCTGTTATGACTTCCAACATCTGTGTCAAGTACGGTCCAAATCGGTCAAAAAGCTGATATACCTCCCATGTAAATCATTCTTTCGATCATCCTTGTTCGGTTCTTAGAGCTTTAATTTTTGCTGGTTTGACAGAAGTTTGGTATGTAGATTAAAATTATGCCCCTCAACTAAATTAATTTTGCATACATTTTTAGCAGAATTCTTGGTGGTGGATTCCCAAGATTCGGCCCGGCCGAACTTAGCACGCTTTTACTTGTTTTAAATAAATAAAATATTGGAAAATATTTCTGCGAATTCCTGTTATTATGACACCGAAAAATACTTGTGCCGAAAATGTAGCTGCCTTCAAGGAATGAAAGTTTTCTCTTTTTTTCCCCATTTCCAGTTTTATCAATTGAATATTTGTTGACAAAGTAAAAATTCAGATTTAAAGTTCTACTATTTTGCTTCTTCAATTGTTTTTGGTATTTTGTAATATACAACAAGAACCCCTTTGACCCAAACATGTGTATGAACACATCATGCAATTCTTAAGAATTTTGTTTTAACAAACAGCATGTGCAAATGTGAGATTAGTACACTGAAGTACGAAAGTATTGGGTAAAAATATCAAATATAATTTTTACCCTTGAACTTTCCACTAAGGAACAGTGGCAAACTTCTCACATATCAATGAATGCAGTCCGATTCAAGTTTTAAGCTCAATGATAAGGGGCCTCCTTTTTATAGCCGAGTCCTATCGGCCGCAGTGCAACACCTCTTGCGAGAAAAGTTTTTACTTTGCATAGTGCCTCACAAATGTTGCCTGCATTAGGAGAAGAAAATCACCGCTGAAAGTTTTTTCTGATTGTCTTGCCAGTATTCGAATCTTGACGTTCAACGTCATAGGCGGACGTGCTAACCTCTGCACTACGGTGGCCTCCAAGGTTTAAGAATTTTAAATTGTTGGCCTTTTGCAGCGTTTTTATGTTTTCGTATTCTTCCGTTGTAAGTTTCATTATATTGCCTTTTCCTTTCCCTACATCCAATGTGTGCATACTTTTACACTCCACTGTGAAAACAATATGTTGTTTAACACATGTTGTATACACATAACATGCATTCAACGCCAATGTAGCCATTCTTCGTTGGAAAAGGGGGTAAGAGCTCGAGCTACTCCTTAAGCTCATAGTGCCCAGCGGAGAGGCATATAGCATTGTCCATCCAGGCAAGTGTCTGCCACATAAACCACAAGATTCTTCGATGAATGTTAAATGGCATAAAACCCAAAAGTCCCATAAGCAGCATTCATACAACACCGTGTGCGTGTCAAAACATAGAAACGTTTAATGCTTTTCTTCAGTACATACAACAACTATTTGCTAGTAAGAACATACATTTTTTATGTTTTGTTACCAGACTGACAGTGAGTTCGTTATGTTTGTCACAAAGCGACAGTTCAGTCAGACTGAATACTTATTAATAGCTTAAACCCAACACCTAGGAAAGAGGCTAAACTTTTATAAATGACGTCGTAAGGCAATTTGTTTAAAGTTCAGCATTTTTGCTGTCTTTTATGTCCTTTTCTTTATATTGAAATATCCAACCCATTGTGCACATATTAATTTACATCATGTTAGACTCTTAGGGAAGAGCATTTTGAATGCTTAAATAAAGCTGTCACTGTCACAAGTGTTGATTGAATCATTTACCATTTAAAAGGGAATTAAAAAAAAGGCAGTCCAATTTATGGAATTAAGCGAAGCAAAGGCTTTGCAAAGTTTCTTTTATATGTTTCTCATTGTCATAGTTCCTTCGAGGGCTATATTGGAATCAAAAAAAAAAAAAAAGGATTTCACGCCTTAAACAAATGCAGAGAATTCAAAGTGGCAAAAAATTAAGAATTTAAAAGTAAAACAAAACATTTTAGACAAAATAAAAACAAATTTTTTTATTTTAATAACTTATTTTTATTTATTACTAGCTGAACCGGGCCCGCTCCGCTGCGCCATCTTTTACTTTATATGGAACAAAATTATCCTTTGAATATTTAATTTCGACAATTAAAGAGCTTTTAATGAAATGCCATGCTACGAAAAAAGTACATCGCTTGACTAACAGTTTAACAATATAAGCGCCTTTATCTGAATCCCATATGATCTTTATTGGGCTACGAATTTAAGTTTGGATGTAAAGTGTACTCCATTCTTAAAATACACTACTTCAGCCCGATGTCCTCATAATGCCTGACACTTGGCCCTGATAAAACATCAGCATCGTGCTCTTCTCTCAAATACCATTTATTTAAACCCCATATTGGTTTAGGGGACTTTACAGGATGAGGCGTTCCCCAAACACATGGCCCCAAAATTGATTTTCAAATTTGTTTTCTAATCTCAAATACTTTTCATTTGAGCCACATATTGGCATGGTTGAAAAATTTTTTGGGATATCAAATTCGTATTCTACTCCCAAAAACCTTTATTTGAGCCCCATATTGCGATGGTCAGTAAAAAATTACTGTTTGTGGGGTATTTTGGGAAAGGGATAGATCCCCAGAAAATTGGTCCCGAAAGTGGGTATTAATTCTTGCTCTACCCCCTAATACCTTTCATTTAAGACCCACATTGACATGGTCGGTAAATATGCTCGATTTAGGGGTGTTTTAGGAAGTGGGGTGGTCTCCCAAACATTTAGCCCTGAAAATATATCAGAAACGTGCTCTATTCTCATATATCTATAAATCATTTATTTGAACCCCATATTGCCATTGGCCTCAAAATTGGATAACAAATTCGTTTTCTAATCTCAAATACCATTCATTTAAATCCCTTATTGCAAATGCCAGCAAATATGTCCGTTTTGGGGTGTGGTGCCTATAAACTATGAATACCGAGCTCCACTGTCTTGAAGACCCAAAATGTCTTGGTGAGCAACTACGTCCTATTTGGGGGGTTGTTATGGTGGTGGGACGTCCCCTTCAGTTGGTCCCGAATGTTGATATCAAATTCATGGTCTATTCCAAATACCTTTCATTTGTGCCACATTTTTCCATAGTCGGCAAGCATGACCGGTTTCGGGGATGTTTTGGGGGATGGGGCGGCCACTCAGTAACTTGGCTTTGAAAATGTATATGAGATTCGTGTTCTACTCTAAAAACCTCTTATTTGAGCCTCATATTGTAATGGTTAGCAAATACGCCCTTTTTGGGTGGTATTATGGAGGTGAGGTCGCACCATGGACACTTTTCCCAAATATTGATATCAGATTCGTGCTTTTCACCTAAAGACCTTTCATTTGAGCCCCATATTGTTACGGTCGTAAATTTTGTCCTCCTAATGGAAAACCACCCATTACATGGACTTAATTGTTTGCCATATTCGTAATCTTTCATTTAAGTCCCATATTCACATGAACGTCTAATATGTCTGTTTGAGGAATAATACCATATTCGTATTCTACTCTCCAATACCATTCGTTTGATACCCACATTGTTCCGATCGGTTCACTTTTGGGTGGTGTGTTTGGGGGTACCGGGGATAGTGCGCCCCCCCTTTCGATTTCGAAAAATTATAAAGCCTTTGTTTCCTTTTAGACCCATTTACGCAATCTGTGAAAATTTCGAGAAAATCCGTTCTGCTATTTTTGAGCTTATACGGAACAAACAAACAAACCTAGTCCCATATATTCGGGATTGGCTAATATGCCCATTTGGGGCGTTTTTGGGAGTTGGTATACTTCGACCTGATTTTGTGTGCCAGATTCGTAATATACTTCCGAAAACCTTTCATTTGAGCCCCATATTGATAGGATCGTTCAATTTGTCTGCTTGGAGGAATTTTGTGGTTAGGGAGACTTCCTAGGTACTTGGAGCATATTCGTATTCTACTTTTCAATACCTTTCATTTCATACCCATATTGTCCTTTTCGGTCCGCTTTAGATTTTGGGTGGTGTTTTTGGGGTAACGGGGGAGCGTCCTATTCATCCTTCTCTGGCCATATTCGTAATCTACTCCCCAGTGCCTATTGTAATGATCGTCCAATAAACCTATTTTCGGGAGTTTCGGAGTTGGGGAGGTCTGCCAGTTACTTGAAATTCTTACTCTACTCCTGAATACCTTTCATTTGAGTCCCATATTGTACCGATCGGTCCACTTTTATTTTTGGGTAGTACTTTTGGGGAAAGGGGAGGGTCCGCCCCCCTCCCGATATCAAAAATTGTATAGACTATGTTTCCTTCCAGACCAACCTACATAATCTGTGAAAGTTTCACGGAACAAACAAACAAACCAAGAAACAAACACAAATTAATTTTAATATATCAAAATATATTGCCCGATTATTTATTTGTTTGGTATTCAGTCTACCCCAATAAACACTAGGCATCCTTCGGGACTCTAAGCACTCTAGTTTTTTAACTATTATTACTTTTTTCCAACACAAAACGCTTATATGGTCACAAAAATTTTAGTTTGCAATCAAAACATGATGCAACTACTACTTTATACGTTGGTCTTACTACCCCTCTTGCTAGCTGAAGGGCCTGAGGATATTCTAAAGGCATTTCAAATGATAATGGACACAAGAACGATATTGGTTTTTAATCCCTATGAAACAGACGATTTTTGGCACCAAGCATACAATTTAAGCAGTCAAGCAAAGCTGGTGATAACCAATCAAAATGCCTCTGACTTAAGAGAGTTTTTGGGTGAAAGAGTTCTCAGTGTGGTATTTGTGCAAAATTTGGATCAACTCTATCTGGAGGAGATATTTAAGCCATCTTTGTTAAATCTACACCAAAGGGATGTTTTGTTCCTTACCAATGACACTTTAGAATCAGCAGATCAATGGCAATGGCTGTTTCAGTGGTGCTTTCTCCAAGGCTTTTGGAATGTCCTATTGAAGGGTATAAAGCAACAACCATATCTTACCATGGACTGTATCCCTGAAATGGTGGTTAAATTTACTTCCTTAGAGCACTACTTTCATCGCCGGCACCATCGTGTATCTAATCTTCAGGGCATACCCATAAAGGTTACCATTGGCAATTACCCTCCCCGGGTTTATGCCGACTTTGATGAAACTGGCGAACTGCAATTAGGTGGATTCTATGGCAATGCTGTCAAAATATTTGCTGCCCAATTTAATGTCACCCTGGATTATGTCTTCATGCCGAATATGTCTCATTACTCAGTGTTAAGCTGCGTCGAATTCATAGAGCAACAATGGGCCGACATCTGTGCTGATGCAGTGCTTTTTGGCATGGGCATTGAGACCACCCGGCCCATTTACATAGTCTTCTCCTACCTGCTGGTACCTTTCGACAAGCCCTTGGAGAATTATGAATATTTTCGCAAACCCTTTGACAATCTAACTTGGGGCATAATTGGTTTCACCTTCATTTGTCTTTCATCCTTAGTCATTGTGGTGGAATATAAGGAACATCGACGCCTTAGTCTGGTGGATAATTTTTTTAGAACCTTTGAAAGTTTCATTGGTGGCTCCAGCGATTTGGGTCATATATCGCAGAATTATCGCTATGCCTTGGAATTTTTGTTAATATTCTGTGGTTTCATGATAGGCAACATCTATCTGGCCTATCTGTCATCCATTTTGCTGACCAAGATTTATCGCAAAGAGATTCGTTCTATACACGATATAATTGCTCACAATATGAGCATATTGACCTCCACCTATCAGCAATACATTTTGGAGCTTACCGATGCCTCGCCCTTGGTAAGACAGCAGACGATTATAGTGTCCGAGGAAATGATAGATGCTAATCTAAGGCGATTGAATCCGGAATATGTCTACTTTGCTTTGGACATTGAAATGGATTTCTATTTGTATCAGCAGCAGTACATGACACGACCCCGCATGAAAAAGTTATCGGATTTTGTCATCACCAGCGATATGGGTGAGGTGCCCATGCGTTCGTATTGGCCTTTTCAGGATCTCTTTACGGATTTTATGGATAATTTATTCTGTAGTGGCATATCGGGATATCTATTTGAGGAAAGTACTTTGGAGGGTTTACGCTCTGGCCAGATAACCTATTTTCCCACCGAAGGTATGTCGGCGGTGCCTTTATCTTTGGAATATTTTATACTTTGTGGTCTTATATTGGCTGGAGGTTACATAATGTCATTATTGTGTTTCATCATAGAAAATTTGGTGTATCGTAAGATCAGTGCTAGAAACAGAAATAGAAAAATTTTGTTCATAAAAAAGTAAAAAAAAAAACAATGCCTACTGGGAAGGCAAAAAAAAACCTATAGATTTTAAATTCAACTGGCTTGAAATTCATATAATATAGTAAAAAAAGATAAAAAAACAAATGAAAATAAATTTGATATAGAAATTTGCGTATTGAAATTTGCAATTTTATTTAATCCAATATATGACCTTTTCTAAAAAACAATCACAGTTCGTTTTCTTCAAAAAATTTTATAACCTGCCCCAAAATTTTGTATAGAAAATTGTTGTCCCAAACGAATATTCGCCAGAAATTTTTTCACAATTTTTTTTATTAGGAAATTTTTTTTCCCAAACAAATTTTCGATAGAAAATGTTTTGTCCCAAACAAATTTTCCTCAGAAAATTATTGTCCCAAATAAATTTTCTACGGAAAATTATTGTCCCAAACTAATTTTCTAAACAAAATTGTTGTCCCAAACTAAATTTTTATGCAAAATTCTCATCCCAAACTAATTTTCTATAGAAAAATATTGTCCCAAACAAATTTTCTGTGCAACATTGTTGCCCCAAACTAATTTGCTATTGAAAATTGTTGTCCCAAACTCATTTTCTATAGAAAGTTGTAGTCCCAAACTTACTCAATATCGAAAACTGTTGTCCAACAACATTCTTTAGAAATTCATGTCCCAAACAAATTTTCAATAGAAAATTGTTGTCCCAAACTAATTTTCTATAGAAAATTGTTGTACCAAACGAATTTTTTGTAGAAAATTTTTGTCACAAACAAATTTTCTATAGAAATTTTCATTGGAAAATTAATGTCCCAAACTCTATGAAAAATTTTAGTCCCAAACTAATTTTTTATAAAAAGATATTGTCTCAACTAAATTTCCTAAACAAAATATTGTCCTTAACAAAATTTCTATGGATAATTGTAGTTCCAAATAAATTTTCTATAGATAGTTATTGTTCCAAACTAATTTTCTACAGAATACTGTTATCCAAAATTAATTTTTACAACATTTTTCTATAGAAATTGTTGTCCCAAACTAATTTTCTATAGAAAATTGTTGTACAAAACTAATTTTCATATAAAAAAGTTTTCACAAACAAAAACAATTGTTGTCCCAAATCCGGCACGGCTTAAATTTTTGTGGTATTCATTGCTGAGAAGCTTAGCTGCGAGCTACCGGGCGTTCACAGTTTGCGGATAGTGAAATACTCCATACGGAGTTACTGCAACGGGAGTCGCGGATAATCAGCGGTATCGAGCGGAGAGTTTCAATGAGAGGCCGGGTGGCATCGGCTCTTGCACAAATACTGACTGCCTCTGATGCTCGATATGACAAGGCAAGTTATGCGCGCCTTTAAATCACCAATGGCCTCCCCGTTCCCGCGGCGATCGTTCGTTTGGACCAGATTTTCATGAGGAGGTGATGATACTCGTCAATAACAATAACAACATTATTATCCCAAACATCATTTCCATAAAAAAATGTTGTGTCAAAATAATTTTCGAAAAAAAATTATTGTCCTAAACAAAATTTGTAAAAAATGTTATTGTCTCAAACTACTTTTCTATAGAAAATTGTTGTCCCAAACAAATTTCTTGCAAAAAATTATTGTCCATACTAATTGTTTACAGAAAGTTTTTGTTCCAAATAAAGTTTCTATAACAAAATGTTGTCCCAATCTAATTTTCAAAAAAAAAGGTTGTTATCTAAAACTAATTTTATATAGAAAATATCTGAGCCAAACTAATTTTCTATAAAACATAGTTGTAGAAAATTTGTCAGTTCTATTGAATTGTTGTCTCAAAAAATTTTCGATTGAAAATTATTGTCCCAAAATTTGTACAGAAAATTGTCTTTCGAAACTAATTTGTTGTTGTCCCAAACTAATTTTCTATCGAAAATTGATGTCCCATACTAACTTCCTATAGACAACTGATGTCCTAAACTAATTTTCTATAGAAAATTTTTGTCCCAAACTAATTTTCTATAGAAAATTGTTGTCCCAAGCTAGTTTTCCATAGAAAAATGTTGTCACAACTAATTTTTTTTTTATAGAAAACTGTTATTCAAACAAAACTGTACTTGCAAACAAATATATTTATAAAATATTGTTGTCTAAACAAAAAATTCTTAGAAATTTGTTATCTCAATCAAAATTCCCCCAAAAAATTTTAAGCCCAAAAAAGTTAAAGAAATTATAAGCAATTGAAGTTTTCTAAAATTTTTATTTGTCCCCAAAAAAAATCTATAGCAAATTGTTATCCCAAACAATTTTTTAAAAAAAATTTTTGTACCAAACAAATTTTCTGTAAAAAACTTTTGTCTCGAACGAATTTTTTATATAGAATTGCTATCTCCAACCTAATTTTCTGCTAAAAGTAGTTATCCAAAAAAAAAAATCTATCGAAATTTGTTGTTTCAAACAAATTTCCAAAGAAAATATTTGTACCAAACAAATTTTCTACGATAAATTGTTGTAGCAAACGAATTTTTTAAAGATAATTGTTACCTAAAACAACTTTTTCTACTAAAAGTAGTTGTCCCAAAAAAATTCTATAGAAATTTGCTGTCTCAAACAATTGTTCCATAGAAAATATTTGTACCAAAAAAATTTTCAATAGTAAATTGTTTTCCAAACGAAATTTTTTTAGAAAATTGTTGCCTCAAACTAAATTTCCTACCGAAAGTAATAGCCTCAAAAAAAAATCTACAGAAAGTAATTGTCCCAAACATATTTTCTATAAAAAACTGTTGTCCCAAACGAATTATTTATATATAATGCTATCTCAAACCTAATATTCTACAAAAAGTAGTTGTCCAACAAAAAAAATTTATCGAAATTTTTTGTTTCAAACAAATTTTGCAAATAAAATATTTGTGCCAAACAAATTTTCTATGGTAAACTGTTGTCCCAAACGAATTTTTTATAGAAAATTTTTGCCTCAAACAAAATTTTTTTTCTGAAAGTAGTTGTCTCAAGAAAAAAATCTAAAGAAAATTTTTGTCCCAAACATATTTTGTTTTCCTTAACTACTTTTGTTTGTTGTTGTTTTCCTAAACTACTTTTCTGTTGTTTTCCTAAACTACATTTCTAAAGTTTGACCCTGTTCTTAGTGGAAAGTTCATGGGCAACATTTACAAAATTTTACTTTTCTACAGGAAAGTTTTGAACGAATGAAAATAATTTCTAGAACAACTTCCTATACAAATTGTTGTCCCAAACTAATTTACTATAGAAAATTGTTGTCCCAAATTAATTTTCCATTAAAAATAGCTTTTTAAAACCTACAAAAATTATTGTCCCAAACATCATTCCCATGTGTTCCAAAAACACAAAAAAAAATGTGAATAGAAAATATTTGCCCCAAATAAAATTTGTAAAGAAAATTTTTGTCTCAAACTAATTTTCTACAGAAAATTGTTGTCCCAAAAAATTGTCTATAGAAAATTTTTATCCTTAAATAATGTTCCATATCATTATAAAAAAAAAAATTACATCTATTTTGATTGTTTTTCTAAGCATTAACATTTGTTTTTCATAGGCCTAATGCAAGTGATTCGTTTAAAATATGTAACGGTTACTTTATTATTCATATGGAACAAGTAAGCGAAAACTTACGTGCAGATAATTATCTACCAACCACCATAAGTACATTAAATCTGTTGCAACAACCAGGATTGTAGGGTTTCCATACCAAGCTTTGTCAGCAAAACAAAAACATAAAAATAATGGAATTGAAGTTGATTTGGGGCTTTGTTTCCACCGACTATTCCGTTGACTTTTGGGAAAGGAAAATTCAAAATTTTGAGTATTGAATTTAGGTAGCGATAATTTCGACAAGAACATAATATACAGCTAAGAGTATTGTTACATCGGAATGCGGTAAAAGTGTAACCATGTTAACTATTCAACATATCCCCATAACATTTTCTTTTTTGTCCAATAAGATTGTGTACCTGTCCCTAAAACAAATCTATATTGGAAATGTTTTCCTATTCGCTAACCCTAAAGTTAATCATGCCCTCAGAGGTTTCCATTTCAATGTTACTTCTTTCTCATTACTGACAATATAAGAAATAAAAATTGTTATCAATTCTCTTAGTTCATTGCCAGAAAATGAAGCTTTCACTTCTGTATTTACTTGCACTGCTGCCGAATATCAACATCAATATCGTGTACTCAGGGTATGTTCTGGATGAATTTGAAAAGGAATTGGATGTGTATACAATAGTAGTCTTTATCTCAAATACAAGTTCTGAAATTTGGCATGAAGAGCTAAATTTAAATAATCATCCAAAGTTAATAATAACCAACGAATCGGCCTCTGGTCTAAGAGCATCAATTGGAGAACGAGTGCTTAGCATTATACCCATAGATGACATAGAAGAATCATATTTGGAGCATATAGTTAAGCCTTCATTACTTAAATTACATCTAAAGGATCTTCTTCTGATTACCAAGGATTCCTTAATGTCAACAGTAGATAAATGGCAATGGCTATTTGAGTGGTTTTGGCATCAAGGTTTTTGGCATGTTTTGCTTATGCATAGAGACCAGCAATATCTTACCATGGATCCTATACCTGAAATGTCTATAAGGTCAATTTTGCTTGCTGAATATCTAAAGCAAAGACATCGACGCATTGACAATCTGCAGGGCTATCCCATACAAGTTACCGTGGGTAACAATCCGCCTCGTGTGAGCGCAGTTTTGGATGATGATGGAAATTTAGAGCTCAGTGGCCTCTATGGCAATGTGGTGAAGATATTTATCTCCAAATTCAATGCCACTTTGGATTATGTCTTTATGCCCAATATGTCCTCATACTCGGTTTTGAATTGCATGGAATATATTAGGGAAGAACGAGCTGATATCTGTGCTGATGCCATTCTATTTGGTTCAGACATTGAGACCACGAGACCTTTGTTTATTGTGTTTTCGCGCCTCGTAGTACCCTTCGATAAGCCCTTGGAAATGTATAAATATTTTCAAAAGCCCTTTAATACTCAAACATGGCTTTTGATTTTATTCACTTTCATCTGTACCCTAGCTTTAATAATAGTGGTGGAGTACTATCAACTACGAAGTTTCAGATTTTTGGATAATTTCTTTGCCAATTACGAGAGTTTTATATGTGCCTGCGCCAACTTGCCACATCTCTCTCAAAACTACCGCTATGCCTTGGAGGCCATATTGATATTTTGCGGCTTCATGATATCCAACATTTATTTGGCTTATCTATCCTCGATTTTATTGACCAAGATCTTTCGTCGGGAGATCACTTCGCTCGAAGATGTGGTCTCACATAATTTGACCATATTGACTTCAAATTTTCAGCAATACATTTTGGAAATATCCCAAGCTTCACCATTGGTAAGACAGCAAACGATTGTTGCCAACGAGGAATTCATTCTCAAGAACATGCGAGCTTTAAACCCAGACTATGTTTATTTTGGACTCGAAAATGAGTTGGACTTTTATTTGTATCAACAAAAGTTTATGACACGTCCGCGCATGAAAAAACTCAAGGACTTGGTGATTACCAGTGACATAGGTGATGCACCTATGCGTGCCTATTGGCCCTTACAGGATTTATTTACAGATTTTATGGACAATATGTTTTCGAACGGAGTATCGTTATATCTTTACACTGAATCTACTCAGGAAGGTTTACGCACCGGTAAAATTGCCTTCATACCCAATGAGAGTTTATCGGTGGAGCCCTTGACCTTGGAGTATTTTGTAATTTGTGGTATTGTGTTGACAGCAGGTTACACAATGGCCTTTATAAGTTTTTTCCTGGAGCTTGTGATTTATAATAAGAGGAAAAGGAAATAAATTTTTAAAAATCATTTAAAAATCATATAAACATTTAAAAATAAAACAGAAAAATTTCTTTTCTACAGAAAAAGTTGATCGAAATTTATGAGGCAAAAATTTTCTATAGAAATTTTGTTTGGGACAACAATTTTGTTTGGAAGTTTGGTTTGGGATAACAATTTACCATAGATATTATGTTTAGGACGGCAATTTTCTATGGGAAGGGCATTTGAGACAACAATTTTCACAGAAGATAAATTTGGGACTGCAACTTTCTAAAGTAGATAAATTTAGGACAACAAATTTCTACAGACAATTACTATAGTACAACAATTTTCCACAGAAAAGTTGTTTGGGACAACAATTTTCCGCAAAAAAATTATTTGGGACAACAATTTTCTATAAAAAAATTAGTTTGGGACAACAATTTTGAATAGAAAATTAGTTTGGGACAAAAATGTATACAGAAAATTAGTTTGAGACTAAAATTTTCTATGGAAATTTGGTTTGGGACTACAATTTTCTTTAGAATTTTAGTTTGAGACTGGAAATTTTTATGAAAAATTGACAACAACTTTTTATAGAACATTAGTTTGGGACAACTATTTTCTACAGAAAATTAGTCAATTTTATATATTAGAATAGAAAATTAGTTTGGGACAAAAATTCTATAAAAACTCAAAATTTTTTAAAGAAAACTAGTTTGGGTCAAAAAATTTTATCGAAAAATAGTTTCGGTTTAAAATTTTCTAAAGAGTTTTAAACAATAATTTTCTACAAGAACATTTTTTTGGGGCAACAATTTTCTATAAAAAAATTATTTTAGGCAACAATATTTTTTGTGGAAAATTAGTTGGTGACAACAATATTTTCTGAAAAATTCGATTGGAACTACAATTTTCTATATGAAATTAGTGTAGAAAAGAATTTTTTTGGACAACTATTTTCTATAGAATTTTTTTTTTTAATAACAATTTTCTAAAGAAATATAGTTTGGGACAATTTTTTTCTACAGAAAATAAGTTTGGCACAACATTTTCTTTAGAAATTTAGTTTGGGGCAACAATTTTATATAGAAAATTAGTTTGGGACAACAATTTTCTACAGAAAATTGGTTTCAGTCTAGAATGACTTTGGGGATACCAATTCTCTCTGGAAAATTTGGTTGGAACAACAAATTTCTTATAGAAAATAAGGGACAACAATTTTATATAGAAAATAAATTTAGGAAAAAAAAATTCTATAGAAAATAAATCTGGGACAACAATTTTCTTTAGAAAATTTGTTCGGGACAACAATTTTCCAAAGCAAATGAATTTGGGAAATAAGTTTGGGATAACACTACTTCTTATAAAAAATTAGTTTGGGTCACCAATTTTCTACAGAAATTTTGTGCATTGCAACAATTTTCAAAAGAAATTAAGTTTGTTACAACAATTTTCTATAATAATTTTTTTAGACCAACAATTTTCTATGGTTGGGACAAAAATTTTCTACAGAAATTATGTTTAGGACAACAATTTTTTATAGAAATTTCGTTTGGAACAACGTTTTTCTATAAAATCTTTGTTTGCGACAAAAGTCTTTAATTTTTATTTGGAATAAATATTTTTCTATAGACATTTTGCTGGGAACAATAATTTTCTATAGAAATTTTGTATGAGACAAACATTTTTTTTAGAAAAGACAAAGATTTTTTAAAGAATACTTTTTACATCCACATCGCTCAGAAATTTAATAATTAACAAGGGCTTTTAAATTGGTTTATTTTCCATTACTTTCCTTGTTAGACAAGGAAATGAAATTTTTATTCATATGCCTATTTAGAGCAGAAACTTTGGTCCCTTGTGTCGTTCTAAACAAGAACAGCTTCTACTGGATTAGTAAATGAAAAACTGTTCAGTTACGTGCTGATAATTGTCTTGGCGTCATAAGTACTTTTCATCTATTGCAACCAGCCATAATGATTTTAGGGTTTCCAAACATATCATCCCCAAACTAAACAAATCTAACGGCAATTTTCTTGACTGAAATAAGCTGGCGGTTGGCTCCAGAGCAACTTCAATGCATTTACTAAGGCCTGCAGAGACATTCTTTGAAACAAATGATTAGATAAACAAGCGAAAAATTTTTTTCGATGGAACTTCTTATGGTGTGAATGGTGAATCTATGGGACTTCGGTAGAAAGAAACAGATGTCAAATATCATATATCTATTGGGACGATATTTGTTAGCGAGAAGTCTGAACATTTATTGAAAAAGGTTATGTTTTGTTCCTTTAGTATCGCCATATTATTTTCAATTCACAATTGCTAACCCTAAACTCAAATTATGTCCTTAGAGGGTTAAGAAATCCTTTTAATGTTATGGCTTTCTCTTTAAATCTCATTGAAATGTAAAACCTAATTCTATCGCTTAGTATACAGGCAGAAAATGAAGTTCACACTTCTGTATTTCACCGCTTTGCTACAGAATATCAAACTCTTAAGGTCAGAAAGTATATTGGATGAATTTAAAAAGCAATTGGATGTTAATACCATTTTAGTTTTCATCTCCAATACAAGTTCTGAAATTTGGCAACAACAACTGAATTTAAATAATCATCCAAAGTTGATAATAACCAATGAAGTAGCTTCCGATCTTAGGGGATCAATTGGCGCACGAGTTCTAAGCTTAATACCCATAGATGTTGACATGGAAGAATCATATTTGGAGCAGATAGTTAAGCCTTCATTGCTTAAGTTACACCAAAAGGATGTTCTTTTCGTGACAACGGAATCATCTACGCCAGCACTGGATAAATGGCAATGGTTTTTTGAGTGGTGTTGGCATCAAGGTTTTTGGCATGTCTTGCTCATGAATCAGCACCAACAATATCTAACCATGGAACCCTTACCACAAATGTCTGTAAAGGCCATTTCACTTTCAGAGTATCTTCAACATAGACATAAACGTAATGCCAATCTTCAAGGCCACCATCTGAAAGTTACCGTGGGCAACAATCCGCCTCGTGTTAGCGCCGATTTTGATGAGAAGGGAAATGTGAAACTAAGTGGGCTCTTTGGCCATGCTGTCAAAATATTTGTCTCCAAATTTAATGCCACTTTGGAATATGTCTTTATGCCCAATATGTCCCATTACTCAGTTCTCAAGTGCATGGAATATATTGGCGAACAGCGAGCTGATATCTGTGCTGATGTTGTACTATTTGGTTCAGACATTGAGACAACAGGACCCGATTTTATAGCATATTCCGGTTTAATAGTACCGTTTGATAGACCTTTGGAAATGTATAAATATTTTCAAAAGCCCTTTAATATCCAAACATGGCTTTTGATTTTATTCACATTTATAAGCACCCTAACTCTAATAATAGCGGTGGAGTACTATCAACTTCAACGTTTTAGATTTGTTAACAATTTTTTCATCAACTATGAGAGTTTTATATGTTGCTCCGCCAATTTGGCCCATATCTCCCAAAATTATCGCTATGCCTTGGAGGCCATACTGATATTTTGTGGTTTCATGATATCCAACATCTATTTGGCTTATCTCTCCTCGATTTTATTGACCAAGATTTATCGCCAGGAGATCTCTTCACTCGACGATGTGGTCTCACATAATTTGACTATATTGACTTCAAATTTTCAGCAGTTTGTTTTGGAAGTATCCCAAGCTTCGCCATTGGTGAGACAGCAAACAATTCTTTCGAATGAGGAAATCATCCTTAAAAATATGCGAGATTTGAACCCGGAGTATGTTTACTTTGGCTTGGACATTGAATTGGATTATTATTTATATCAACAGAAGTTTATGTCACGCCCTCGCATGAAAAAACTCAAGGACTTGGTGATAACCAGTGACATTGGTGGTGTCCCAATGCGTGCCTATTGGCCTTTTCAGGATTTATTTGTAGATTTTATGATCCATATGTTGTCCAGTGGCTTATCGCTATACCTTTACAATGAATTTACTGAGGAAGGTATACGCACTGGAAAAATTGCTTTTATACCCAATGATAGTTTGTCGGTGGAGCCCTTGAATTTGGAATATTTTGTTATTTGCGGCCTTGTAATGTCGGCTGGCTACATTATGGCCTTTATAAGTTTTATTCTAGAACTTGTAATTTATAGAAAAAGAAAGAGGGAATAAAAATTAGAATATTTGTAATTAATGATACATGTATTTGAAAAATAGCCCACGTTGTTTAAAAAATGAAACTATTGCTTTTTAAATTACATATTCTGATGTATACTTAACAACATTTGTTATCTAATAAAGTTTCTTTTTATTACGCAATCTCTAATAATAAATAACGCTATCCGCAAAATTTGTCGTTTTAGTGAATATTTGACTAAAATCAAGTTGCTTATAAAACTTATAGTTAAAAATGTAAAAAATAAAAAACTCTACAATATATCAACGATTAAATCCTTATGAAAATTTCATTTCAATTTAATATTTCTTACAAAGCCGATAAATATCTTTTACCAAATACACCCCAAAAAATAACTTTTTTGGGGCGCCTTTTATGGCCCCAAAACTTTTAATCGAGAGATCGGTCTATATGGCAGCTATATTCAAATCTGAACCAATCTAGGCTAAATTGAAGAATGAAGTCGAAGGTCCTAACGCAACTCACTGTCCCAAATTTTGGCAACATCGGACAATAAATGCACCTCTTATGGGCCCAAGACTTTAAATCGAGAGATCGGTCTATATGTCAGCTATATCCGAATCTGGCCCGATCTGTGCCATATTGCAGAAGTATGTACAAGGGCTTAACACAACTCACTGTTCCAAATTTCGGCCTTTTATGGTCCCCAAACTTTAAATCGAGAGATCGGTCTATATGGCAGCTATATTCAAATCTGGACCGATCTGTGACATATTGCAGAAGTATGACGAAGCACCTTACGCAACTCACTGTCAAAATTTCGGTGACATCGGTCAATAAATGCGCCTTTTATGGCCCCCAAACTTTAAATCGAGTGATCGGTCTATATGGCAGCTATATTCAAATCTGGACCGATCTGTGCCATATTGCAGAAGTATTTCGAGTGGCTTAACACAACTTACTGTCCCAAGTTTCGGCAACATCGGACAATGAATGCGCCTTTAATGGGCGCAAAACCTCAATTCGAGAGATCGGTCCATATGGCAGCTATATCCAAATCTGGACCGATCTGGGCCAAACTGAAGAAGGATGTCGAAGGGCCTTATACAACTCACTGGAGCAAATTTCAGCAAAATCGGATAATAAATGTGGCTTTTATTTGCCTAAGACCCTAAATCGGAGGATCGGTCTATAAAGGGGCTATATCAAGATATTGTCCGATATAGCCCATCTTCGATCTTAACCTGCTTTTGGAAAAACAAAGAATCTGGGCAGATTTTCGGCTCAATATCTCTATTTTTAAAAACTGTGAAGCGTGATTTCAACAGACAGACGGACAGACATGGCTAGATCGTCTTAGATTTTTACTCTGATCATGAATATAAATACTTTATAGGGTCGGAAATGGATATTTCGATGTGTTGCAAACGGAATGACAAAAAGAATATACTCCCCCATCCTTCGGTGGTGGATATCGACTTAAATCGACTTAAATATTAAAATATTGGGTTGCCCAAAAAGTAATTGCGGATTTTTTAAAAGAAAGTAAATGCAATTTTAATAAAACTTAGAATGAACTTTAATCAAATATACTTTTTTTACACTTTTTTTCTAAAGCAAGCTAAAAGTAACAGCTGATAACTGACAGAAGAAAGAATGCAATTACAGAGTCACAAGCTGTGAAAAAATTTGTCAACGCCGACTATATGAAAAATCCGCAATTACTTTTTGGGCAACCCAATAGAATAATTGTTAAAATCGATTACAATTAAAATTGTAATCGATTTTCGATTTAATCCAACTTTTTATTGAATATTTCTTATATTTAAAAAAAGTAGGATGCAAATGATTAAATTTTCTATAAATATTCGATTAAGTTAATAATCGAAAATAAAAGAATTAAAAATCGATAAAAATTTAAAAAACGGATTTAATCGATATATATTTCTATTTCTATATTTTTAACTGAAGTTAAAAAATCAAAAAAATTAAAAAAATATATATATCGATTAAATCCGTTCATTCTATGTTTTAATCGATTTTTTTAATTTTGATGGACTTTTTTAGTTTTTATGGATTTTTTAATTTAAAGGATCTTTAATTTAAATCGATTTCTTTCGAATTTTTAAAACTTTTTTTATTTTTTTAACTTATTACAAAATGATGAATTTTTATCCAATTTTTTTATTTCTTATAATTTTAACTTAAAAAAGTCTTTGATAAAGAAGAAAAACGATTTAGAGTGTTTTTTTCTAACCTCTCTTCCTAAATCCCAGGAATGCAGATTTTTCCATTTTTGTATATTTTGCCTGGGATATTAGCATAAATCTTATGGTCTTTACCTGAATTTTTGTTTGTTAGCCTCCACACTCTGCTTTGTGTGGTGAGGCTGGTGCGGTCTCGCTTCTGACTTGAAATCTACTTTGGCATCCAATTTAAATCACATTAAATTATGCGTCCGTCTGTCGTGTGGCAGGCAGCAAAAGCAAACAGCCATTTAACCCAAACCCATTGTTAGTCCATATAAGGAATTTGCTACATTTAATACAATTTTTTCTTGGTCGTTTTTGTTTTTTGGTTCATTCATGTGGTATAAGTCAACATCTCCAGCAAAATGCTGGTGTGTTTAAGTTTAAACAATGTTTTTAACAAAAATTGTTCAAACTTTTCCGCCACTAGGCAAGGAGAAGCAACCATGGCTTTTAATGAAGGCGAAGAGACCAAAGGGGGTGTTGATGGTTGGGACTCCCTGGCTTTGGTGCAAGGCGCTTATTGTATGCCAAAAAAAAAAGTTAAACATAAGTTAAACAATGACCAGAGCAGGAAGCTGGGATAGTTGGAGCGATGAAGCAAGTCTTTGAGGAAAGCAGAGTTGCCACAAGCCAAAATCTTTTCGACAAAAAAAAATTAAATTTATAGCTCTCATTTTTAGTTCTAATAGAAGTAAAGATATGGCCTTTTGCGCTTCTGAACTTCGATTCCGGATAATATTGCTTTGGCTAGAACAGGTGTCCCACTTGTGTTGTCCCTCATGAACCTAAACTCAATTTTAGATCTAATAGAAGTCAAGTTATTGTCCCTCTGTTTGGAAAATATGTTTAGGTTGCAAATAACGGTATCTGCAGAAGCTATGAGAACGTAAGGAAATTAATTCATTCTTTAGATTCTCATTTCTTTAAAAACTTACTTGTATTATCTGCTCAACGTGGCAACTCTGGCTACAATTGTGTGTTTTGGGGTGCCGCGTTGACAACATTGTCGGCATAATTGTAAAACTTCAGAGACTTTTAGACAGAGTTCAGGCCAAAAACCATGGTATTTTTAGTGCAAAGCATTAAAGAGTTTGACGTTTATGTAGAGCCTGGAGCATATTTGGCAGGTAGTTGGGTTTGGAGGAATTTCAAATTTACATTCAAATGAGTTGTATAAATTTTGTCTGGTTGTTTTTTTGTTTAAACTTTTTTCCTAAACGATATTTTTGGCTTGAATTAAATATTTAGCTGGGAGTTTTTGACAGTAGGAATTTGGAGGTTAAAGTTTTTGTACAAAATAATAATAACAAATAAAATAAATTTTAAATGATTTGTTTATTCTCATTGCAGTTACAAATTTAATTTCTAAAACAAAAGGTAAGTTTCATAAATTTTTTTATTTGAATTCAAAATAAATCTATAATTAGTTCTATTAGTCTTCCTCATAAATAATGTTGACAAATAGTTCTTACGAAAACTTATCCTAATTGCCACACTAAATTTTTCGTAAAAAATTTTTGAAATATTTTAAACTAGCAACCACCCTTCTTGTTTCCTGCTGTCTAAGATATCTAGACAACCATTTTATAGATCATAAATGCTAAACCATAAGTTATTATTAATGCTAATACATATAATAATAAGTTGTAGAGCTTTCGACCAATTTGTATGGCATTGTGTGGTTGAAGAAGAAGAAGATCATAAAAACGCTTGTTTTGTGTTGGCCACTTTCGGAATTTATGAAAGTCATAAATGTGGCCATTTATGTCTTTTTATGGCTAGGAATGACAATTAACCCTACATCAACCTGAAATCGGATGTCTTTTTCTTATAATGTCTGATAATGGAATTTTGGAAGTGTAATGAAAAGATTTGAATTTTTTCAATAAGTAAGTTGCAAGGTTTGTGCTATAAATCGATTTTATATGTTTTAAAAAAAATTATTTTTTTTTTGTATTGAAATATTTTTGCCCAAAAACTAAAGGCCATTTAAGAGAAGAATATAAAAGTCTTAAGTGGTTAGAGCAAATTTCTACCAATAATGTTTATAAATTTCTACCAATAATGGCTCTCAATTGATATAGGAAGGGTAAAAAGGGTAAAAGTCGGGCAGTGCCGACTGTATAATATCCTACCCTATAAATACCACTATATCCAATTTTGATGGACTTCGGCGGATGTTTTTAGAAGGGTTATCAAACAATCCGTATCAAATTTTGAGCAAATATGTTTAAACTGTAATAACTACGGTTGATGAATGACAACATTATTGCAAATTACCCAAAATCTGACGAACATATATATGGGAGCTATATCTAAATCTGAACCGATTCTCAGATATTGTGGTAGTCATCGAGGAAAGCTTTGTGCAAAATTTTCGCAAGATTGATCAATAAATGCGCTTGCAGTGGGTCCTGGAGTGTAATTGGGCGATATACAGGTTTACATATATCTAAATCTGGGCCGATTTCTATAAAATTCATCAGTAATGTCGATAGTCATTACTGATGACACCGTAGCGCAGAGGTTAGCATGTCCTCCTATGACGCTGAACGCCTGGGTGCGAATCAGAAAAAATTTTCAGCGGTGGTTTTCCCCCTCCTAATGCTGGCAACATTTGTGAGGTACTATGCTATGTAAAACTTCTCTCCAAATAGGTGTCGCACCGCTGCACACCGTTCGGACTCGGCTATAAAAAGGAGAGAAAAATTTGCATTTGCATGTCGATAGTCATAAGAAAATCCTTCCGGCCAAATTCCGAGCTAATCGATTAACAAATGAGCACTTTATTGCAATATTTCAATGGGAGACATATCTAAATCTGAACCGATGTTGAGCAAACTACTCAGATATTGTGGTAGACGTCGAGGAAAACGTTGTGCAAATTTTTGACAAGATTAGTCAATAAATGAACTTGCCGTGAAGTTGAAATCTGGCGATATATATATATATATATAAGCTATATTTAAATCTGAACCGATTTCGATGAAAATCACCAGTGATGTCGGGAGTCAAGAGAAAATCTTTCCTATTAAAATTCGTGAGAATCGGTTAACAAATGACCATTTTATTGCATTATTACTGCAAATCGGACGAATATATATATGGGAGTTATATCCAAAGCTGAAACGATTTTTTCCAATTTCAATAGGATTCACCTTGTGGCCAAAAAATATACCTGTAGCAAATTTAAAGACGATCGGTTGATAACTGCGACCTGTAATTTGTACACAAATTAACATGGACAGACGGACAGACAGACAGCTAAATCCAATCAGAAAGCAATTCGGAGTCGATCGGTATATTTATCAATGGGTCTATCTATCTTCCTTCTGGATGTTACAAACAAATGCACAAAGTTATAATACCCTGTAAAAATTAATAATAATAATCAAGAAAGGGCGTGCTAAGTTCGGCCGGGCCGAATCTTATATACCCTCCACCATGGACAGCATTTGTCGAGTTCTTTGCGCGGTATCTCTTTTCAGGCAAACACAGAGAGTGAATAAGAATTGTTATGCTATTGGAGCTATGTAAAGTCATAGGCCGATTCGCATTATAAATAAATTGAATGATAAAGATTATAGAAGTCATTGTGTAATATTTCAGTTCATTCGGATAATAATTGCGCCTTGTAGGGGTTCAAGAAGCAAAATCGGAAGATCGGTTTATAAGGGAGCTGTATCAAGCTATAGATCGATTCAGACCAGATTTCACATGTGTCTTGAAGGTTATGGGAGAAGCCGTTGTACAAAATTTCAGCCAACTTGGATAATAATTGTGCCCTCTAGAGGCTCAAGAAGTCAAGATCCCAGATTGCTTTATATGACAGCTATATCAGGTTATGTGCCGATTTGCGCTATACTAAGCACAGTTGTTGGAAGTCATACCAAAACACCTCATGCTTAATTTCAACCTAATCGGATGAGAATTGCGCCCTCTAGCGGCTCAAGAAGTCAAGATGCAAGATCGGTTTATATGGCAGCTGTATCAGGTTATTAACCTATTTGAACCATACTTAGCACAGTGGTTGCAAGTGACACCAAAACATCACGTGAAAAATTACACCCAAATCGGATAAGAATTGCGCCCCCTTAAAGCTGAAGAAGTCAAGACCCAAGATCGGTTTATATGAACCATACTTAGCACAGTTGTCTTCCATGGGAAGACGAAATATCGAATAAAGAATAAAATATAAACTACAACTAAGACCACGAGCTCGAGTATTACCAAAACACAAAGAATTTTTAAAAAACTTTAAAAAATATTTAAAATATACATTTCAAAAATAATATATATATTTAAAAAACGTTGCCAGGATTAAACAAATTTAATGCTTAAAAATATTCTTCTAAATATTTTTAAAAAAATTTTAAAAATAATTTTCAAAAAATTAACATTAACCATTTCAAATTCGTAGCCAGGACTTAAAATTTTGTTGTCCAATATTTTAAAATCGTTTTCTGTTAAAAAAAAATTTTTGTTAAGTTTTGTTAAGAAATATTCTCAAAAAATTTTGAAAAATATTTTTAAAAAAATTAAAAAAACATTTTTAAAACATTTCAAAATATTTAAAATTTTTAAAGTTTTTTTACGAAAAAGGCTTGTAAAACCTATACCTATAATATAAATACTTATAACATTTTAATTTAAAATTTCTATTTTTCAAAATATTTGGTTAGTTTTTTCTAGTTTCGTTTATTTCTCTTGCTCAAGAATAATATATCAAAAAATTTTTTTTAGTTTTTTCAAAAATTAAACACAAATTCCTCATATGGTGGCAGCCTTGCTCCACAAAACCAAAATTGTGCTATCAAACGCTGCACCAGCAAATTTAGATTATGTCGTCTATTATCATCGTTCCCATTTCCCTAATTTATTGAGTGTTTCTATAATACCTATCCGAACGAAATGCAAGAAAAAAGATGACTTTCAAACTCTTATAAATCAATTACATTAAATGGTTTCCCAATTCTCAAATTTGGAGAATTTATTGAACTCTAAGGAAATACATTTTAAAAATTAAAAAAGAAAACCTACGCAAGAATAGATACCAAAATGTTCTAAATTACTTTATTGGGTAATTTATTATATTTAAAAAAAAAAAGCCAAAACTAAAATTCCAAACGACCTTCTCAATATTTCCCGTTACTCAAACTGCATCCAATAATCATTTAAATGATTTCAATATTTGGAAATTTTTTAAATTAAAAAGTTTATTGAATTTTAAACACATAAAAAAATAAAAAATTCAGCCTGGCTGAATTGGGTTTTCTATAGGAAAACTTCAATTCAGCCTAGATGAATTGCGTTTTCTATAGGAAAACTTCAATTCAGCCTAGCTGAATTGGGTTTTCTATAGGAAAACTTCAATTCAGCCTAGCTGAATTGGGTTTTCTATAAGAAAACTTCAATTCAGCCTAGCTGAATTGGGTTTTCTATAGGAAAACTTCAATTCAGCCTAGCTGAATTGGGTTTTCTATAGGAAAACTTCAATTCAGCCTAGCTGAATTGGGTTTTCTATAGGAAAACTTCAATTCAGCCTAGCTGAATTGGGTTTTCTATAGGAAAACTTCAATTCAGCCTAGCTGAATTGGGTTTTCTATAGGAAAACTTCAATTCAGCCTAGCTGAATTGGGTTTTCTATAGGAAAACTTCAATTCAGCCTAGCTGAATTGGGTTTTCTATAGGAAAACTTCAATTCAGCCTAGCTGAATTGGGTTTTCTATAGGAAAACTTCAATTCAGCCTAGCTGAATTGGGTTTTCTATAGGAAAACTTCAATTCAGCCTAGCTGAATTGGGTTTTCTATAGGAAAACTTCAATTCAGCCTAGCTGAATTGGGTTTTCTATAGGAAAACTTCAATTCAGCCTAGCTGAATTGGGTTTTCTATAGGAAAACTTCAATTCAGCCTAGCTGAATTGGGTTTTCTATAGGAAAACTTCAATTCAGCCTAGCTGAATTGGGTTTTCTATAGGAAAACTTCAATTCAGCCTAGCTGAATTGGGTTTTCTATAGGAAAACTTCAATTCAGCCTAGCTGAATTGGGTTTTCTACAGGAAAACTTCAATTCAGCCTAGCTGAATTTGGTTTTCTATAAGAAAACTTCAATTTAGCCTAGCTGAATTGGGTTTCTATAGTAAAACTTCAATTCAGCCTAGCTGAATTGGGTTTTCTATAGGAAAACTTCAATTCAGCCTAGCTGAATTGGGTTTTCTATAGGAAAACTTCAATTCAGCCCAGCTGAATTGGGTTTTCTATAGGAAAACTTCAATTCAGCCTAGCTGAATTGGGTTTCTATAGGAAAACTTCAATTCAGCCTAGCTGAATTGGATTTTCTATAAGAAAACTTCAATTCAGTCTAGCTGAATTGGGTTTTCTATAGGAAAACTTCAATTCAGCCTGGCTGAATTGGGTTTTCTTATAGAAAAATGAATGCCGACAAATGTTTCTACAATTTGAAAGTTTTTTTTAAATAAAAAACCTTATTCATCAAAGTTAAATTTAGATTTTCTATAGAAACTCCTATTCAGGCAGTTTGAATTTCAGTATTCAAATCTTCTTTCATATCTCTCTAAACACAAATGACATGAAATTTCAAGTTTACATCTTATACTTGCAGGAAACTATGTCAAATTCACTGAACCGGAAAATTCAGGAAAAAAAACAATCATTGTTTTCCTTTTTGTTGTTTTTAGTTTTCTAAAATTATTCTCTAGCAGAAGCAAAATAAATAAAAGAAAAACTACAACAAATTTGCAACTTGATCCCATAAATAATTACATGCAGCAGCACGAGTCTCTCAGAAAACTAAAATAAAAAAAAAAAAACAAAACCCTCCAAGCTTTCAGCATATGCAACATGGCACAGAAATGCAAAGATGAATGGACGGACAGTCTGACAGACAGACGGACATGCATCAACCATGGACAGACGGGACACAGGCAGTCAAGCATCAGATGATGACGACGACGACGATGATGATGATGAAGGCGACTGTATTACGACTCTATAAAAATGGAACTGTCATCATGTGGATTTTTTTTGGTGGATTTTGCTGGGGGTGTTTTCTTTTTGTTTCAGTACTATGGGAGCGTTTTTCTGTCAACGCTAGCACAATTTTTTTGTGCTTCTTATATTTTATTTTTGTAATTTTGAGATCTCTAGCCATAGCAAGATTCACTAAAAATAAAATAATCGCTTTAATGTATTCACAAAATTAAATTTTTTGAGAGCTATTTTGCAGTTATGCGCCCCAGAGGAAATCTCGGATGCATTTAGTGCATTTCGAAAAGAGATATGATTAACCGAGCAACAGACCGATCCTAGGATGCTATGGGGAACAGTGTTGCCGTTTAAAGAGGTTTGCTGTCGAACATATCAGAGTATAGATATTGTTCATTAATAACTAAACTTCGCTAAAAGAAGTATATGGCAATTTTTTTTCCAAAATTCACATGTCTTGCGCTAAATTTTTTTGTTCTTGAAATAATTCATACAATCGGATATTGTCCGGCTGCAGACCATAGGGTAATCTGTTTCTATTACCAATAGAAAACAAAATACTTTTAAGAGCATAGTTTCAATCTAGAAGACATACCTTTTCGACAAATTCTACCGACGAGTGTGGGTGGTTCAAAACGAAATCGCGATCTAAACAAATTTTTCTGCCTCACTTTAAAAAACAAGTTTTTTTTTGTTTTCTATTTTTAATAGAAGAAGATATTATAAAAAAATCGAGTTTGGACAGTTTGTTTTTAAAAATCAAAAGTCTATTAAATTTGTCATAAGAAATAAATCTAGACTTAAATTTCTAAAAATAAAAATATACAATTTTTGAAATGTATTATATGAAAATTAAAATGTTGTCCTTTGTTTGTTTTTTCCCGTATAGGTTCAAAAACGGCCAGCCATTTTTATGACATTTTCACAGATGGTAGGGTATGGCCCCGTTGAAAATAGGATACTTAATTTTTTGATATCCGAAAGGTCTGCCCCCAACCCTCACCATTATACCAATGTTCCAAACTTCAAAAACTTTGTGTGCCCTCTAATGGTAACCCACAACAAGCTTATAGATCGCATTACAAGCCAATTATTGTTGTTTAGGGCGGAATAATACCCGCTCGCTCCTTTCAATCCAACCTAAGCTAATGGTAACACAAAACTGGTAGAAAATTTTGCGATCAAATAACCTGGGGGACGCCCCACCCAAACGGGCATGTTTACCGATTTGGAAAATATGGGTATCAAATGAAAGGTATTAAAGAATAGAGTACGAACTTAATATGAAAATTTGAACCCAAGTATGGTGGGGGACTCCCACCCCCAAAAATCATTTATATACCGATTGGGCCAATATTTTTTTTAGTAACTTTTCCTTAGATAAAGTCTTGGTTTTGTACCCTTTCCTTTGCGAATGGGTATTTTTAGTAAAGATATTGAGAAATGGTATTTTTAGTACCCTTTGCTTTGAGGAAGGGTAGTTTTAACACCCATTTATTTTACAAAAATGCAGTTTTAGTACCCTTTCCTTTGAGAAAGGGTAGTTTTAGTACCCTTTCCTTAGATAGAGGGTAGTTTAAGTAATCCTTCCTTTAAGGCAGGGCAGTTTTGGTACACTATGCTTTGAGAAAGGGTAGTTGTAGCACCCTTTTCATTGAGAAGGGTTAGTTTTGGTACCCTATGCTTTGAGAATGATAATTTTATTACCCTTTGCTTTGAGAAAGGGTAGTTTTAGAACCATTTCCTTTGAGAAAGGATAGTTTTAGTAACATTTTCATTGAGAAAGGGTAGCTTTATTACCCTATGCATTGAGAAATGGTAGTTTTAATTCTCTATGCTTTGAGAAAGGGTAGTTTTAGCATCCTTTGCTTTGACAAAGGGTAGTTTTAGTACTCTTAGCTTTGAGAAAGTGGAGTTTTAGTACCCTTTCCTTTGAGAGAGGGTAGTTTTAGTAACCCTTCCTTTAAGAAAGGGTAGTTTTAGTACCCTTACCTAAGAGAGAGGGTAGTTTTAACACCCTTTGCTTTTGAGAAAAGAAGTATTAGTACTATTTCCTCTGAGAAAGGGTGGCTTTAGGTCCCCTCTTTTGAGAAACGTTAGCTTTAGTACCTTTTCCTTTGGTAAAGTGTAGTTTTAATACCCTTTCCTTTCAGAATGGGTAGTTTAAGTATCCTATGCTTTGAGAAAGGATACTTTTAGTACCCTTTGTTTTTAGGAAGGGTTGTTTTCAAACCTTTCCTTTGAAATGGGTAGTTTTAGTACCCTTTTCTGTGAGAAAGGATAGTTTTGGTACCCCATACTTTGAGAAATTGTATTTTTAGCATCCTTTGCTTGGAGAAAGGGTAGTTTTAGTGCACCTTGCTTTGAGAAAGGATAGTTTTAGTACCCTTTGCTTTGACAGAGGGTATTTTTAGTAACCCTTCCTTAAAGAAAGGGTAAATTTAGTACCCTTTACTTTGAGAAAATGTAGTTTTAGTACCCTTTTCTTTTAGAAAGGCTAGTTTTAGTAACCCTTCCTTTAAGACGGTGTAGTGTTTGTACCCTTTCCTTTGGGGAAGGGTAGTTTAATACCCTTTGCTTTGAGGAAGGTTAGTTTTGGTACCCTTTCTTTTGATGTAGGGCAGTTTAAGTACCCTTTTCTTTGATGAAGTGTAGTTTTAGTAACGAGTTTTAGGCCGGACTTAACTTATTAACGCCTGATCCTTGATTGCCTTGTCCAATTTTGATGAATTTTCATATATATATTGTTTAGAGCATTTCCATTGACGGAAAAAAAATATTTTCTATGTCACTACGTACTTACAACAAAAATATCTTTTCTTAATATGTTATGACCATTTAGCGAAGAAAAGTGAATTTTATTGACTTTGACATACAATCGCACCTGCTGTCAAAAGTAGTAGGCTTATCGCCCATATCGTTTAATAGAAACCATCAAATGCAACAAAACACTAAAGCGATTTCCAAAAATCTCACTCCTAAGAATTTTGAGAAAATTTGTTGTGTGATTTTTTGAATATAAAAAATTGCCCACTTTCGACAAGCCAATTTTCATGCAAAACATGACACAAGATGAAAAAATGTTTCATTGAGATAACTCGAACCAGAATTTTTTTAAGTCGGCTCTATCTTATCTAACCATTTCTCGAATACCTCATATCCGAACGAAGTATGGTTCAGATCGTACGACATTTGGATGTATCTGCCATGAAGATTGATCTGTGGATTCTAATGCCCATAAAACCCAGTTTATAACCGGATTTCTCTGAAGCAGTGAGCTGGCTTGGGCAACCCGATATCCAAGCCCAGTATGGTTCACATCAGACCACACATGTATATAGCTATCATATTGACCGATCGGCCATATAAACCGATCGCTAAAATTTGGAACAGTGGGCTGGTTATGGCCACCCGATGTCCTAACCGAGTGTAGTCAACAGTAATCAACAATATGCCGATTTAGGAGCTTACGCTTATAAAAACCCCATTTACTAACATATTTCTCTGAAATTTGAATCCAAAACATGTATAAGACTTCTTCTTCTGGCAACCTTGATTTAAGCATATAGCTTTTTGGAAAAGCATTCAACGCCCTCTATATTTCTCGATCCATATTTTTGTACTGATATTTTAATGTCGCTTTTTTTAAATTAAGAAATTCATATCAAATGTAAATACAATTCTCAATAAAAATACAGTTTTAGTTTTTTTTACAAAATTTTATTTTAAAAAATGTTGAAAAAATTTTAGTGTTCTTATTTTTTTAATATTTTATTTTTTCTCTTGCTTTATTTTTAGTTTTTGCTAATAATTTTTTTTTTGTTCAGCTAAAATCCTCAAATTTTGTTTTTAATTTTTTTCAAATACTCTCTGTTTTTTTTATAATGGCAACCTTGATCTGAACCTAATGCTAGGGGGTGTACTCAACGCCCTCTATATTTGGGGAACAATTTTTTTTCATATAAATGTTTAAATGTTGTTTGTTTTTGTTTTTTTACTTTTTTGTGCCGCATAAAATTATCTTTGATTTCCGTTAACTCAGGTGTCAAAAGCGATTTTTCATATTTCTTCAAAAAAAAAAAAACTATAAAAATTATGTGGGTTGTGTCTCTGTTTGCAGGCAGGCAAGCAGGCGGCAAAACGACAGCAGCTGGCTTGTCTTCAATGCAAGGCAATGTTGAAAGTTGTTTTTCTGTTTGCTTTTGCATTGATGGAATGAACTGAAGCAAACAAAAAAAGTACACCTCCAAATATTTTCTTTGAAGCTCCCCCCCTGCCACAAAATTTATTTTTAGTAGGCTGAAAAAAAACATTAATGCAAAATTTATGCATGTTGTTTTTCTTACTATTTTTTGGTTTTTTTGGCCAAAAAAAATTTGTTTGAATGCAACAAACGGCCCACTTTCTTCCGTTCGTTTGCCGATTGTCATACATAATTTAGCATAAAATCGTAATAAGCAAATCCGATCGAATTTTCAGTTTATGCGTTCAGTTTTTCGTTGGCTTTGGGGCGGATTTCATTGGTCCTACACCATGATGGTACGAATATCAACTGAAGTCAGCTTGAGTCTGTGTGACTCAGTGGGTGTATTCAAATCCAATTTGGTGTTAATCTTGTTGGATGCATGAAATGGAAACTTTATATGCCTAATAAAATCTAATGGCCACAAAAATGCATTTATGACAAGAAGTGCCAACATCTTAAAACCAGGTTATGGCATTGTGCGAGGGAAGTGGAAATTGGCGATAAATGTTTTGTGATTTAATTGAAATTTACTAGAGGAATATATTTTATGAGGAAGTTAGCTAGCTATAAGATATTTCAGACAATAAATTTTGGGAAGAATAACGAATGTATATGTGAAAGCATTTAAGGGTTAAACATGGAGAATGTCAAGACACTGTGGTAAATATTTTTTTTTTCGAAAATTAGAAACAAATTTAAAGGATTATCGGAAAAACAGGCAAGAAAACGATAAAATAAAATATATTTAAAAATAAAATTCTGACAAAATTTTCTATAAAAATAAAATTTTGACAAAATTTTCTATAAAAGTAAAATTTTGGCAAAATTTTCTATAAAAATAAAATTTTGACAAAATTTTCTATAAAAATAAAATTTTGACAAAATTTTCTATAAAAATAAAATTTTGACAAAATTTTCTATAAAAATAAAATTTTGACAAAATTTTCTATAAAAATAAAATTTTGACAAAATTTTCTATAAAAATAAAATTTTGACAAAATTTTCTATAAAAATAAAATTTTGACAAAATTTTCTATAAAAATAAAATTTTGACAAAATTTTCTATAAAAATAAAATTTTGACAAAATTTTATATAAAAATAAAATTTTGACAAAATTTTCTATAAAAATATAATTTTGACAAAATTATCTATAAAAATATAATTTTGACAAAATTATCTATAAAAATACAATTTTCTATGAAAACTAAATTTTCAATAAAAATAAAAATTTGACATAATTTTCAATAAAAATAAAATTTTTACAAAATTTTCTATAAAAATAAAATTTTTAATAAATTTTGTATAAAAATAAAATTTTTACAAAATTTTCTATAAAAATAAAACTTTTACAAAATTTGCTGTAAAAAAATAATTTGACAACATTTTCTATAAGAATAAAATTTTTACAAAATTTCCTATAGAAATAAAATAAAAAAAAAATTCTACAAAAATAAAATTTTGACAAAATTTTCCTAAAAAAATTTACAATTTGTTTTTACAAATTATTCTATAAGTAACATTGTTATAGAAATAAAATTAGTTAACAAAAACTATTTTTTTCTTGGTTTGGTTATTTTTTTAAGGAATTCCCTTTTTTCTTTCTTCCTACTTCAATTAAAATTCTGCACTTATCCATTCGAGATATCTCCTTCACACCCTTTTTCACAATTCTATTTTACATGCATTTTTTGCATCATTTCTTCGATATCATATGCATTAACGCTCATGCAAAATAAATGTCTAAAAATAGTTTTTGATTTTTTGAAGCAAAATATCTATGACCTACTATTGAAGTGTTTCGTGTCTTTACAGAGTGCACCACAAAAATTCCCTCAAAATAAAATAAAAAAAAAAACAGCAGAAAAGAAAAAGGCAAGAAGATTTATGGCAAAAAACATCTATACCCAAAAGGCCTAAAATTTATTGAAAATTCCTTAGTGTGTGAGTCAAATCAATAGTCAAGCAGCCCACGGTAATTCAATTGCAAACAAAACTGACCAAAAAACATACGATACCATAAAAATAAATTCAAAATGGAAAATATTTTGAAGACCAGACTAGAAACCAAAATGTATAGAAACCATTTTGTTGTTGTTGTATTAATTACTCAAAAATCTTTGGCGTTGTCATAACTTAAAATGACTAAGTTTTTGTATTTTTTTTGGTACCTTGTATCCAACATATCACAAATATTGTTTTCAAAAATATTTGACAAACAACCAACGAGTTGAAAAAATAGACAAAAAAAAACAAGCACATAAATATTTTCTCAATACTAATGACTTTATTTTACTTTTTGGACCATAGATTTTCCTATCATTTGATTTTTTGTTTTTTGTTCGGCATCTTTGCTTCATTTTGACTTATTCTATAAGGAAACCTGTCCATCTGTTTTTGTCGAAATGTGAGTGTCACAATTATTTCGTCACACTTTTAGAGCAAAACACATAAAGGCACACTCAAAGAGAAATAATAACAACTGTGGTATTTTTAGAAAAAAATTGTATAAAGGGTGTTAACGAGAAGGAGTGATGGGAAAATGTTTAAAAGAAACAAAATGTGAAATTTGAACTTCTACACAAAATTTTCACACTTCTTTATAAAAAAAAAAATTGTCACAATTTTTGTATAAAAAATTTTTAAAAATTAATTTTTTACAAAAATTTTCCAAAAATTCTTTTTAAAGCTTTTCATTTCTGTAAAAATAAACGTTTCTGTAAAAAAATTTTCCATAAAAAATTGTCACAAATTTTTCTTTAAAAAATTTACATGTTTCTGTTAAAAAATTTGTCACCAAAAAATGTTTTTCCAACTTTTTTTAATAAAATTTTTTAAAAAATTCGTCGCAATTTTTTTGATAAAAAATTGTCACTTTTTCTATAAAAATTTGTCACAAATTTTTTTCTATAAAAATTTTTTTCAAAATATTTTCTATAAAAATTTGCCACAATTTTTTTTCTATAAAAATTTTTCAAAAACTTTCCTAAATTTTTTGTTTATATAAAAATTTGTCACAAATTTTTTTCTTTAAAAATTTGTCACAACTTTTTTTTAATTTTTTGTTATTAAATTTTTTAATAAAATTTTTCACAAAAAATTGCGGAAATTTGTCTATTAAAAATTTTTAAAATTTTTTCTATACAAAAATTTGTCAAAAAATTTTTGGTAGAGTAATTTGTCTGTAATTTGTGCCATGAGAGAGCTAGTGAGTTTTTCAAATTTTTCATCTTTCCCTTTACATCACACCCTTTTTGCCTTGTTTTAACTTTTCGATTTATGATACTTTGTTCAACAAACTATTTTGGTGCGTGGGGGCCAACCATACTTCTGTCCATACATCCGTCTGTCCATCAGTCGTACCTCAACTAATGTCTGAGCTTATTTTTTTTTTTGTCAAGAGATATCTTCCCCCTTGTGATTTTAATGTGTTTTTAATTTAAATTATTTTTCCACCTAAACAAAAGTCATTAACAAAATCAACCAAGAAATTTTTGTAGGTTCTTAATAAAACACACTCACAAAACCATATAAATATGGACTATCCCCCCAAAATCAGCAATGCAAAAATAAAAATACCAAACCCCTCCAAGAAAAAAAAACAGGCCTCATTCCAAATGAAATTCTATCTGTTATATTAAATATTAAATTTCATTATACAGCTAGTTTTGCCCAAAAAAAAAGCCAAAAATTTATTTCTCTTTAGCTTTGCAAAAAAGGAGGTGCAAAATCAAGAGCAGTAAGTAATGAATGAAAAAGCCTTAGGTTTTTTTTTTGCAAAGTTTTACCTACCAGTAAATCCCTTGCTGTTATGCTTCTTGGTGCTGCTGCTGTCTGCCTATAAGGTCGCCAGTAACTTTTTCATATGATTAAATTATTAACTCACGCGTCCACGAGTTCATAATAATATAAATTTTTCCCCTCTCCATGTTTGTTGCAGTTGTTCTTATTATCAGCCATTAAAACACCAGGAAAACAACACCAAAGAAATTGGTTTTGTTTTCACTGAAGCAGCAGCAGGAACAGCAGTAGCGGTAGCTATATGCCGTAGGCTCCCTCCAAAATATTATGGGGGAAAATATAAAACAAAAATAATTAAAAAGTTTACCATGTGCAAGGAAATATGGCAAGAACGACAAGAGATTTATGCTACTTTTATGAACGTACATCTACTTCTTAGCTATGGGTTTCTAATTTCTTGAGCTGGGCAATGACAGGGGAAGTGTTCCTTTGGCCTCTGCGTGCTCTACACCTACGTTTTGTATATAAGCATATAGCCATGTCTTTCATCTTTATGCTGAGTCAAATTAAAAAAAAAAACTGGCGCCCAACCCATAAGTTTTTCTGTGAGAACGTGATAATTAAAATTTTGTTCAGCAAATTACAAGTAATATGGCCTTCAGCGCTCAATTGACATTCAACGCACTATTTTAAAAATTTTTATAAAACACCCATGCGTTGGGCGCCAGATTCATTGGACATAGTATTGGTTACATTTTTCAATTATGGGCAACACTCCTAAACTTTAGAAAAATTTCAAATATTTTGTAGTTGCTGGTTAGGAAGGCCACCGGAACGCACCAGTTAGCTTTTACGTTTATAAAGCTGAACATCTGAGTTCAAATCCCGGTGAGAACAAAAAATCATCGGCGATTATAATCCCATTAATACTAGGCCAATTTCTTCTGACAAGTACAATAGTCATCAGAGCCAAATTGACATTTGGTGCACAGTTTTAGACATTTGTATAAATCAGTAACACACGTTGGACGCCAGATTTGCACTTTATTTTTCAATTATGACTAACAAAATCGTTTAAATTTTCAAAAAACCTTCGAATCTGTTTTAGTTAGGAAGACCATTTTAGAGCATAAGTTAGAGGTGGAACTGACTAGAATATTTCTTTATAAAATAGTAAACTACAAAAAAAATTTTCTACAAAATGGTTGAGGTCTGTGCTAACATCTTAATTACATAACAACTACAGCCTCAGTGCTTTTACATAACGTGGAATACCACTGAAGTAGCTTGCCATCACTAACTTCTTTTTATAGAAGTCAGGAAGGCCAATGTAGAGCATGAGATAATAGTTGAACTGACTTGAATATTTCTTTATAAAAAGGTAGTCCACAAGAAAATTTTCTAAAAAATGGTTGAAGTCTGTGCTAAAATCTTAATTACATAAAAACATCAGTGCTTCTACGTTACATGCAATACCACTGAAGGAGCTTAACATCACTAATTACTTTTTATAGAAGTCAGGAAGTCCAATGTAGAGCATAATTTAGAAGTGTAACTGTAATCCACAAGAAAAATTTTCTGAAAAAAATTGTTGAAGTCTGTGCTAATATCTTAATTACATAACAACTACAACGTCTACGTTACATGCAATACTACTGAAGAAGCTTACCATCACTATTTACTTTTTATAGAAGAATTTCAATAATGTCCTAAAATTTCAAACATCCTCATCATACAGTAGGAGTGTTTCTCATTCAGCGACAAAATACATCAAAAGCGGTGATGCAAAAGCAAAACAAAAATGTGTTCAAACTCAACTAAAAAAGAGAACAGTTTTAGGTATCGGTTTACATTGAATGGAATGGAAACTCGAATAACATATACTACACATTCTACTCAAACAACTGAGTTGTTGTTGTTGTTGACGCTGACTAGGGCTGGTGATGGCTGATGATGATGGCGATGATGTCGTTGGCGGCGTTGGAGTATTTCTGTTTGCTGCCTGGTTGTACAATTTACGAAACGTTTTCATGCTTTATGAATTTTAGCCAAACTGATCATTCTGTAAAAGCGTAACATGAATACAAAATTGAGGAAAAAAACAACAAAAGCAACTACAACAAAAAGGAATGTGAATTGCTGTTCAACAACACTAAAAACACCAACAACCTAGCAACGTTGTCTTGCAAACAGGCCAGGTCTCCGGTTGCCCATTAAGGAAAAAACTGACTACTCTCAGACTGGCACAGAAGTGTTGTCTCTATTTTTTTTTAGATTATAATGAAAGGAAATCGAAGGGCAGACGCGTGGACGTTATATGAAGAAGTTAAGGAAGGTTTTTGTTGCATATGTTGTTGTAGTTTGGGTACATGTTTGCTTTACCCCCTCATGTTTTGAGAAACTTTAGAGCCTTATTCATAGTTGCTATTTTACCTACCTTATTGAGATATTAATCAGTATGGAAAATCATGTTAATTTTTTATGACATTTAAAGGTTTTCAAAGTTTGCGTTTTTTTTCTGCGCATTTTCATAAGAAATTGTTTTGTTTTTATTGACGTCAAACTTTAATAGAGTCGTCGTAGTAGTAGCACGGAGGGAAAAAATATCGAATTTCATAATTTTTATTTTTTATAACAAAACATTTAAGACTAGTTCTGCTTTTGTTCTTTTAGCGAACACACATAGTTTTGGTTTTATATTTCACTAAAGATTTGTTCTAAAGACTTTTATTGTATATGGGTTGGTTAAATATTTCTTAGTGACCCCAATATAGTAGGTTAGAAAAATGAGACGCAATTATTTGTTGGTAGTTGAATTAAAACAATTCTAAAGTCTTAATATAATGGACTTATCTTGGAGCGAAGATGCCTAGTGGTCGGCTGCCTCGACAATGGAATGCCTATATCCACAGAAACAGACCTTCATGACCTAGTCGGCCTTGTAGAAGGCCCTCTCGCTTTTCCATCTATAATGTAAATCGACCTTAAACTTTTTCTACCCTAATAGAAAAATTAATACCAAATGTGCTTAACTTGGATGCCATATGGTATTAATAGCGAAGCAATACCGCATGTTATCAAAACAATAACTGCTTGTAGCGAAAAATATTAAACAATAAGTACCGTTTGGTATTAGATTTGTTATCTAAAAGATATTGCTTTTTAATACCATACTGCTATTGGTTTTAGTACCAAACCCGCAAAGTCCTAATAGACTACTTCGTTTGGTATTGAATTAATAGCAAATGGTATGAAAGATAATGCAAATGAAATAATACCAGTTGGTATTGGCAAAGTACCGTATATTTGCTATCAGTGTACATCATTTTGCACGGCCGACAGGGTTTGGTATTAGGTTTATTACCTAAAAGGTATTGCTTTTAATACCATACTGCTATTGGTTTTATTACCAAATCCAGATTGTTTTGTAAACGTGGCGCCACATAGTCCTAATAAACTTTTTCGTTTGGTATTGAGTTAATAGCAAATGATATGAAAGATAATGTAAATGAAATAATACCAGCTGGTATTGGCAAAGTATCATATTTTTGCCATCAGTGTATTTTACACGGCCGACACCGGATAACTATGAGCACCACACAGGCTGGAACTTTGAGCTCCGACTTGTGTGGTGGCCAACGTTATCGCGGGAAGCTTAGCTGAAAGCTACCGGGCTCGTTCATAGGTTGCGGATAATGGAAAATTTCGTTTTTATGCGGAGTAGCTGCAAATACGGCCGCGGGCAGTTAGCGATTTTCGAGAGGAAAGTTTCAGTGAGGAGTCACGTGATATTGGCTTTTAATAAAATACAGAGTAACAATGATACTTGAGACGACAAGGCGAGTTATTGGCGCCTTCAAATAACCAATGGCCAACATCAGAGTCTGTTTCCAGGTTAGGGCCGGCTGGAGACGGGCGTCGAATCTTGGAGGGATACGCGTGCGATCCTACAAACCCATGCGGTTGGGGCGCTTGGCCAGTAACTCACCCCCGGAAAACTATAAGAATCGTTATAAGAAAGGAATATAAAAAACGGACCCCAACTTAAACGACCCACAAAAACGAAAAAAGGACCATGATATGCGAATCTGCACCTGGAATGTCCGAACTCTTTATAGAGAAGGTGCAGAATACGCGCTGGCGGATGTATTGAAAAAGTACAAGGCTGATATTACCGCCTTACAGGAATAGCGATGGACGGGGATAGCGTCGCAACAACATGGTGACGAACTATACTATATCTGCCATAGCACGATGCATGAATTTGGCTGTGGATTTGTGATTAGTCGGAGACTGAAAGAACTTGTCTCAAGCTTTGGAGAGTGGTGGATGAGGGGCTAGCCGCAATCCGCATAAATGCCAAATTCATCAACCTTAACCTTATTTGTCCCAACGGAAAACAAGGACGAGCAAACCAGGGATACGAGCGCCTAGAATGAGAATATTGTTCTGGGAGATTTTAATGCGAAGATAGGGAAGGAAGACATCTTTGGTCCAACAGTCAGGAAGTTTAGCCTCCACGAGTTAAAGTCCGATAGTGGCTTGAGCCTTATAGACTTCGCCGCGGCAAAAAACATGGTAGTAGCAGCACCAGATTTCAACATAAAAATATTCACAAAGCCTCATGGCTGTCACCCGGTCAAAACACGAGGAACCAAATTGATCCGTGAAGCGATTATAGATTCTGATCATTACATTGTTGGCGCAAAGGTTCACACCCGTCCGAACATGGCAAGAAAAGTACGATCTAACACTGCACGGAAGCTTGACATTGAAAAGCAGCAAACACCACAAATGGCAACGACATACTTCACTCGGTAGACCCAACTGCTTGATGAAAGCACTCCTTATTCCTATGATATAATGGCGCAGTGACAAATCATTGCCCACTGCATAGAAAATGGCTCCAAATCCGTATTTGGGTACCGAAAGCCTTCCCCAAGTAACCCATTGTGCGACCGAGATGTTACTGAAGCCAAGAATGCGGAATACAGAGCAACCCTGCAATCAGTAGCAACGCCGTCGAAACGTCTTGGGATGTACAGGTATCAGCATGAAGTCTGGAAATTCTACGAAACAATTACACATCAAACCGATTGCTTTGTTGCAGGCACATCCTGACACCAGTAGCATGCTGAGCATATGGAAAGAACATTTAACCCAACTTCTAGTGCCTGACGATGGCGTCGAAGAGAATATTGCAGAACCAATCCCTGATGATGGTATAGAATTTTTACCTCCTAGTCAGAAAGAGTCCAAGTAACAGTGACCCGATTGAAGAACAACAAGGCAGCAGGAGCCGATGGGTTACCATCTGAACTATTTAAGTCCGCAGGCGATACGCTGATAAGGCGTATGCATCAGCTTGTCTGCGTAATCTGGGTAGAAAAACGCATACCTGATGATTGGAACCTCAGACTGAATGTTCCAACTACAAAGGAATAAGTTTCCTCTCCATCGCATCTAAGATACTCTCGAGCGTACTGTGTGAAAGATTAAAACCTAAAGTCAATGAGATAATTGAGCCCTTTAGACCTGGTAAATCCACCCTAGATCAGATATTCACACTGCACCAAATCCTGGAAAAGACCCGAGAATGACAAATCTACACGTACCATCTCTTGTTGACAAAGCCGCTTTCGATACCACTATACGTTCAAAGGTATTTCAAGCCATGTCTGAGTTTGGTATCCCTGCAAAACTACTAAGACTCTGCAGGATGACACTTGCTGATACACGTTCCTCAGTAAGAATAGGAAAGAATCTCTCCGAACCATTTAATACTTAACGAGGTTTTGGACAAGGAGACAGCCTATCGTGTGATCTCTTTAATATCCTGCTGGAGACGATTATACGAGGTACAGATATGAATAGATATGGCGGTGTAATCACAAGAGAATACATGCTACTTGCCTATACTGACGACATCGATAACATCGGTCGGTCACCGGAAGTAGTAGCTGGAGCCTTTGAAAGAATCGGAAGAGAGTCAGTGAAAATGGGTCTGGCAGAAAATAGAGAAAAGACGAAATGGATGGAAATGGATTATATTAAATAAGCAGTTTAGAAACAAGGCCATCTCTCGACAGAAGAAAATTTCACTATACAAGACACTGATACTACCCGTGTTGTTATATGGTTCTGAGGCATGGATTGCTTGTGAAAGCAGGCGAGACATTACTTGGAGTGTTTGAGAGAAAGATTCTTTGTAAAATATATGGACCAGCTTGCGTTAATGGAGAATATAGGCGTCGTATGAACCACGAGCTGTAAAACGACGATAGCATAATTACACGTATCAAAATAAAACGGCTGCGTTGGCTAGGTCATGTTGTCAGAATGGATGAAGAAGCTCCAGCAAAGAAGTCTTTTGTAGGCAAACGCAATGGTAAACGCAAACCTGGACAACCAAAAGCCAGATGGAAAGATCAAGTAGTGGGAGACACCTCGATACTTGGTGTCAGAGTTTATAAAATGAGCGCAGAGAATCTAGGCGCTTGGAACGCTATTCTACGTACATCATTTTAAGGAACTAAATACATATCTTTGTTTGTTTGTAAAAGAAAACTTTCAATATATTTGAAATAATTTACATTTCTATTTAATGTATGTTTGCAAATTTAATTCAAACTTCCATTTACCCAAACTATTTTTCTCCATTTATACAAGCTTAAATTTCCATACCACAAATGTATAAGCGCTGAACATATATCTGGGCTATAACTCCGGACACAACATTGTTGCAATCTCAGTAGGAGCAAAAGCCACAAACATTTTTTTATTTCATTGTGTTATTTTTTTTCGAAATGAACAACTCTTGAATGGATTCAATGGAGCGCCATTGAGTTGTGCCCAGTAACCGCGTAAAGTACTTTTGTAATCGCTCTTCTGTGGTTTTCCGCAAACATTTTCTATTGAAGGCGCATACGAGTAATCTACTGATATTTTTCAAGCAATTAGCATTATTATTTGTTTTTTCTTCTTTTGTGGCTGTTGGCTATGAAGGGGGTATGGGAGTAAAAATGTGAAAAACATAATATTCTTCATGAGAGGTATATTATGGAATATCACCGCGTGGTTATTTATTGGATTGGGTTATTGAAGTTAGCAAAGCAATACATGCTGTTGTATTATTCGCAAAGAAATATTTAAAAGTGCTTTATTTAAGCTCTTCGAACTTTGGGCGCCATTCAACCAAAAAGTCTTCTTATGATCTACAACAATTGGCTCCATGCTGGGCGCCACTTAACAAAATTTCTTCCAATATTTTTTATACCCTCCACCATAGGATGGGGGGTATACTAATTTCGTCATTCCGTTTGTAACACCTCGAAATATGCGTCTAAGACTCATAAAGTATATATATTCTTGAGTCGGTCGAGCCATGTTCGTCCATCCGTCTGTCAGAAGCACGCTAACTTTCGATGGAGTAAAGCCAACCGCTTGAAATTTTGCACAAACACTTCTTATTAGTGTAGGTCGGTTGGTATTGTAAATGGGTCAAATCGATCCATGTTTTGATATAGCTGCCATATAAACCGATCTAGGGTCTTGACTTCTTGAGCTTCTAAAGGGCGCAATTCTTTTTCGATTTGGCTGAAATTTAGCACGTGGTGTTTTGGTATCACATCCTACAACTGTGTTAGGTATTGTTCAAATCGGTTCATAACCTGATATAGCTGCCATATAAAGCGACCGACCCTGCACTGGTAATCCAAACACGCTACCAACTCGGCTACCGGGGCGCCCTTATCGGACTATATGACAGCTATATCTAAATATGGTCCGATCCGAACCACATTTAAGTCGAATGTCGGGAGGCTTAAAACAACTTACTTTTGCAAATTTTAGTGAAATCGGGTTACAAATGCAGGTTTTATGGGCTCAAGACCCTTATTCGGCATATCGCTCTATATGGTAGCTATATCTAAATATAGATTTCTGATCTGGACCATATGCTGGTCGTACGACGGGGAGGCTTAATATAAGTCACTGTATCAAATTCCGGCAAAATCGGGTAATAAGTGCGACTTTTATGGGCTAAGACCCTTAATCAGCAGATCAGTCTATATGACAGCTATATCTAAATATGGTCCTAAAATAACTCAAATTTCAGCGAAATCGAATAATAATTGCGGTTTTTATGGGCTTAAGACCCTAAATTGGAAGATCGGCCTATATCTCAGCTGTATCAGAATATGGTCCAATCTGATGCATATTTGCGTCGAATGGCAGGAGGCCTTAAACAACTCACTAACCGGCATATATGTCCTAACCGGCATATCTTTCTATATGGCAGCTATATGTTAACATATATGCCATATTCAGTGTAAATATCGGGACGCTTAGTACAACTTCCCGTTTCAAATTTCAGCGAAATCGGACAACAAATGCGGATTTTACGGGCTTAAGACCCTAAATCGCCAGATCGGTCCCATTAGCCTATTCAGCTTAACCTGCGTATAGAAAAAATACCGGTCTATGCAAAATTTCAACTCAATATCTCAGTTTTTATAGACTTTAGAGTGATTACAACTAACGGACATCGTTAAATCGTCTTACAATTTTACGACGATCGGAGATATATATACTGTGCAGGTTCGGAAATGGATATTTCGATGTGTTGCATACGGAATAACAAAATGAATATACCGCCTATCCCATGTTGGTGGTGGTTAACAACAAAAGAGAATAATGTATGTGCTTACTCTCCTGAAAATTTTGATTGAAAAAATACGCGAACATACCTATTATATATAAATTGCTAATTGGGCGCCAATTTAAAAAATAAACTATCTGGAATTTGACAACTAAAAGATTTTTATTCTCAATAAAATATATTAAGATTTTAAAAGAAGTCAATACTAATTCTAGTACCCACGTTGGGCGCCAGTTTTCCCAAATGTTTTTTGGTAATTAACTATAATTTTTTATATTTTTAATTATGGAATTTCCTTAACGCAGAGCCCAAGAAAACGATTTAAAGGCCTTTTAGCATATGTGGACCGCTTTTTAAAATCACCCTAACCCCCCTTAATGTACATTCTTTCAAATATGCGTTACATTACCATGCCGCCAGGCCATTTACAGTAGCACTGGGGCAAATTGCAAATTGTTTCGCTTTCATATGAATTGTTATTTAATCAACTGTTAATCAACACAATTTACTGCTGAATTCCTTTGCTGAGGTGGAGGAGGCTTTTGCGTGTGTAAAACTCTCAAGTTAGCCAGACTGCTGGCGTTGATTTGTTCAGATGAGGTTTTCGATGTTTTGTTTTTTTTTCCTCCCAGTTTGGGGTTTTCCAATCTGCGGTTACTTACATGTATGTTGCTGTATGTGTTGATTTAACTTTCTTTGTTCATAATAATCATATTTTTATGATCCCAGGCAATGATAATATTATTATGGTTATTTGCATTATTGTGGTTAAAGGGTAATCGTCGGCAATGTGTTAACTTTGTCGGCTGTCTTTGTTTTCTTCTATAAACTTTTTTTTGGATATTTACTTGTCAAAGAGCTACTTGGGTGGTGGAATATGTAAAAATCGGTAAAAATCGGCAAGAGGGAAATTTCTTTCTGAAATTGTTGAAGTTTTCATTACTATAATTCGTCAAAGGAAATCATGGCGATAAGAAAAAAAATATTTTTTTTTTATTTTTTGGTTTTTATATTCACCACAAAAATACTGGGGTTATTACGTTTATCACATCAATATTCATTTCCAACCCTGTGAAGTAAACTTGATCCTCAAAGAATCCTAGGATGAACTAAGCATGTCCGCCCACCATGAAAATCATACTACAGTCTTTAAAAATATAACACAGATAATTTTTTTACTATAGGCGGATTAAATTCGATCAAATGATATCTTGACATAACCCACATACATACAGATTTCAGAATTCATTGAGATTGAGCCTATAAAAGGCTCAGTTATTTCCTGATTTCGCTGAAATTTCATACGGTGAGTGGACTTAGGTCCCTTGATATCCTCGATATGGCTCAGGTGGGACCATATTCGCATATAGCTGTCATATAGACTGATCCGGGATTTTCGGCCTACGAAAGGAACATTAGCTACCCAATTTCGCTCAAATGCGGAATTGGCAGTTCAGCTTTACCCCTTGACATCCACGCCGTGTATCGACAGATCTGTCAACTTTCGGATGTTGGGCCCACCAAATGCACATTTATTTCGATATAGCTGGCACGTATACCGATCTCCCAATTGAAAATCGTTTGCCCATAAATGGTATATTGATTACCCAGTTATGCTGAAGTTTGGTATAGTAAGATGTATCAGACCCCTGCATAACCTTCCGGAATACGTGCAGATCCACGACTATGTTAGGATATTGTTGCAATATATACCGATCTTACAATTTACCATCTTAAACCCATTTACGACCCATTTATCACCCGATTTCGCTAAAATTTAAAACTATGGGTTGACGTTCGTGCGTGTTTGGTCCATATTTCATATAGCTGCTATATGAAATGATGTTAAAATATATGTATATATCCTAGAATGTGGCCCGGCCGTATTGTTTACTTTATTTTATTTTATTTCGTTTCATTTTCTTTTATTTTACTTCGTTCTAGTTTGTAGTATTTTCTTTATTTTCACTTATTTTTATTTTATACTAGCTGAACCGGGCATGCTCCACTGCGCCTTCTTTTACAATATATGGAACAAAAGTATCCTTTGAATATTTATTTTCGCCAATAAAGCGTTTTTAGTGAAAAACCATGTTACGAAAGTATGCCGCTGGACTTACAGTACAATAACATATGTCTTCATGTGAATATGTTTTTTATGAATTCGCTCCGACAGTTTAGGGTGATTTAAGTTTGGATGATAGATGTGTTCCATTAAAAATTTCAAAATTTAATTTTAAAAATTTTATTGGAGCCCGATATTTTTATGTGGATTTTGGAAGTGAGAAGGGCCCCAGGGTGGTGGATGGTGAGTTTAGGGGGTGGTGTGAATGCCCAGAAACGTTGTCCTGAATGTGGGTATCAATTTCATGCTCTACTCCCGTATAGCTTTCATTTGAAACCCAAATCGCCATGGTCGGAAAATATGTCTGCCGGATTTTAGGGTGTTTTTGGGAGTGGGGTTGTCCCCAAACACTTGGCATCAAAATTGGACACCAAATTCGTTTTCTAATCTCAAATACCTTTTATTAGAGCCCCATATTGCCATGGTCGGCAAACATGACCGGTTTGGGGTTGTTTTTTGTTTCCACTCAGCGACTTGGCCCTGAAAATATATATCAGCTTCGTGTTTCACTTTAAAATACCTCTTATTTGAGACCCATATTGTAATGATCAGCAAATACTTCCCAGTTGGGTGGTGTTATGGGGGTGAGGTTGGCCCATAGACACTTTTCCTGAACATTGATATCAGATTTGTGCTTTACTTCCGAAGACCTTTCATTTGAGCCCCATATTGCTATGGTCGAAAATGTGTCCTCTTTTGGGCGGTGTTTTTGGGACGGGCTGTCCCCAAATACTTGATCCAAAATTTGGATATCAGATTCGTTTACTACACCCAAATGCCTTTTATTTAAGCCTCATATTTATATGGCCAGTAAATAGGTCGTGTTTGGGGGGAGTTATGCGGAAAGGGTGGGCCCCAAGCAACTTGGTATCAATTACGTGCTCTACTCCCCAATACCTTTAATTTGAGCCCCAAATTATCATGGTGAGCAAATACGTTCAATTGGGGGGTTGCTATGTGGGTGAAACGTTCCCTAGACAGTTGGTCCCTAATGTTGATATCAGTTTTGGTGGAGGGCCGGCCCCCCAAACACTTAGTCCTACTTTTTGATGTCAGATTCGTGTTCTACTCTCAAATACCTTTTATTTGAGTCCCATATTGCCATGGTCGATAAATATGTCCAATTTAGGGGTGTTTTGGAGGCCCAATATTTGGTCCCACATTGTGATATCAAATTGGTATTCTACTCTCAAATACCTTTCATTTAGGTCCCTATATATATCATGTTAGCTTCTCCAAATAAGCGCCATCTGCTGGCTATTTTCAATGGAATCAACTAAATCCAATTGAAAACAGCCAGTAGATGGCGCTAATTTAAATGTCAGTGCTACTCGCTTGGAGTGGCTTAACGCTGGTAACATTTATCATCATGTGGTAGTTTTCTATAAATGACTTTATGACTACTTATTAAATAGTCATCTTTTAGTTTTTTTTAAATCAAATCAAGTTGCCATATTAAACGATTTTCTGTGGTAAAGAACTAATTTGCCAGTCTATATATTGGGTTGCCCAAAAAGTAATTGCGGATTTTTTAAAATAAAGTAAATGCATTTTTAATAAAACTAAGAATGAACTTTAATCAAATATACTTTTTTACACTTTTTTTCTAAAGCAAGCTAAAAGTAACAGCTGATAACTTGCAGAAGAAAGAATGCAATTACAGAGTCACAAGCTGTGAAAAAATTTGTCAAAGCCGACTATACGAAAAATCCGCAATTACTTTTTGGGCAACCCAATATTTGGTGCTGTGGCGATACTTCTTACTATTACACCATGTATAACTTTTGAACAAAAAAGCGTTGCCCAGCAGCACGTCGTTTGGCCTTGTCTATGTAGCGGTTATCCAAAGTTCGGCCCAGCCGAACTTAATTCCTTTTTACTTGATTTAATTATTTTTTTATATTTATTTTATTTAATTTTGTTCTTTTAGTTAATTTTATTTGAATTTCTATTTTATCTTCTATTTTATTATATTTTATTTTTTAATTTGTTTTATTTTATTTTATTATATTTATTTTATCTTATATCTTAAATTTTGTTTTTGCTTTTATTTTCTTCTAGTTTAGTATATAATTTTTCGTTTTAATTTTTTTTTATTTTGTCATATTTTTGACAATTCCCCCATGGCCTCGCGAAAATCTCCTTGAAATAGCCCATGCATGCCGCCACCTATTTGGCGGCATATTTTCTTTAACTCACCTTAAAGAAGATGCCGAAAAATACATAAACAAATTTAAATAAATAAATTTTATGGTAAAATTTTTTGAAATGTTGCCAACTCGACCAAACTAAGCAAACGTTAGGCTCACGCAATAAAAATTTGTGCGAATTTTCTTTTTGACACAAAGGCGACAGCGACATTTGCTGCGCGAGCTCACATGTAAGCGAGTTTATAGTCTTCACAAACCATAAACACTCAAGCAAAAACAAAGTATAATTTGTGGTTATAGGAAAAAGAGAATAGGCAGGGGTTTTAAACAAAATAGCACATTGAAAAAGTACTTGACTTTTCATTAAATATTACTAGCAATAGCTAATTCTAAACAAAATATACGAAATTAAGCTTTGAAAGTTTTTTTTTAATTTAAAGAATTTTTTAATTATTTTTTGCACCTTTGTCACTTTTTGAAAAATATTTTTTAAGCTCTTTTGCTTTTTACCTAGTTCTACATATCGAGCTAAGTGTTGATTGAATTATGTCTTGCTCAATCCAAAAGACAATTTTTGTGATGAAAACATCAACATTTTTATTTAAATCAATTCCCTATAGACTTTTCTCATATTGTATTTTGATTTAAAAATTCTTGAAACCCTCATCAACATCTTTATTGCCCTCAGCATATCATATAAACAAAACAGCCTTTGAAAGCCGTGCCTTTTTTGTCTACTAAAATTAAACATTTTTTATACATTTTAGGTGAGATGTGAAAAATAGAGAGGAAAAAAAATCACACACTCTTAAAGTATCAATAAAATTTCCGCTAATATCTTTGTTTAGTGTTAATTTGCATAAACGACAACATTATCAAAATTACCACAATAAATTTTGGTATGAAACTAAAAGAATATTCACGACTTTATGGTCTATCTGATGACAAGAAAAGCAAAAGCCAAAGCCAATGAGAACAAATATATGGGAAGAGACCACAAGACACATGTATAACATAATTAGCAAAGATTTACATTCTAATTAAGCTAAGGAAAAAATCATGAATAGAATAGTGTCCGAGTAAGAGAAAATTTATACAAAAACATATGGGCGACATCTGTTGGTCATTTATCAAAGAATATAATGATAAAGCGAAACAAATGTTTTGTAATAATAATTTCAATTTTTAACTGTTGTTTGAAATACAAAATTTTTTTCGAAATTTGAAAAAAATTAATTCTATGGAAATAAACTTTTCTTTAAAATTAAAATTTGACAACATTTTCTATAGAAATAAAATTTTGACAATTTTTTTTAAAAATGAAAATTTTGAAAAAATTTTAAGATGGTCCACCCCTTTCCCCAAAAAACGCCATCCAAAATCAAAAGTGGACCGATAGGCACAATATGGGTATCAAATGAAGGGTATTGCAGACTAAAAAACGAATATCGTATAAAATTTGGATCCAAGTACCCAGCGGGCCGCCCCAACCCAAAAACTCCTTTGAACATATATATTCAAAGTTCATATTGACATGGGTCTCAAATGAAAAGTATTCGACAGTAGAATAAATAAAAAATTAGGTCCAAGTAAGTGGGGGTCGCCCCACCCCAAATACCCCCAAATGGGCTTATTAAACGACCATGTCTAATTGGGACTCAAATGAAAGGTATTCGGGAGTAGATTACGTATATGACGTTAAAAAAATTAGGTCCAATAAAGGGATTTGGAAGTGAAACACGAATTTGATATCCATATTTGATTCGAAATGTCTGAGGTACCATCCCTCCCCTAAAAAACACTTTTCATTACCCTAATTTTCAAAAAAAAAACCAGATCTCAGAGATTGGTAATGGGATTCGTTCGAAATTTGTTTTGGACTCTCACTGTCAAAACAAAACATAGTTTCTATTGTTGGGGTCGGGGGCCTTCAAAACCCGCAAAATGGGTATATAGACCAATCGCGACAATACAGAGCTCAAACGAAAGGTGCTTGAGAGAAAAAACGAATATGATATCCAATTGAAAAGCCATGTGTTCCGTAAACTGTCCCACCCGAAAATACCTCCCTATTATATAAAAGCTATTTAATGTGGAAATTGATTGATTTTCGGAACAAAGACTCTGCGGTCCACCCCACCCTCAAACACAACTTATTTACCGATCATGCCATTATGGCGCTCATATTGAATGTATTTGAAAGTAGAGCACGAAGCCAAATACCACCTGAACCGGAAATATTTACCAATACGATAATATACCACTCACAAGAAAGGCATTTAGGAGTGGAGTAAACATTTACCCAGGAACCCAGAAAGGGCAAATTCTCACACATCAATGAAAGCTTTCCGAGTCCGAATGGCGTGCCTCAGTACGACTCCTCTCTGGGGAGAATTTTTATATGAGCATGCATGGTACCTCGCAAGTGTAGTTAGCATTATGAGGGAATAACATTTGTCCGATGTTCTCGCCAGGTTTCGAACGCAGGCGTTCAGCGTGATAGGCGGGCATAGGCTACAGTGGCACTAATTCATTTTCCACATTCAGGGTGAAGTGTCCCCACCCTATAAAGATTTTAGAGAGTTAAAGAAGGCGCCCCGTAGTGGTTCGGTTTTCTATAGAAATAAAATTTTGAAAAAATTTTCTATAGAAGTAAATTTTTGACGACATTTTTTATACATTTCTATACAAACATTTTCTGTACCATAATACACCATTTTTTCCCCATTTTCTGAGGTAGGGCACATGAAGAGAACAATTCTGACCTACAATTATTCCCTTTTGGTTTTTACTACATACGGTAAGATAACATCCAGGGAACTTAACACATGCGATAAATGGTTGAGCGTATGTTAGACTCGAGCCAGCTGTTCAAATCTCATTTTTGCTTATTATTTGTTTACCCAATATACCAAATTTTTACATGTATCTTATCTTTCGTTATATAAACTTAACAATTAAGGCACAACACAATTTTTTCTCACATTTTTCAACCGCCAACTTTTTCCAAGAACTGCCTTTATGTAAACCCGAATTTGCCAACAGCATAAAAACGGTACTGTATTTTACTAAAATTTCATGTTTTTTGCGGTCTTATCAACAATTCTTATCTTAAAAAAGCACAGCAACATTTACATACATGCAAATAATTCGCAAAACTAAAGTTTAAAACCAAAGAAAAAAAAATAACAAAAAAATATGCATATGAACATAATATGCGTGCCTCAAACGTGTTTCGAAAATAACTTTTTTTTTAACTCGTGTCCGAAACTGACGCATTTGGTTTGGGCTGTCATTACAAGACGCATACCAAAGTGTCACGATGCATATGGAAAAAAGACAACAACAAAAAATTATGGTTTATGGGTACAAAATTAAAAAAAAAAAAAAACAAAGCAGTTTTTCTTTAATAAAGAGAGCTAATTTAGTTTATGATTGGGAACTGCCATTAAGAAAAAAAAATGAGAAAAAACCAAAATCCTCCAAAATAATATGAAAGGAATTTCTTAAGCTTTGAAACAAGTTGCCAACAGTGAACTTGATTAAGTTGGGTCCCAAAGATCCAATGACAGCCTTTTTTTAACCACACCAAAAGAAAAGAAACAAAAAAAAAAAAAACAATACAGGCCCAACTGGATTATCATTTGCAAAACCACAATGTTACGCCTGCATTTTTTAATTTTTAGCTCATGCCACAAGCCTGGTTTATCATTTGCTTTGATTTTGCTTTGGCTTTTGTATATCACTTTGCTTTTTTTTTAATTTTTTTCATGTAATTTGTCATATTTAGACAGGTGAAAATATTTAATTGTGGCCTTTCGTTTAAGAGACTACAATTTATTTTATGCCAATACACAAAATTCCAATTTGTATGGAAATGCCAGGGGTGGTAGCAAATGGCAGCGTTTTTTCCATTGGTTTCTCAAGCCATTGATTTATTTCACGCTATATACAAATTATCATAGTTATGGCCATTTCTTGTGAATAATTGTTGATAGGATTTGATTTTTGTTATTTGTTTTATTATGACTTTCCAATGTGGAAAACATCCGGCCATTTATTTCAAGTTATAACCTCCCTAATAACTTCTAATTTGCCAAGAAGCGGAAAAGAAAGCCAGTCAGCTGAAGGGACGGACAGCTAATCAGACTTGTTAGCCATGCGTGGTTTTAATTATAGTCGTTTGGTTAATGCTATTCAAAGATGTTGTAGACCCTTTTAAAGGAAAAATGATTTGTGGTTTTGTAGCTGGTAGTAATAAAGCATAAATGGAATTTTTCGCGCTTTAAAAGTGAAATTTTAAGTTGTGATATAGCAATTAGGGACAGAATGATAGACTTGTAGTTTATTTTGGTGTAGGTATGTGTTTTTTTAATGATCATCTAAAACGCTCCACTTAAATATTCTCCACTTCGCTCAAAATATTCTTTTTATAGAAAATTTTGTCAGCATTTTAATTTAATAGGGAATTTTATTTTTAAAGAAATTTTTAAAATTTTTTGGATAATTTTCCTTTTCTTTTAAGAAAATTTTGTCAAAATCGTATTCTATTAAACATCTTCTTTAATTTAATTTCTTTAAAATCTTTTTCTCACATTTTTATTTTTATTGAACATTTATTTATTATTAAATTTTTATAAAAAAAATTATTTTTTAGAAAATTTTGGCAAAATTTTATTTCTATAGAAAATTTTAGCAAAATTTTATTTCTGTAGAAAATGTTGGCAAAATTTTATTTCTACAGAAAATTTTGGCAAAATTTTATTTCTATAGAAAATTTTGGCAACATTTTATTTCTATAGAAAATTTTGGGAAAATTTAATTTCTATAGAAAATTTTGGGAAAATTTTATTTCTATAGAAAATTTTGGCAAAATTTTATTTCTATAGAAAATTTTGGCAAAATTTTATTTCTATAGAAAATTTTGTCAAAATTTTATTTCTATAGAAAATGTTGTCAAAATTTTATTTCTATAGAAAATTTTTGCAAATTTTATTTATTTCAATAGCAAATATTGTCAACCTTTTATTAGGTTAGGTTGAACCTTTTATGGTTATTAGGTTGCAGATTTTAACCTGCCCCATGCCACTACAGATATACACCTAAGCCATTAATCGGCTGGATGTGCGTTTAAAATCTATAGAGTAACCTCTAAAAAGTAACCTCTAAGTTAGAAATTCCGTGCTACTTACATAATTCTTAATTGTTTTCCATACCACTCCCCTAAGTTGGTTCATGTCTGGTATCGTGTCCCCACCTAAGTACCGGTGTCTGTTAGCCGCGAATGCCGGGCAATGACATAGGAAATGCTCCAAAGTCTCATCATCTTCCCCACATACCCTACACATGCTATCACTTGCCGCAGCAATTTTGCATAATTGAGCTCATAGCCCTATGTGTCCCGTAATGACACCAAAAACTATACAGGCCTCCTTCTTACTTCCTTTTAGAAATAGCTTCGTTCTATCACGATCTGGATCCCCCAAGTGTAATATGCGCGTTCTTTATCCACTCCCTTAGCTCGAATTGCGTCGACCCGAAAGGCTTAGCAATTTTATTTACGGCAGTTTTCTGGCTGTCTGTCCTTTCACTCCCCCTTACTCCGTTATGGCCCAACACACGAACGATGCGGATTCCGCCATCCTCATAAAAGGTGTTAGTCTCCTTCTTACACTCGAAGACTGTTCATGATCTTACCGTCCAGCTTGTTATTACCCTTATGGCCATTTTACTATCCGTAATGATGTTCACGCTCGACGTCCTCGCGTTAATCCCACACCACCTCTTTCAATTCGCCCGGATCTCAGCCCGCAGGACCGTATTATGGAAAGGCAGTCTATAACAGATCTCAGTCCCTGGGTTCTCAATGTAGACTCCCAGGCCCACTCTTTCGCCTAGCTTTGATCCATTCCTAGGGTTCCGTCGGTCCAAGAGTGTCCCGCTGGCAGAAGTGCCCCTCACTCAACCTCAAGTGTCGCCGCAGGTATCCGATCGGAAACCTCTTCCCTTTCTTCCAGGTTTCCTATCGTCGCCTCGATTATACCACGATAGTATGAGCTGCTCCCATCCTCAATCCATTCTCCCATCGCCTTAAGTTTCAACCTTTTATTACTATAGAAATTTTTTTATACCCACCACCATAGAAGAGAGGTATACTTATTTAGTATTTCACCTGTTACACCTCGAAATATTGATCTCGTCTCGACATTCTGAGTCGATATAACCATGCCCGTCCGTTCGTCTCTCAGTCTATCAAAATCACTATAGCGGTTGAACGCTTAAAGCTAACCGATCGAAAATTTTCACAGATACTTCTTATTGATGTAATTGATTGACGCTTGCAAAGGGGACCTATCGGTTCAGATTTTGATACTACCGAAATTTGGTACAAAGACTTCTGTTGGAGCTTCCAATATCTGTGCCACGTATGATTCGAATTGGTATATAAATTGATATAGCCCCCATATAAACCAATTCCCGGATTTGGCTTCTTGAGCACCTAGAAGACTCAGTCTTTGTTAGATTTGGCTGAAATTTGATCCATGACGTACACTTATGCCCTCTAACACTTACGTCAAATCCCAATCAGATAGGGTCCTAAATATATATAAACCCCAAATCAACCAATCTTCGGATTTGACTCCTAGATCTGCCAAAAATTTGGTATATGAAGTACACGTGTGTCCTCCCATACCTCTCAATCAATACCCGATTTGATTGTTTTAAAGTCATTCCTTAGAAAGTCAATAAGGGTTAATTTTTAGCAGAATCTTTTGTGGTGGGTACTATTTTCTTCTACAAAATTTAATAGTGATTTGTGTTTATTAGGTCACTCAATGTCCGTGCCGAATTTGGTCCAAATCGGACCATATTTCGATATAGCTGCTATGGGTGCACAAATTATACATTTTTCACCGGATTATGCGGAAAGGTGGTTGAGGTGATGGGTATCCAAGTTTTACTTGTTTATATCAAGTTTGTACTCTATTCTGACCATATTTCGATATAGCTGCTATGGGTGCACAAATTATACATTTTTCACCGGATTATGCGGAAAGGTGGTTGAGGTGATGGGTATCCAAGTTTTACTTGTTTATATCAAGTTTGTACTCTACTCTTGAATACCTTTCATGTGATACCCATGTTGTCCCAATAGATTAAAGTGTCCATTTGGATGGATTTTGGGGTGGGGCGTTCCCCCAGATTATATGACCCCAAAGTTGTATATCAATGTCATGTTTTTGGGTTACCATAGGCATTCACACCTAATTTCGTCTCAATCGGTGCACCGATGGAGGCCATCGTAGCACAAATGTTACCATGTTCACCTATGACGCTAAACGCGTGGGTTCGAATCCTAGCGGGAACATCAAAAATATTAGGAGTAGTGGTTTTCCCCTCCGAATGCTGGCGACATTTTTGAGGTACTATGTCAAGTAAAAACTTCTCCCCAAAGAGATGTCGCACTACGACATTGAGCTTAAACTTGAATCGGAGCTTAAACTTAAATTTCCTGTTTCTTAATGTTCATGGGAATATTTGCATTTTTTTTTCTACACTCTGGAACTAAAAGTAATTTTCGTTATTCTCTTTCGTTTGGGGTATCACAATGAGCTAACGTATGTATCATTGCAGTTTAAGCTTCTAGGAACCGAACAAGGATGATTGAGAGACCAGTTTACATGGGAGCTATATCAGGTTATATACCGATTTCGGCCGTACTTGGCACAGTTGTTGGAAGTCATAACAAATCACTTAATGGAAAATTTCAGCCAAATCGGACAAAACTTGTGGCTTGTAAAGGCTCAAGAAGTCAAATCGGGCGATCGGTTTATATGGGAGCTATATCAGATTATAGACCGATTTGAACAGTACTTTGCACAGTTATTGGAAGTCATAAAAGAACACCTCGTGCAAAATCGGACAAAAAATGCGGCTTCCATGGGCTTTAGAAGTCAAATCGGGAGATCGGTTTATATGGGAGCTATATCTGAATCTGATATGGCCCATTTGCACCCTTAACGACCTACATCGATATTAAGTATCTGTGCAAAATTTCAAGCGGTTAGGTTTACGCGTTCGACCTCTATCTTGACTTCGACAGACGGACGGACGGACATGGGTAGATTGATTCAGAACGACGAGACGATTAGGAATATGTATTTTATGGATTCTTAGACGAATATTTCGAGGTGTTACAAACGGAATGACTAGATTAGTATACCCCCATCCTATGGTGGTGGGTATTAAAATCCACTTGCCACAACCATCCCCCATTTTAATTATCACAGGCATATGTTTAACAACAACAATACCATAAAACTTGAAAATAATTCCCATAAAATAGCATCTTAAAAAACCTTAACGTATAGCATAATTAAATTTTAATGCTAAACATATTAATTTGTATTAGACACACCTATTGTCGTCATTAGGCCACTGAAACGAAGCCGACAAATAAGCATCTATCTAAGCCTTTCTTATGGGCCAATAAAATTGTTGTTCATATCTTTTTTTTTTTTTTTTTTCTTTGGAAAAAATTAACATAATATGAATTATGTTTAAATTATGGCAAAACATGCTAATAACTATATTAACATTTACGAAAATATCAATCATTTTTCTAAGCCTAAAAAAAACAATGCATAGAAGCTTGTTCTCTGAATTTTTGATTCCAAGCGCAACAAGAGTTTTAATTAAACTCTTCTAACACAAATAAGCCAAAATTCGCTAATAAAGTCTTTTGACTATAGCCAACGAATTATTTTTCCCAAGGGGAAAATTCTACAGTTAATTTGTGTTACCCAACACCACTGTTTAGGGGGTAACTTCGAATGAACGGCCCTTATTGTTTGTGGCTAATTTTTGTTGGTTGTCATTAGTTGGTTTTTTTTTAGATTTTTTTCCACCAAACTATTTTATTTTTTAAGTTTATGTTGCCTAAATGTTGTTTCAGCTTTAATTTGCATAAATCAATTAAGGCTTTTTTGTGTTTTTCTTCCATGTTTTCTGTGGTCATTTGTTATCCGACACCTGTCCCGAAGATTTCGTCAGGTCCATTGATTTGGCAGCCAATTATGTGTTGTGCTATTTTGTTGTTTATCATATCTCAATATAACAGTTTATGAATGAAAGTTTTAAAAATGGTTATTTTGACATAGCTTGATGTGACACAAATTAATCTTATGAATTTTAACTATTAGTTTGGAGGAAAAAAATGTTGGCATTAAAGAATTAAAGTGCAAAAATAAACATAATAACACAAAATTTGTATGGAAAATTTTGACAAAATTTAATGTGAAAAAAATGGACTAAAAGGAAACTTTTAAACAAAATTTTTAAAGAAATAAAACTTTAACATAAAATTGTAAAAAAAATTTGCATTAAAGTGAAATTTTGAAAAAAAAATTATAGAAGCAAACACTTTTTGTACGAAAATATTTGGAGGACATTTTTTTAAAAAAATAAAAAATTTAACAAAATGTTACAAAAATTTTAAATTAAAAAAAAAACAAAATTTTACTATAAAAATAACAAGTAAAAGCTAAGTTTGCCCGGGCCGAATTTTGGATTCTGCAAAAATTTTATACAAAATAAGTTGAGTTGAAGGGAATAATTTTATGGTTTTTGGACCGTACTTGGCACAGTTTTTGAAATTATAACAGAACGAATGTCCAACATTTTAAGGAAGTCGGACGAAAATTGAGGCTTTCAGGCTTTCATATGGCAGCTTTATTGGGTTTTAGACTGATTTGGTCCGTATTTGGCACAGTTGTTGAAATTTACAATAGAACACCGCATGGAAAATTTCAGCCAAATCGGACAAAAATTGCGACTTGTAAAGACTCAAGAAGTCAATCGGAATATCGGTTTATATGGGAGCTATATCAGGTTATAGAACGATTTAGACCGTACTTGGCACAGTTGTTGGAAGTAGTAACAAAACCCTATATGCTAAATTTCAGCCAAATCGGATAAAAATTGCGGCATTCTGGAGCTCATAAAATCAAATCGGGAGATCAGTTTATATGGGAGCTACATCAAGTTATAAACCGATTTGAACCGTACTAGGCACAGCTGTTGAAAGTCATAAATGAACACTACGTGCAAAATTTCAGCCAAATCGGACGTAAATTGCGGCTTCCACGGGCTCAAGAAGTCAAATCGGGAGATCGGTTTATATGGGAGCTATATCAGGTTATTTACCGATTTAGACCGTAATTGGCACAGCTATTGGAAGTCATAACAGAACATCACGTGCTAAATTTCAGCCAAATCGAACAAAAATTGTGGCTTCAAGGGCCTGAAGAAGTCAAATCGGGAGATCGGTTTATATGGGAGCTATATCTAAATCTGAACCGATATGGTCCATTTGCAATCCCCAACGACCAACATCAATACTAAGTATATGTGCAAAATTTCAAGTGGCTAGCTTTACGCGTTCGACCGCTATCTTGATTTCGACAGACGGGCTGGCGGACGGTCATGACTAGATCGACTCACAACGTCGAGACGATCAAGAATATATATACTTTATGGGGTCTAAGACGAATATTTCGAGGTGTTACAAACAGAATGACTAGATTAGTATATCCCCATCCTATGGTGATGGGTATAAAAATAAAAAAGTTAAGAAAAAACAGATTGGGTAGGCTTCGGAAATTACACATATTGCCGCTTCAGTGAGCTGAAATCCCATTGAAATGTGCTAGTTGCAGGGAGACAAGCAGCAGCCGCTCGCTTTAAACCAGTCGGTCCCATTGCAGGCAGTGGTACCTTCAGATAAGCGTTGTGGGATTCGTTGCTCGGACTCCACTAACTACTAACAGAATCAGAGAGCTGAATATGGAAATATACAGAATACGGAATATCTGGCTAGAACACCCGAAGCAATGTAACTTTGACACCACTTTAGGCAAGCTTTTGGTCTACTGTTCAATCGCTCTCGAACCCCGGAAGAAAGGATGACAGGATCTCAGTCACTTTTGGCGATATAACTTTGACTGACAATCAATTTATTGAGCATCCCAAGAGTGACAAGGCTAGGAGAAAAGCCATTCGTCGTATGCACGGTCTCCAAGCCGTTGGGCAGTCATCACAACTTGCAATGAGCGAAGTGACGAATGTCATTCGTTGTGCCAAGTCATCCAAGTCGTTGGACCCCGAGGGAGGGAATCTCGTCACTGATCTTGAAGAATCTGGATCTACCTGCAGTCGGTCACCTTTTAAATGTCTTAAACCTTTCTTTGAGCACTCTTCTAGTATCCGATGTTTGGGCAGAGTGATCCCGCTAGTGAAGCCTAGAAAGAACCCGAGCAAGGGGAAGTCGGGCAGACCGATCTCCCTTCTCTTACCAGTAGCCATAACGCTTGAGGGACTACTCCTCTCGAGCCTCGTTGAAGAATTTCCATTCGCCTAGCATTAGCATGAATTTCGAAGACTGCACAACAACTGCTTTGCATGCCATTACCGCACACATTTGCCATGGTCTCAATCAGCCCAGGGCATGTTAGGAGTGGTCCTCGCACTAAACCTATCGACAGCGTTCGATAGGTCAGCCTTCTAAACAATTTGAAGACATCGCCAACACGATCCTCCAGCCAGGCCTGAAACGAAAGGTCACAAATAATCTGTGTTGACGCCAGTAAAAAACGCAAATTTGCCCATGAACATTAAGGAACAGAAGCAAACTTCTCACATATTAATGAGTGCAGTCCTATTCAGATTTAAGCTCAGTAATAAGGAGCCTCCTTTTTATTGCCAAGTCCGAACGGCGTACCGCATTTCGACACCTCTTTTGAGGAGAACTTTTTACATGGCATACTACCTCACAAATGTCGCCAGTTTTAGGAGGGGATAACCAACGCTGAAAATTTTATGACGTTGACGCCAGTAGTTTTTGGTATTTAGAGATAAGAAGTCAAAACCCTTTAAATTGAGAAAGAGAGTTTCCAAGGCGGGGTGATATCTCCGGCATTGTTTAATCTCTACCTATCCTCTAATCCACCCCATTCAGACGGCAATGAGATCGTATCATATGCCGGCGATTAAACGATCTTAGAATTGAAAAAAAAATTTAATCAAAATGAAATTTTGAATACATTTTCTTAAAAAAGAGATATTTTTTTGAAATAAAAAAAAAGATTCGACTAGAATTAAAATTTTAAGAAATTTTCTCAAAGACATAAACCATTGACAACGTTTTCTTTGGAAATAAAATTTAAGCAAAAATGTATTTAATTGCTAACCTTATTTTTACATACATTTCCCATCACTTGTTTATACTAAATTTCGATTTTTTTTTCAGATGTACATCCTGTTAATGAACTTTACCAGTTGTAAATGTTAATTAAAGCATCTTGAAAATAATTTCTACTAAAGTTTTAAAGGTAAGTTTACAAACTCCTTGATAACGATAATTTTTCATAAAATTTTTTATTTTATATTGGGTTGCCCAAAAAGTAATTGCGGATTTTTCATATAGTCGGCGTTGACAAATTTTTTCACAGCTTGTGACTCTGTAATTGCATTCTTTCTTCTGTCAGTTATCAGCTGTTACTTTTAGCTTGCTTTAAAAAAAAGCATAAAAAAGTATATTTGATTAAAGTTCATTCTAAGTTTTATTAAAAATGCTTTCTTTTAAAAAATCCGCAATTACTTTTTGGGCAACCCAATATATTTTTTTAAGTTAAGTAAACCGATTTTAAAAGATAGTCATTTTTAATGTAGTTTAGGTCGAAAAGGAGAACACGGTCTATAAAGTCTCTCATTATTTCTGTCCATATAGCTGTAAAAACTCCTACTTTTGGGGGAATTTGGTTATTAGTTGAGTTTATTTTTCTTTTAACTCCTACAGATGGCGCTGTTGCATTTTTCAAAGTCATTCTGTTGTTATATTTGAGGTTTTGATTCAATTTTATCCATATTTTTGTATGGATAAACTAGACTTATTGCTATGATAGTGCGCCTTTACTCACCAGTAGATGTCGTAGCAGATGTATTGTAGAAATATTAAAGCATTGTATCCCAAATGCCAAAAACTTTTCAAATATGTCATGTTCCTTTAAATGTAAAATATGACGAAGCATTTTTTCAAACACCCCCTTTAAAAAAAAAACTCTAAAAACAGCAATTCTTGCTTTTTTCACTAAGATTTCCCTTTGGAAACTTTTTGCTGATATCTGCTCCTTTTTTTAATCTAAATGCTCGTTTTTCAAGATGAGCTCTGGTTGATTATCCTTACCATGAATACAGATTTATTTGGTGTATTCCGTTGGAAAACAATTTTCAACCTTCAATGATTTATCGACAGTGTTCTTTTTTTTAATTTTTGCAAAATACCAACACACCATTAAAATTAATTACAGACCAGGCCTATAATATCTTCTCATTGATTTTTTTGTATGTGCCAAATAACAAAAATTCCCATAAATCCTTTGGCAATCGCAGAATCAGAGAAAATAACCACCTTTGCGGCATAATCATTAAGGAAAATTATTGATTACAATTTTGCAAATATATCGATAACAATTAAAATACAAAAAACCTCCTTTAATATACAATGTCTGCTGTTTTGGTCGCTCATGTTTCGTATGTGTGTCGCCTGTCCAGAATAAGACTATCAGGATTTAAATCACACACACTCGACAGATCAACGACGACTATGGAGCAAAGATGTTACAATGGAAATACCAAAGGGACACCCATTGCCATTACCCTTTTAGTTATTGGGTCTTTCTCCATCTCTTGAACAACAACAATAATGGCATGGTGATATTTTAACATTTTTTGTGTAGGCCGAGTTGAAAATACACATTTTCTTATATACGAGTATATCCCCTTCCACGCTGTGTGCCTGGTGATTGGCGTCCAATACAAAGAGTGGCTGCAGCAGCAGCATCATCAATCGCAACAGACCTCTGGATTAGGGTATGTGGGTAAAAATAACGTACGTGGCCATTCTAAAGATGGTAATGAAGTCAAGTTGAGACCGTGTAGTTATGGCTATGCTTATAAGGAGAGATTGTAGTGTTTTTTTTTTCTTTATATGCATAAACGCATAACGCCTCCTTTTTGCGCTAAACTTTAATAACAATACTGTAAAGCTGCCACAGACTGAATGCTTGGCTAGCTGCCTGGCTATCCTAGCATTGGGTAGAGGCAGTCAAATTTTAGATTTTCCCTGCGATTTTGTTGTGAATCTATACTATTGGCAAGGCAAGGCCTTTTATAGGAAAATTATAGGCGCAGTGTATGTTATTGTTCACGTAATATATACTACATAGGTAGTGTTGCGCCATCATGTACTTACTCGTATATTGTAAATTCTAAAGAATTTTAAATTATATGCGTTTTATCTTTTTGCCATAAATCGTGGAGTTTCATTGATTTTCACTGCCTAACTTGGTCGCCTTTGTGGGCTCTTGAAAATACGTAGACATACAAAATTGTAGCAGTTCAATAGATTGTTATAGATTTGTGGCAGTAGTGTTATACCCACCACCATAGGAAGGGGGTATACTAATCTAGTCATTCTGTTTGTAACACCTCGAAATATTGATCTCGGACCCCATAAAGTGTATATATTCTTGATCGTTTCGACATTCTGAGTCGAAATTGCCGTGTCCGTCATAATCACGATAGCGGTTCAACGCGTAAAGCTAGCTGCTTGAAATTTTGCCCAGATACTTAATATTGATGTAGGTCGTTGGGTATTGTAAATAAGCCATATCGGTTCAGATTTGTATAGCTCCTATATAACCCGATCTCCCGATTTGACTTCTTGAGGCCCTGGATGCTGAAATTTTCAAACTATTGCGCTAAAATTTTGCATGTGGTGTTCTGTTATGTCTTCCGACAACAGTACCAAGAACGGTGCAAATCGGTCAAGAACCTGATGTAGCATCCATATAATCTGATCTCCCGATTTGATTCCTTGAGCCCCTGAAAGTCCTAATTTTCATCCGATTTGGCTGAAGTTTACACATAGCCTTCTGTTATGAATTCCAACAATTATGACAAGTAATGTCTAAATCTGTGTATAACCTGATATAGCTCCCATATAAACCGAACTTCCGATTTGACTTCTTGAGCCCTTACAAGCCGTAATTATAAGACGATTTGGCTGAAATGTGAGGCATAGTTTTCTGTTATGACTCTCAACAACTGTGTTAAGTACGGTCCAAATCGGTCAAGAATATTATATAGCTCCCATATAAACCGATCTCCCTATTTGACTTCTTGAGTCCTTATAAGTCGCGATTTTTATCCGATTTGGGTGAAATTTTGCATATAGTGTTCTATTATGACTCTCAACAACTGTACCAAGTACGGTCCAAATCGGTGTATAACCAGATATAGCTACCAAATTTTAGCAGAATCCATGGTGGTGGGTTCCCAAGATTCGGTCCAGCCGAAAAAAATTAGTTACAAATCTTTAACAAAGAACTATCAAAAGGATGAAAGACAAACAGCTTTACAAGGCTGTGTATCCTACTATCTTTAAATGTGGTTGTAGAGACACTGATGCTGCAAAACCTGGTCCTATGATTTACTGTGGCTGAGAGTAATTGGAAAATGTCATGACATTCTCTCCTGAATCATTCGAGATTTTTGAACAAAACATTTGAAACAGCTGTTTCGCTCGAATGTCTAATGTCTCAATTTATCCCCCGACTCATAATGGATAACACATTCAGAGGTGCTGTTTACATTTTTCAGGAGGAAAACTCTGAAATGGCAATAAAACTACCTGTCCCGAAGGGAAAGGGAAATAAAACTACCTGGCGAGAAACAAGAAAAAGGGGTAACAAAACTACCTGTTCTTAAGGCAAAGAAAGGGTAATGAAGTTACCTGTCCTCAAGAGAAAGGGTAATAAAACTACCTGTGTCTCAAGAAAAAGGATAATACAATTTCCTTGATGAAAAAACTCTTCCACAGGAGATAGGGTGATAAAACAACCCTTCCTTAAGGGAATGGGTAATAAAATCAGCCTTTTTTATGGAAAAGGAGTAATATAAGTACCCTTCCTCATGAGAAAGGGTAATAAAATTACCATTCCTTAAGATAACGGGTATGAAAACTACCTTTCTGAACGAGACCCACAATCAACGGAAAGGGTAATAAAGGTAATAAAACTACCCTTGTCGAAGACACAGGGTGATAAAGCTATCCTTCCTTATCAGAAAGAGTAATAAAGCAAACCATTCTCATGAGAAAGGGTAAAAACGACCCTTCCTCATGAGAAGGGGTATTAAAACTACCCACCCTCATGAGAAAGGTTAATAAAACTACTCTTCCTCATGGGAAAGGGTAATAAAAATAGCATTCCTCATGAGAAAGGGTAATAAAACTACCCTTCCTCACGAGAAAGGGTAATAAAACTACACTTCCTCAAGAGAAGGGGTAATAAAACTACACTTCCTCAAGAGAAAGGGTAATAAAACCAGCCTTCCTCAAAGGAAAGTGCAATAAAACTACCCTTTTCCGAGGAAAAGGGAAACAAAACTACCCTTCCTCATGAGAAAAGGCAATAAAACTACTCTTTCTCAAGGGAAATGGTAATAAAACCAACCTCCTGAAAGGGGTTTATTACCCTGAAAAGGGTGATTAAAACTAGTTCCCCAAGGTAAGGGGCAACACGGGACAAGGGAATAAAAATACCCTCCCTCATGGGAAAAGGGCACTAAAAGTACCCGTCCTCAAGCGAAGGGGTGTAAAAGTTTCCTTTCTCAAGGGAAAAGGCTACTAAATGTTCCCTTCCTTAAGGGAAAGGGTAATAAAAGTAATGTTCTCAAGGTTAAGGGTGCTAAAAGTACCCTGCCTCAAGGAAAGAGATAATAAAAGTATCCTTACTTAAGGAAAGTGGTAATAAATAAATAAATAAGGAAGGGTTTAATAATGAAACTACCCTTTCTCAATGGAAAGGCTAATAAAAGTTACCTTTCTCAAGGTAAAAAATGAGAAAGCGTAATATAACTGCCCTTCCCCGTGAGGAAGGGTTTTTAAAATAGTCTTCCTCAAGGTAAAGGGTAATGAAACTTACCTTCCCCATGGTAAAGACGAAAAGTTACCTTCCTCAAGGTAAAAAATGAGAAAGCGTAATATAACTACCTTTCCTCGTGAGGAACGGTTTTTAAAATAGGCTTCCTCAAGGTAAAGGGTAATGAAACTTACCTTTCCCAAGTTAAAGGGTATTAAAGCTATCTTTCCCCAATGTAAAGGGCAATAAAACCAACCTTCCCCAAGGGAAGGGGTAGTAAAACTTTAGATCCTTCTTTTCTAAGCTCTCTAAGCATTTAAGATCCTTATAAATGTCTCTATTGAAATATGAAAATCCTATTGATTTAAAAAAAATTTGATTTTTTTACATTTTTAACACGGGTCTTCTATCTTTTTGTCAAAATGTCACGTCTTATCATTTGGTGGTGGCGTCATCGTCTCCTTGTTCCATAGATATTGAACATTTACTATTGTTGTCGTTTTTCTTTTATTTTTTGCACCATTGGCTGTTGACTTGAGTTGCAAATGGCACGCGGCAAACAATGTTCAAGATCATTGCCATTTTTGGTGATTATTGTTGCGCGAGGCTGAAGCAAAAATAATACAACAAAGCTAAACCAAAACCACCAGCGGCATTACGGAGAAGTGGTAAAGATGGGGAAGAGGTGAAGAGGTGTAGTACAAAGAGCAAAGTGGCCAGAGTGTGTGTTGTAGCTTATGTTGGAAAACTTGTTCCAACAGAGCTGATGAGGTGGCAGCCAGTAGTTGTAATGTTGTCGGTCTATTCTACTACTACCAAACTACCAGTTGTTGCTGTGTTTTGTTGGCTGTCTGTCTGTTGTGGTTGTTGATATTTTTGTGGTAAACAACAAGTGTTGCTGGTGGTTTATTAAAATAATCCCAAGTCAAAGCCAGGCCCTAACCGCAACAACAATAGTTTCAATGTTTGTTTGTTTGGGAAAAATCATAGCTTCCAGGCGTGTTTAGCAGAGCGATACTTAGATAAGCTGCCCCCCAAAAATACAACAACAACGTCAACTACCAATTTAACACTATTTCGAATAGCTAGAAGCCCCTTAACAACCTCTGGGCTTTTTTTTGGAGGCAGAGAAGGAAGGAAAACAATATTTCGGTCAAAAATTTGTTCAAATTGGCCACAAATACTAATGGCTGTAGGCGCAAATTTAAGTTTTGATTCTCTTTGTTAGTGAGGGTGAGAAGGGGCCGTGGGTAAATTGTAGAAAATGTTGAATAAGTGGCTGATCATAAACATGTTTCTAACATTTTGTGGGTGCTCGATTTTGTTGTTGTTTTTTTTTGCGATTTCATGTGAATGAGGGAACTTTGGCATTGCTTTTGTGTGGTTTCCTTTGCAAAATGTATGATTCATTCGCTTCTGTGGCTGCAATGTGGGGGTTTCGTTGCATTAGCTTTTGGGATATTCATATATGCTGGCTGCTGCATTGCCGGCAATGCTATTTTATTGGCAATGTGTCAAACGTCTTCAATGTCATCAAATAAAGAGAGCTTCAGCAGTGAAAAAAATATAGCTGGGATACAAAAAAGGCTATTTGAGGAAATTTTGGAATTTAAAATTTTTTATTTAAATTATAAATACAAAAAAATATATAGTTTTTTGATCAATTTTTGAAACGAAGTAGATACATTAGAAATTTTTTCCAATTTTTTTCACTCAAATAAATTTTAGTTGTCTTGTTTTGCTTTTTATCTTAATCGCTTAATATTATTACAGTATTTCTTTACGAATACATTATTTTAAGAAAATTATTCTGGGAAACTTAATTTTTATACCATTTTAAAAAAATGTTACTTAGGCTATTTTGCTGTCACCAACCACCAACTCTCAATTGATATCCTTCTATAATGCAAATCGTGCAATAATATACATAGCAGGAAGGATCTTCATATGTAAAGCCTACAAGGCTTATAGATGCTGGGTACTTTGAAGAAGAGCGATAGATATCAACTAGGAAAGATTTTTGAGATATGGCGAGGCCAATGGCACACGCGTGGAAACCAAGCTGTCCTTCAGATCCTGAATCCATACTTGGTAGAATAAGGATCTATAATCCCAATCTTTCAACTACCGACTGGATAGTTAGGATAAGACTGATGGCAAGCGGAAACCTGCAGTATTCGTACTAAACTCCGACTGTCTCACATAGATCAACAAGTCTGAAGGCATTGGGTCCTACGGATTCAACAAGTTTAAGCATTGGGGGAGTCAGGAGACACCTCAGTAGTAGTTGTTGTTGAATGATTGTCTAAGGAACTCTCAGCCACATCTCTTAGGTCTGGCGGATTGCAGGAGACTGAAAATCTAGCTGCCACGAACAAAAGAGGAGAGGAAGACGTTGAGACGGGACCCGAAAATCTCTGTGTAGGTGGTTCATTCGGTTGGATTGGGATCAAGGTGTGCGCCAGCGGGGAAAGACGGAACTCAAAAGGAGCTTCGAGGTGCAAAAGGTGCAGCTGAAGAAGCATCTAAAGAGGAATCGTCCATACCGTAAGTGTCCATTTTCCTGAGGAAGAGTGAATGCAATGCTTTCTCAACTGCCCCTGGATACGCAAGGAAACTCATTATGACAAGATCAGACGAATCTTGTGAGAATGAAATCTTGTGAGACGAGTGATGGAATCCTGACTATGGTCCGGATTCCTGGCAGTGGTGCGGAATCCTGACTATGGTCCGGTTTCTACAGATAAATTTCCACCGTTGTAAGGCCTCGTCGGCGGCACTAAAGTTCCTCCTGATGGCAGGGGGTCTTGACATGGTTCTTATCCAGGAACCATGGGTATGTGGGAAATGGTGGGCACATTTTGCTTTTTTCTCGTAACTCACTGTTGGCTATGAATTCGAGATAAAAATACTCCCAAATACTACAATAAATGGTGGTTGTTTTTCAAAATTATCTACTCAACAGCAACTTGTTGGTTTTACTCTATCATCAGTGTCTCGCTCTTCAGTAGTCTTGAGTAAAAAGTATATATATTCTTGAAACTCGTAAAACTATAAGACAAACCAGCTAAGTCTGTCCATCTGGCTGCCTGTCTGTCTGTCCATCCGTCTGTTGAAATTACGTTATGCCTTAAAATTAAGGTATTGAGCTGAAACTTTGCCTAGATTATTTTTTTGTCCATAAGTTGAAAGATGGGCTTTATCGGACCAAAGCTTGATATAGCCCCATATAGACCGATCTCCCGATTTAGGGCCTTAGGCTCATACAAGCTGTATTTCGATATTGCTGCTATAGGTTCAGAATCGTGTATTCATCGGATTTTTATGAAATGATTTTTGTATATACCCAAGGTAGTGGATATTCGGCCCGGCCAAGCTTAATGCCTTTTTACTTGTTTTGTTTTCGTTTGTTCAAAGATATTTCTGAGAATCTTCATTTTTATTTCAATTTGAATTCATTTAATTTTTTTTTTCAACATAAAGAGTCCCACTCCCACAATCCCCAACCAAAGAAATAAACAACCACTCATGAGTGCCAATGCGAAAATCAAATTCCTCCTTTACTTTGATATCTTATTTAGGGAAGAAAAAAAAAACGAGGTCGTTTTGTAAGACCACCTCTTTGTCGCTGTACCAGAGTTTAGAGTTTCATTAAAAACCCTTTTTGTCTCGAGCACTACTACAAAGCTTGGGCTGTTCTCGCATTTGCAAAAGGCTATGGTTTATTGTAAAGATTTCGTGCGATAACCTACTCTGGACAGAGGAAAAAAGAAAAACACAACAGAAGTAAACAAAACAAAAACAAACCTTTTCAGATTCATTTGTTGGCCACCCATCAAAAGGGTAGGGCTATCTAAGGCACGTAGTAAGGTAAATTTAAAAAACTAGTAAGACTGCTTAATTTCTTACAAAATTTCTCATGAACATTCCATTAAGGAACAGTCGATACTTCTCTCATATCAATGAGTGCAGTTCGATTAAAATTTAGCTCAATGACAAGAGGCTTCCATTTTAATGCCGATTCCAAACGGAGTGTCGCATAGCGACACCACTTGGTGCAGAAGTTTTAGCATGGCAGGATACCTCACAAATGTAGCCAGCATAAGTGAGGAAATAACCACGGCAGATTTTTATACCCTCCACTATAGGATGGGGTACACTAATTTCGTCATTCTGTTTTATCATTCTCATTTTATGTCGATCTAGCCATGTCCGTCCGTCTGTCTGTCTGTCGAAAGCGCGCTAACTTTTCAAGGAGTAAAGGTAGCCACTTGAAATTTTGCACAAATACCTCTTATAGGTGTAGGCCAGTTGGGATTGTTAATGGGCAATATCGGTCCATGTTTTGATATAGTTGCCATATAAACCGATCTTGGGTATTGAGCCACTACAGGGCGCAATTTTTATCCGATTTGGAATTTTGCATAAGCTGTTTTGTTATGATTGCCAACAACTGTGCTAAGTATGGTTAAAATCGGTTCATAACCTTACATAGCTGTCATGTAAACCGATCTGGGGTCTTGACTTTTTGAGCAATTCCTATCCGATATGACTGAAATTTTGCACGACGTGTTTCGTCATGACTTCCAACAACTGTGCCAAATGTGGTTCAAATTGGTACATAACCAGATATAGCTGCCATATAAACCAATCTTGAATCTTGACTTCTTGAGCCACAACACTGATTTTGGTAATAAAATTCAATGATTTGCAAGCGTTGCTCGTTAGTAAGTCTATTCATGATGAAATGTCAAAGCATACTGAGCATCTTTCTCTTTGACACCATGTCTGAAATCCCACGTGATCTGTCAAATACTAATGCATGAAAATCCTAACCTCAAAAAAATCACCCTTTACTTAGGGACATCAATAATCAGATAATTATTGCATCCTTTAGTTGCTCATGAAGTCAAATAAGGGGATCGATTTATATGGGAGCTATATCCATCCACCACTCAGCCATAATCCTAAACGTTCTTGATCATAATGAAATTTAAATCCGAATTTTAAGTGAATAACTCTATTGTTCGGAAGATATCAATGATATCAATAGACAGAAGGACAGACATTGTCAGATCTGCTTAAAATGTCATGGAGACCAAGATGGCCTTACACCAATATTTCTAGATATACATATGTTAGAGGAGGCCACCGTAGCGCAGAGGTTAGCATGTCCGCCTATGACGCTGAATGCCTGGGTTCGAATCCTGGCGAAACCATCAGAAAATTTTTTCAGCGGTGGTTTTCCCCTCCTAAAGCTGGCAACAGAAGTTTGCCCCTGTTCCTTACTGGAATGTTCAATGGGCAAAATTTGCATTTGCATGTTAGAGGGTTTTAAAACTAAAATCAGCCTTCCTCCAAAAAATACTGGGCCCCATATTGCCTATCTCTGTATTTTAAATGAACCCAATAAAGTAAATAAGGTCTACGTTTCACAACCTTTATGACCACCACCACCACTCAGCCATAATCCACTTGGGCCACCACCAACCATCACCACAACAACTCTAGTCATTCCCTGAGTTGTCCTGGTCATCTACTGCTTGCCTTTTAGGCATTCTGCCACTTCTCGCCACACACCGGGAAAAATAAGTTGCTTAACACAAAGAAATGCATGCACATGCGCTTGTAGTTTTAGGATTGTTTTTTTTTTTTTCTTCATTTCGTTGCAGCGATTTGTTTTTGTTGCATTTGCTCTTTTGAATTTTGCAAATGCTGTTGTTCTTGTTACTGTTGTTGTTATTGGTTTTTTCCAGCGCAAACATGCGATACTCGCAAAAAATGTCTGTAAACAAACAAGTTCAATTACCAGGGAGTCTCTTTTGTTTGTTCGTTTGTAATTTTTCGGTCGCATTTGGTATATGAACCTAACATTCAAAACATTCCGTGGACTGGTTGTACATGGATATGTCCGTGCCTGTGTGTGGACTACAACAACCTACAATTTAAGCGAGCAATTGATGGGACGAATGGAGCTGTGAGCATGCGCAAACACTGTATGTTGGCTGTCTGATTGCCTGCCTGCCTGGCTAGCACACACAGAACTTATTGTGTGGTAGCATGATTTAGTCACCAGGCTTTAAGGTTAAAGTGGTAAAGAACGTGATATGTGAGAATCTATTCATCTACATTGTAAAGGGATATCCCTTTTGATTTTTTTTTTGTTTTGAGAGGGGGAGCAAAGGCTTTGGAATTTTTTTTTGGTTGTATAAACAAAAGGTAGTGATGTATTTTCCAATGATAAAGGAATAAAAGTTCCTTAATTGAAATCTGAGTAGCCATTGTAAACCACCCCCTTTTTTAGAAATTAAAACAAAACTTAGTGCGATTTCCTTGAAGTTTTCTTCATCCCTTTTATCGAATTTGCCTTAGACGATATGAAATTCCTTTCTTATTGTCCCTATGACGTTTTAATGATAAGGCATAGCATAGGCATTTCACCTGCATTTCTTATAAAACTTAACCAGTAAGGAAAGGCAAAAGTCGTGCGGTACCGTCTTTATAATGCCCTACATTAACCCTATATGTACAAAGTGGGAGCTTAATCTAGTTTTGAACCTATTTTGATGAATCTCGGCGAATTTTTTTAGATGGGTTATTAAACAATCCGTATCAAATTTCGAGTAAATATTTTCAACTGTAATAACTATGTTTGACAAATGACAACATTATTGCAAATTACCCAAAATCTGACGAACATATATTGGGTTGCCCAAAAAGTAATTGCAGATTTTTCATATAGTCGGCGTTGACAAATTTTTTCACAGTTTGTGACTCTGTAATTTCTTCTGTCAGTTATCAGCTGTTACTTTTAGCTTGCTTTAGAAAAAAAGTGTAAAAAAGTATATTTGATTAAAGTTCATTCTAAGTTTTATTAAAAATGAATTTACTTTCTTTTAAAAAATCCGCAATTACTTTTTGGGCAACCCAATATATGGAAGCTACGTCTAAATCTGAGCCGGTTTCGACCAAACTTCTTAGATATTGTGGTAGTCATTGAGGAAAGAGTTGTACAAAATATTTGGCCAGATTGGTCGATAACTGCGCTTGCAGTGGCTCTGGAAGTGAAAATCGGGCGAAATACAAACATGGCAGATATATCTAAATCTGAACCGACTTCCATTAAATTCACCAGTAAGTCATTAGGATCAAAAATCGGGTTACCGATTTCGAGCAAACTTCTTACATATTTTGGTAGTCGTCGAAGAAAGCCTTGTGCAGAATTTTGGGGAGATTGGTCTATAAATGCGCTTGCAGTGGCCTTAGGAGTGAAAATTGGGCAGTATATATATATGAAAACTATATCTAAATCTTAACCGATTTCTATGAAATTTACCAGTTATGACAATATGAGAAAATCCTTCCTACTAAGTTTCGAGAGAATCGGTTAGCAAATGAAAACTTTTTGCAATATTAGACTATTTCTAAATCTGAACCGATTTTGAGCAACCTTCTTACATATTTTGGTAGTATTTTGGTATTGACTAATCTAGCCAAAATTTTCCACAACGCTTTCTTCAATGACTACCAAAATATGTAAAAAGGTTGCTAAAAATCGGTTCAGATTTAGATATAGTCCCCATATATATTTTCGCCCGATTTTAAGAAATATAGCATATATATATATATTGGGTTGCCCAAAAAGTAATTGCGGATTTTTTATATAGTCGGCGTTGACAAATTTTTTCACAGCTTGTGACTCTGTAATTGCATTCTTTCTTCTGTCAGTTATCAGCTGTTACTTTTAGCTTGCTTTAGAAAAAAAGTGTAAAATAAGTATATTTGATTAAAGTTCATTCTAAGTTTTATTAAAAATGCATTTACTTTCTTTTAAAAAATCCGCAATTACTTTTTGGGCAACCCAATAAAAGCTATATCTAAATTTCTATGAAATTAACCGGTAATGACGAGAGTCAAGAAAAAATCCTACCTGCCACATTTCGACATTTCGTCATTATTACTTCAAATCGGACGAACATATATATGGGAGCTATATCCAAATCTGAACAGATTTTTTCCAATTTCAATAGATAGATGAAAACTGCGACCTGTACTTTGAACACAAATTAACATGAACAGCCAGACAGACAAATAGACGGACAGACGGACATAGCTAATTAGAATCAAAACATGATTCTGAGTCGATCGGTATACTTATCGATGGGTCTATCTCTCTTCCTTCTGTTACAAACAAGTGCACTAAGTTATAATACCCTGTACTGCAGTGGTGGTGTAAGGTATAAAAAGTAAGCAAAAATACCCTACACGATGGATAGCAAGTGACAAGTTTTTTGAATGGCTTTTTCAATATATAAGAGCTATGACGACCGTAATTGTCACGGCTGTTAGAAGTTTTTTAAAAAATTCAAATTTCAGGCAAATTGAATAATAATTTCGCCCTCTAGGGGCTCAGGAAATCAAATCAGGAAATATGAAAGCTTTGTTATAGGAAGTAAAAGCAAAACACCTCATGTAAACTTTCAGTCATATCAGATAAAAAAATTCGCCCTCTACAGGCTCAGGAAGTCAAGATGCTATATCGGTTTATATGGCAGCTATATCAAGCCATAAACCGATTTGAACCATTCTTGGCACAGGTAATGGAAGTCAAAGCAAAAGACCACATGTCAAATTTCATTCATATTGGATAAGAATTGGGCCCGCTAGATTCTCAAAGAGTCAAGAGACGAGATCATTCCAAAAATAAAAAAAAAAACTGAATTTTTCTGAGAACGAAAATTCAAATTGAAAAAAATTTGAAAAAGAAAACGAATTGAGACCTCCTAATAATTCTTTTTGAATTTTGAATTTGAATTTTGTGTTTAAAAACTACAAATAAATTCTGCCCTTTTTTACAAAAATCCCCAAAAATTTCCCCGTTTTTAGCAAATTTACTGTGGAGTATACAAAAATTGTTTGGTGCAAACCAGTTTTTGCATGAGTTTAGGGGCCACATGAAGTAAAAAAACATTAGCCTGAATGGGGGATCTGGGCTTTGCATTTTGAGTTCTAGGGATTTTCCAATTTTTTTTATACAAAATGGGCCTAGCAGCCTACACTGAGAACCCTGGGACTGAGATCTGTGTTAGACTGCCTGACCATAATACGGTCCTGCAGGCGGAGATCCGGGCGATCACGGAATGCGTGAAGTGGTTAACCCGAAGCCTTTCGGCTCGACGCAGTCCGACTTAAGGGCGTGGGCGACGAATGCGCATGCAACATTGTGGAACAGCGAAACGATCGGTAGGACGCGAAAATCCTATGGGGGATCCAGATCGTGAGAAGACGAGGCTATTACTGAAAGAAAGTAAGGAGGAAGTCAGTATATCTGTTGGTATCATAACGGGACACATAGGACTACGAGCCCACTTATGTAAAATCGGTGCGGCAGGTGATAGCATGTGACGTTGGATCATTTCCTTTATCATTGCCCGGCTTTCGGGTCTAACAGATACCCGCACTTAGGTGGAGAAACAATACCAGACATGAACCAACTTAGGGAGTGGTTTTGAAAACAAATAAGGATTTTGTAAGTGCCAAGTACGGTCCAAATTGGTCTATAATCTGATACAGCTCCCATATAAACCGATCTCCCGATTTGATATATTAAGCCCCTGGAAGTTGCAATTTTTGTCCGATTTAGCTAAAATTTTCACATAGTGTTGTGATATTGATTGACCTACTATTGATGTAGGTTGTTGGGGATTGCAAATGGGCCATATCGGTTCAGATCTCCCATATAAACTGATCGCCGGTTTGATTTCTTGCGTCCCTGGAAGCATCAATTTTTCTCCGATTTGCAGATGTTATGACTTCCAACAACTGTACGAAGTACGGTCCAAATCGGTCTATAACCTGATATAGCTCCCATATACACCGATCACCCGATTTGACATCTTTAGCTTCCAGGAGTCGCAATTTTTTTCCGATTCAGGTACAATTTTGCACATAGTGTTCTGCTATGACTTCCAACATCTTTGACAAGTACGGTTCAAATCCGTCTGTAAACTGGTATATTTCCCATATAAACCGGTTTTTCGATTATCCTTGTTCAGTTCCTAGAAGCTTTAATTTTTGCTGGTTTGACAGAAGTTCGGTGTGTAGAATAAAATTATGCCCTTCAACAAAATTTAGATGTATAAGCTGATACAGCTCGCACATAAACCGATCTCTCGTTTAGAGGCTTCAAGTTGTACTTATTTGGCTAAAATTTGGTACGTAAAATACACATATGTCTTTAACTATATTGAATTGTGGGCATTTTTTGCAGAATCAATGGTGGTGGGTTTCCAAGATTCGGCTCGGTCAAAGATTACTTGTTAATTTTTAACAAAACTTTTTAAGGAAATATTTATTTCTTTTTTTTTCAATGCAGAACATTGTCCGTAAAATTCTCCCAACCATTTTACATAACAAAAAAGTATTGCTTTTTGCGTGATTTTCGTGAACATTCCTTTCTCTACTTGTTTTCGAATTTGTTGTATTGCATTCCTGTTGCTCTCACTTAGAACACAAGAAAAAGGCTTCCTTTTTGTCTATGTGGCGTTCCAATAACATGACATAGCTGTAGCTGATGTGGCCCGTTTTTAAGTCTGCTGGACTTTATGCTGGCCTGTCTCCCTGCCTTCTATGGGGAATTTTCAAATGCCTTTGTGAAAATCAATTTCATTTCGAAAATTGGCAAACATCTGCCAAAACAAGTTCGATTTATCACAGATTCCTTACAACACACACACACAGGCTTTGTAAACACTTCTCTGTTTGAACGAAAAAAACAAAGTAACAAAATCAGCGGTCATGTCCATGATATGGACTTGACTCTCGACAGCAGCGCCGGGGCATCAGCAGCAAACAACCTAAAGATATTTTCGCTGAAGTAACAAAATGAAAGCCTTAAGTATTGAACATTCACGTACCACTATATCCGAATCCAAACATTTTACATTGACTGGCGATTGAGTAAGGCAGAAAGGTATTTGGAATGGTTTCTTCTTAGACTGTGCAGGCAGGTACATAAAGTGCAACAGCCACTTCATACAGAGCTCAACATTATAATGCATGCCAGGAATCGAACAAAGTCTGCAACCGGAAAACAAAATCCCAATGTTGTTTGATGTTGTTAGGCGTCGGTCGTTGTAGTTGCCGTCGACATCGCATCGTCATCATCATCATCATCGGTGGAGCTTGGTTGGCCAAACCAACCAACAAACAACATCAGTAAATGATAAAAGAATTGGTTTAAGAAAGCAGCGTGTAAACCCAGCTACAAAAGAATTCTTGGGCTATGGCTTTCTTTTGGTCTCCAGGTCTCACTTGCGTCCATCGCCTTCCCTCTTCTACTCTTGCCGTTTATTATACATTTTGCCAATAGTGAGAGGTTTACTTTGGCTAAAGGTTTGCTGGAAAAATTGTCTTTTGGAATGCGGTTTTGTCAGTTTTTTGAAAGGAAAGCTGAGCAACAATCTAAACCTTTTCTTCTTAGCCTTTTTTTTTGGCTTAAACGAGTGATTTCATTTTTGGAAAGTTTTGTTTCTTCTGGTTATTCTCTTAAAAAATTCTGGTGACAAAGAAATTGTTTATGAAATAATAAAGTAGGGAACGCTGAGGGGAGGACATCGACATTTTAAGGAGAAAGAACAAATGGTTTTCCCAAAGAACAAATGGCTCGTAAACGCTATACAAGTGGATCAGTTGTAATAAAATCCGTTTATCGCAACTCCTTGCGAGACCACCGTAGCACAGAGGTTAGCATGTCCGCCTATAACTCTGAACGCCAGGGTTCGAATCCTGGCGAGACCATTAGAAAAAAATTTTTAGTGGCGGTTTTCCCCTCCTAATGCTGGTAACATTTGTGAGGTACCATGTCATGTAAAACTTCTCTACAAAGAGGTGTCGCACTGCGGTACGCCGTTCGGACTCGGCTAGAAAAAGGAGGCCCCTTAGCTTAAAACTTGAATCGGACTGCTCTCATTGAAATTTGAGAAGTTTGCCCCTGTTCCTAAGTGCAATTTGCCTTGCAAATAATTGACCGAACTTGGTGCTTCTCTTGAATAAAGCTTAAATTTATTGGCCAAGTTGCTTCCAACCAATAGATGAAATTTGCTTCCAAATTATAACTGTGCATTCAAAACATTTGGGTTGAAATCGCAATACTATCTTACCAATTGGTTTGAGCCCACAAAAGTATCGAACCAATTGATTGATGCCACCCAGATATATATAAAACCATTAAGTATGAATCCATTAAGTATGAAGTCTTTAAGCCACTATAAAACCAGTTGCTTTAAAGCTAGTTAGCTATCAAACCAATTCTTTTAACGCCGTCATATCATCAAACTTAATGATTTGAAGCCCCTAATTCAAAAAGTACTTCAAGTTGCAGCATTTAATCTCAGGAAATAATTATATTTCATTAGATTCTAGCAAATCGACAGTTGGTTTGAAACTGCAAAGCTATCAAAATAATTGGTTTGAAACCCCAAAGCTAGAAAACATATTAGTTTGAGTTCACCAAAGTATCGAACCAATAGGTTTGAAGCCAACCATATATAAAACATTTAGTTTGAAACCCGGAGGCCATCGTGGCGCAGAGGTTATCATGTCCGCCTATGACACCGAACTCCTGGGTTCAAATCCCGGCGTGAACATCAGAAAAATTTTCAGAGGTAGGTTTTCCGCTTTCTAATGCTGGCAACATTTGTGAGATATCCTGCCATGTTAAATCTTCTCTACCAAGTGGTATCGCTAAGCGGCACGCCGTTCGCACTCGGCATAAAAAAGGAGGCCTCTTATCATTGAGCTTTAACTTTAATCTGACTGCACTCAATGATATGAGAGAAGTATCCCCTGTCCTTAATGGATTGTTCATGGGAAATTTAGTATTTTGAAACCAATTGATAATGAAACCAATGGTTTGAAGCCAATAAGGCATCAAATCAGTTGGTTTAAGATTAGTAAGCTACCAAGCCATCGTACCGCAGAGGTTAGCATGTCCTCCTAAGACGCCGAACGCCTGGATTGGAATCCTGGCGATACCATCAGATAAATTTTTCAGCGGTGGTTTTCCCCTCCTAATGTTGACATCATTTGTAAGGTACTATGCCATGTAAAACTTCTCTCCAAAGAGGTGTCGCACTGCGGCACGCCGTTCGGACTCGGCTATAAAAAGGAGGCCCCTTAGCTTAAAACTTGAATCGGACTGCACTCCTTAGTGGAATGTTCATGGGCAAAATTTGCATTTGCAAGCTACCAAAACAATTCGTTTAACGCCGTTAAATTATGAAACTAATTGATTTGAAGACCATAATTGAACTAGTTCTTCAAGTTAGATAATTTTTTCTAAGGAAACAAGAGAATTTCATTAGATTCTACCAAATCGACCATTGGTTTGAAGCCACTAAGCTATCAAACCAATTGGTTTGAATCCATCAAATGATCAAACCAATTGGTTTGAAGCCATCCATATAAAAAACCATTAGTCTTGGATCCCTCCAGATATAAAAACAAGTGGTTTGAAGCGGAAAAATAATCAAACCAACTGGTTCCAAGCCATCAAGCTTCCAACTCAACCAATTTTTGTTAAAACTTTTTTTTTATCTCATAAATTTATCAGTAATTTTGCACCACCTTTCCTAGATATTTTAACTAAATCGCTTCCAACCCACATGAAATATTATGCCTTGTGTGTACACTTTTTTTTTAATTCCTAGAAGCGAACCCAATAAATTATTTTATATATCCATATGTAATTATCCTTTCAAAAACCTTTAGGTTTGCCATCTTCTAAAGTGAAAACCCACTTAAGTGAAGTAATTAATCACCCAATAATTTGATAGGACAACTCATCCAGCCTTTAAGAGTGCAACAAACGAGGCAACCACCGCATCATCATCTACAAATCGTTTGTAAGATGCATCATGAAACAAGAAAATTTCTTTGTACTCGAACATTGTGGCCAAAGCGACAAGAAAGAAAAAAATTAATTTATGATAACTTCTGTTTTCAATTAAAAATTTAAATGATTTTTGTGCAAAAAGCTGATTAAAAACATTCTTCCTTTCATCTTCTTCACAATGCACCAGACACAAAACAAAAGGAAGCCAAAGCTCTCAAGGAGCACAAACGAAAGGCAAAACGACCATCCCTGTGCATTTTCGCATTTATTGCCTGGCGAAAAAAGCGAAAAACAATTATATTTTTGTTCATATTTTTATGTTTGATCATTTAAAATGACGAGTTGTTAATGACTATTCAATATGGCGGGGTATGGCTGCCTTGTCTGGCAAAACATTGACTTGGACCCTACTCGAGTTGCAATGTTTGAAATAAACAACATCTACGTTGATAACCATGATAATGATGTTATTTTTGATGATGATTCAACAACGAAACCTCGTTTAGCCAAAGGTGGCAACAGGCAGTTCAAAGCTGTTTTACGCACCATTCGCTAGGTCCAACGGTCGTTTATAAGCCATCAAAACGTTGCAGGTAAACAACAAAGTTGATCTTAAAATGGCCCACATGCAGTCGTCAACATCACAGCCGGATAGTATGTGAAGCAATTTGCTTAGTTAGTTTTTGCAGAGCTGTCACATATTTAGAAAATTTAAGAAAAAATTAGAAAAGTGGTTAAAAGAAAAATAAAAAAAAAATATTATATAAAACAATTTTTGCCAAACATTTTTTACAGAACATTTAATCAAAACCTAAAAAAAGTTGCCAATAAATCCATTGTTTAGAAAATTTTAAGAAAATATAAAAAAAAAATTTTATTAAATAAAATCTGGTCAAATCAAGTCAAAATCTTTATTATTATTTATTTATTATTTTTTTTTTAATTTTTCTTTTCCAAAAACTTACTGATAAAAATTTTTGTCAAAAATTTTAAATTTTTTTACAGAAAGTTTTATCAATATTTTTAAAAAGCTGTTTTTAAAAAACAATTTTTTTAAATACGAAAAACAAATTTTAAAGATCTTTTAATATCACGGTAGCGCTCACCATTCAGTTATGCTACGATTCGTATCATATTTGAAGAAGTACGGTCCAATGATGGCACCAGCCCATAAACCGCACCAAATTGTGACTTTTTCGCGATTGGTAGCTCTTGCAATGCTTCTGGCTGATCGTCACTTCAAAATCAACAATTCTGCTTATGTACGTACCCATTGCAGCAAAAATAAGCTTCGTCACTCAATGGATGAGCACGCATTTTGATAATAAAACTCAATAATTTGCAAGCGTTGTTCGTTCGTAAGACGATTCAGGGTTAAATTATAAACTTAACTGATGATGTTTGACAGTGAAACAAAACACAAAACGTGCGTGAGCTGTTTAAATACTTTATAACAAGTAAAATCTTGGTAAGTTCCGCCGAGCCGAATCTTATATACCCTCCACCATGGATCGCATTTGTCAAATTCCTTGCCCGGAATCTCTTTATATGCAAACCAAGGATAACGGATAATATTTGCCATGCCATTAAAGCTGTACCAGTTTATGAACCGATTCGGGGTATTGGAGACCATAGAGGAAGTCATTGAGCAAAATTTCATCCAAATAGAATAAGAATTGGGTCCTTTAGGAGCTCAAGAAGTAAAATCGGGCGATCGATTTATATGGGAGCTATATTGGATTATGGACTTATTCCGAACAGATTTGGAACGTATCTTGAAGGTCATTGGAGAAGTCATTGTGCAAAATTTCAACCAAATCATATAAAAACTGCCTCCACTAGAGGCCACTAGAGGCTCATGAAATCAAATCTGAAAATCGGCTTATATGGGAGCTATATCAGGTTATAAACCGATTTAGACCATATTTGACTTTGTTGTTGGAAGTTAAAACAAAACTCTTCGTGCAAAACTTCAACAAAATCTGATAATATTTGCGCCCTCTAGAGGCTCCGAATGTCACGATCCCAGATCGGTTTAAATTGCAGTTTTATCAGGTTATGAACACACTCTAGAGTTCAGGAAGTCCAGACACAAGATCGGTTTATATGGCAGCTATATCAGGTTGTGAACCGATTTATACCATACTTAGAAGTTGAAAGTCACAACAAAGCGCTACATGAAAAATTCCAAGGAAATCAGATAAGAATTGCACCATATAGAACCTCAAGAAGTCAAAATTCGAGATTCGATTTGGTCCATTTACAATCGCAACCGACCTGTACTAATAAGAAATATTTGTGCAAAATTTCAAACGCAATTTTCAAGATCAATATTTCCATGAGTTACAATCGGAATCGCGAAATTAGTATATCTCCATCCTATAGTGGAGGGGTGGGTTTGTAAACTGGTTTGTTCCGTATAGACTAAAAAAAGGTTTTCCGATTTGGAAGAGGCAATAGACTATACAATTTTTTCATATCCGTTTCATATCCCTTACCCCAAAATCTACACCCAAAAATAAATGTGGACCGATCCGGACTATATGGGACTTAAATGAAAGTTATTCTAGAATAGAGTACGACTTTGATTTTAAATGTTGGTCCAAGATCCTAGGGACCTCATTTTCGGGGTATATTTTTAGTCTTTAGAGCGCACAACAAGCCGATTACTAAGTGACCCCGAGCCCAAAACCGCCTAAAATCAAAAGTGGACAAATTGGGACAATATGGGACTCAAATTGAAGGTATACAGGAGTAGATAGCGAGTATGTTCCGGCTTTACTCTCTCTCTCTCTCTCTCTTACCAAATAAAAGCACAACCCAAAAATAAAAGTGGGCCAATTGGGATAATATAGGACTCAAAATTTTAAAATATTTCCAAAAATTGGCTGTATTTTATTATAATTTTGCGTAAAATAAGCCAAGAAAAACTTTTTCGGAAAAAATGTAAAAACTGCAATATGGGGTCGGGAGGCCGCTCCTGCCCCAAATCATCCCCAAACCGTTCATATTTACCAACCTTGGCAATATGGGGCTCAAATAATAGGTATGTGGGAATAAAGCACGAATTTAATATCCATATTAAAAGTCTAATGTCCGAGGGGCCATACCACCCCCAGTAAGTACTTCCCATTACCCTAACTTTAAAAAATATTGTACTTGATTTCTTCGATGGGTGATGCGATTCAAGCTAAGTTTTTTTACACTGTAATAGTAACCTGAATACAATGGTATCTATTGTCCAGGTGGGTTGCCTAGAGGGCCGCCCCCAACTAAAGGATATATAAACCGATGACAACAAAATGGGACTCAAATTAAAGGTATTTGAGAATAAAAGACAAAATTCAATATCCAATTGAGGAGCCATGTGCCAGGGGGACCGCCCCGTCCCCAAAACAAGTGATAAATTATAAACATGGCATAAGAGAGTTAGGGAAGGCGCAGCGGGTGGCCCTGGTTCGGTTAGTTCCTTCATAGATATCGTAGAAATTTAGCAAAAATTTTTTTAATATTGGGTTGCCCAAAAAGTAATTGCGGAAAGTAAATGCATTTTTAATAAAGCTTAGAATGAACTTTAATCAAATATACTTTTTTTACACTTTTTTTCTAAAGCAAGCTAAAAGGAACAGCTAATAACTGACAGAAGAAAGTATGCAATAACAGAGTCACAAGCTGTGAAAAAATTTGTCAACGCCGACTATATGAAAAATCCGCAATTACGTTTTGGCAACCCAATAGTATTCATAATTTTGAATAGAAAATTTTAATTTTTTTATAGTAAAATTTACTATAGATTTTTTTTTAACTTTTGAATTTTGTTTTAAGCTTTCCTAAAAGTTCTTGTCATATTTTTTTCAAAAATTTTTTCTTAATTTTTTTTTTAATATTTTCAAATTTTTTTTTTTTTTAATTTATTTGAATTTAACCAAAATTTAAAAAATTATATAAATTGAAAATTTTGTCAAATCATAAAATAATTTTTTTTTGCAAATATTTTTTGAAACAATTAAAAAAACAATTTTTAAATTAATTGCAAACATTTTGGTGCATTGTTTTACAAAATTTTGAAAGAAATTTTTTCAAAAAAATTCTATAAAATATTTTGACAAAAAATATTTAAGTCATTGTCAACAATCATTTTATATATTATCTATTTTGTAGAAAGTTATGCCAAAATGAAAAAAATATATATAAATAGAGATTTGTAAAATTTTGTCATAGGTAAATATTTGAAAAATTGGGTCAATATTTTTTATATTAATAACAAAAATTATTAGAAATAGTGTTTAATAGCAAAGTTTCGCAATAACACATTTAAATCAAGGTGTTGCAGCAATATTTTTTTAAGAAAATTTTCAAGGAAAATTCCGTAAATTTTTTAGTGAAAAATGTTGTGTTTTTTAAATAGTTTACAAAAATAACTTCAAACCTTTGTTTCGCGAAATATTGGCTTATAGAAAATATGAAAATTTTTGTGGAAATTATGGCGCAATTGAATTCTAGGAACTTTTTGTCAAGTTTAATATTTATTTTTAATGTTCTCGAAATTCGAGTTTCTAGTTACTTAGCTTTGAGCATTTCTGCAAACCTGCAATCAGTGCTTATTGCCAACTCTGAAGAGTGAGTGTTTAATTCCCTGAAATGATGTGTGGTATAAGGAGGCAAAATGGCTTGAAATAGCATCGCTTGCTGCTCAGCACAGTTTCTCGACAATGCCCCCAATGAACATTTCTGTTGTGTATTGTTGTTATGTTTGTCGTCTTTTTTTCTTTTCAAAGAACAATTTCTAAAGCAGCTGTTTGCAATTCGTCGTTTAAAGAATTGCAATAGCAACAGCAGCAACAACAACCGCATGGGCTCTTGCTGTAACTTTAGTGAAAGACATAAAAATTGATGAAGTGCTGCTGAAGCAGCCACATACACCGCGAAACGCTGCGGCAAACTCGTCATCTTCATAGCCATTGCCATCGCCGCCATCATCAGCCGCCTCAACATCATCATCATATAGTGATGGCGGCCAAATGGTTAAATGATGGGACAAGAGATGAAAGGACAGATGAAGGAAGACATCGCCACAACTTAGCAAGTGGCTGGCAGCAAGTGCAAACGGGCAGCCAGTCATACCTCCTCAACATCTCATCTGAAAAAGGGGCATTTGTACACATGATTATTATGAAATATCAGCATGCTTTAGTTTCTGGTCCATTTGAGCTTTTTTTGGTGTAAAGAGTAACACGGGTTTTAAAACTCTGCACCACCATGCTTTTGTTGTTTGTAGCTCAGCATTGCGTTCATTGCGTCTGCTACTCTGACAATTTGAAGCTATGACTAACCTCCAACAAGTGGCTGAGTTGTCAGCCTCCTGTTCTTCTCCCTTCTCTTTGAACTGAAACCCCAAAGAGGCCACATTTTAGCCATGTTCAGAAAATGGTTTTGCAATTCCTTTGGCATCCACTTCAGCCCAGAGTCAATGCCACTTGTTGTTATTGCTGGTATGCTGTCCATTTGGTGTTTGATGCTGTGTAGCTCACAATCCAGTTTAAGATGCGCACTTCTTAAAAAAGAAAGAAAGAAGCAAAAACGCAAGACACTTCTTTCTGCTTGAATCCTATTAAATGTAAAGTAAAGCTTTAAGACATTAAAGCGCCCTTTTTTGTGACTGTTTAGTGCGCAGTCGCATAGTTTTTAATGCCAAGCGCGGTATGGTCGCCCCGGCTGAATAACTGACTACCTGCCTGCCTGGTGGGCCGCTGTCGTCCTGCATAGTAATTTGGAACATCTGATGCTTAAGATGTTGATGTTGCTGCTGCTGATGTTGGCCCATTCGTCGCCTGTTGCTTCTGGTGCCGCTTATTTAGAGCCTTGGATCCCTATTGGAATGGTACTGATATGCTGGTGGCTTTAAAAACGTGTTTAAAGCGTTGATTATGATGCTTCAGCAACATTCATTTAATTTTAATTTTTATTCTTCGCATATGTCCACTTGCGTACAACGAATTCCAAACATGCCTATATGCATTGCATTATAAACTTTTTTTGCTTTGACTTGAACAACCATCCAAAACAAAAAGGTAATGACATGGACGACTTGTCAGGGCTCTATCTACTCGTATGCCTGACAAAATTTAATGCACAAAATGGGAGTTTGAGGTTTGAAAGTTGTTTTAACGCTATACCAAAAATGGTTTGATCAAACTAAAATGTCAGTATTTTTCTAGCCATATGACAAGCTTTAATGACTTTCATGTTCGTTTTTTTCTTAAATATTATTGATTTCATATTTTTTGCAGTAATTTAAGGTAATTTTGTAGTTATTGTAGTTTTTTTCTTCAAATTTCTTATTCAGAAATCTTTAATATTGTTCATTATGATGTTATTTTCTTAAAGAAAAATGCAAAATTTCCCATGAACATTCCATGGTGGAACAGGGGAAAACTTCTCACAAATGAGTACATATCAGTGCTGTCCGATGATAACAGGGGTCCGTTTTATAGACGAGTCCAAACGGCGTTCCGCAGTGCGACACCTCTTTGGGGAGAAGTTTTCACTTGGCATGTTTTCAAATGGCGCCAGCATTAGGAGGGGATAACCTCCGCTGAAATTTTTTTCTGATGTTCTCGTCAGGATTCGAACCCAGGCTTTCAAGGGTGAAACATTCCAAATTAGGATGACCCTTTAGTGAAAAATTCAGCTTAAGTGGAACTTAATGGAAAATGGCGTTATTTAATGCAACCGTATTCGCTTAAACGAAAAACACTTAACTGCAAATACCGCTTAAGTGATAAAGATTTTGAACTCCAAATTTCGATTTAATATAAAACTTAAACCGCATAAGTGAAAAGATTTTTCTATGGCAAACAATTTCGAATTGGGAAAATGCCCAGCATCAATAAAATTTGCCTTATCGCTTAACTGCAAATGAATTTCACTTATCCAATCTATTCTCAACTAAAAATTACGGATAAGCGATTGGTAATAGAGGCATCTTAAAAGTTTCTTTTGCCTGCTTTCGACTGTATTACTTCCGTTGAGAAAAAAAACTAAAATGGGGTTGAAGTTCTCAGGCCATAATATTTTGGAGCCCCCTTATGTATAACCTTAGCGAAAGACGTAGGGATCCCCATATTTAGCGATATATTTGAGATAAAACAGAGATGGTGGACCGATTTAAGAAAATGTTTGTTTGTACCCCATAAAGTAATCAAAAAACAGAAATCAGACATTTAAAGTTGCAATCAAGTGCTTGGGAGGGAGCGCCCTTCCCCAGAAACCCGTAAACGGCCATGTTTACCTAACTAAATTCTCCCATGAACATTCCATTAAAAAACTAGGGATACTTCTCTCATATCAATGTTTAAGCTCAATGCCGAGTCCTAACGGCATGCCGCATAGCGACACCACTTGGTAGAAAAGTTTTAGCAGGGGAGTATACCTCACATAAGTAGCCAGCACTAGTAAGGGATTAACCACCGCTGAAAATTTTTCTCACGTCGGAATTTGAACACAGGCATTCGGCATCATAGGCGGACATGTAAACCTCTGCGCCACGGTGGCTATGTATACCAATTTGTACATATAGGATTTAAATGAAAGAGGGAGTAGATTACGAATCTGAAACAATTTTAGGTAGGTGTCAGGAGGACTGCCCACCCCTTAAAATTCCCTTCAAGGGCGGAATCAGTACAATTGGGACTGAAACGAAAGGTATTTGGTAGTATTGTGCACATCCGATAAAAAAATTGGGGTCAAGTTTCGATGGAGCTGCCCCAAACCGAAGAAACTCCCCCCAACCCCAACGAAAGACGCCGGAAGGAACTGTACTTTACTCCTGAAGGAAGATGTTCTATATGAAGAGCGGTACGGTTGAAGGCTGTATATTGAATGAGTTCGAAAAGGTGCAAAGACTGGGCTGCGTCGATGCTTTGAGATCCACACCGCAGTTAGGTTTGCAAGCGATGCTGAAAATGCAACCTATTGAGCTCTATATTCGGAACTGTGCGGTCAGTGTTCAATATGATGACGAGAAATCTCGGCATGCTAAAGGAGAGCAAGTACGGGCACAATTATATGCTGGGAATTATGGATGCGTAGAGTAGACTAAGGAAGATTTTAGAATGTTAAATTTGAGAAGAATGAGATCTCTCTCCTTCTTGTAGGCTCCCGCATCTAATCACGAAGGAGATTAATGACTACTCTGAACTGTTGCTTAGACTGCCAGACGGACGTACGGTATTTCAGGAAAAGGTCTGTGCCATTATGGCCACAAAGGTCAAGGATGCTCGATATGCTTAAGGATGAGGAGAGTAGACGGAGGAAGGTCTCTGGCTACTTGACATCAAGACCGATTCAATATATTATCGTCAGGACATACTGACCCGAAAGAGAGGATTAAAAGACGGAGCTGTGTTCGAGTTGAATGAGACTTTTTTCTTCACTGTCTAGATTGGCGGTTTACTTGACGACACTCTATATCGTTATATTGCTGAAACTTCTGGGTAACTATGGCAAAAAGCTATTCCATTTCTATGGCCGCAAATGTTGAAGATTCTCTGACTACCTGGCACCGAGCACGATTCAAGATATAATCTTCAGGATTCCCTGCCCGTAAGAGATAATTGGGAGACAGATGCTATATTTAAAGAGAATTAGAACTATTTCTTCACTGGCGGCTCCAAGATGGAGTCATTAACGGGATTTGGGGATTGACATTCAGTCAATAGTCTGTGCCAGTACTATGGCTATGGGAAACTCGACATGCTGAAGGATGCGGTGGGTAGACTCAGCTCTCTCTCTCTCTCTCTCTCTCTTTCTCAGGCACCGAGACTGATTCAAGATAGAAAGTGAAGGCTTCGCTTTCCCGTGAAAAAAGGTTTGATAGAGGGATGTTGTATTTGAGAAAGATGGGACCGTAGTCACTGGTGACTTGATTTCCTGGAAGAGAGGATTGGGAGACGAGACACTCCACGTGGGTATTGCGCTGAAACTGCAGGACGAGTTTACGGTATTACCGGCAAAAATCTATCCCATTTTACAATGACCGCAAAAGCTGAGGATGCTCGAAATGCAGAAAGATGCACATAGAAGACTGAGGAAGGTCTTAGACTACCTTGGTTTCGCTTTCCCGAAAGAGAGAATCGGCAGACAGATGGTGATTTAAAGAAGAATGAAACTACTGTCTCATTCTGACTACTGTCTCTCCCGGCGACATACCGAAATCAGATACCTCGGACTAGATATTGATATTGAAGCCCCCAGCAATATGGAGCCCCCAGCAATATGGAGATCTAGTCCGAGGCATCTGATATCGGTATGTCGCCGGGTGTTCAGTAATATCTGTAACGTTCTGATGGCCCCAGAAGAAAACTGTGAAATGAGTTAAGCGCCTTTGAAGCTTAGTATTTATGTAGACAGTATGCGGACGCTCAAGGTCTTAGACTGGAGGATAGTGAGGTCGTGGTGTGAGGCGAAATGTTTGAAATTCCTTAATGACCTCCGGACTCATGACATAGCGCCGACTTGGGTTCTCGAATACGATGGTATTGCGGCAACAGGGAAAAGTGGATGGAAATAAAGGGAAAGGCGAGTCCTCGGCGAGTAAACCTGTCGCCGATCTCGCATATGTGGCATTTGTTGAACCACTGAACATTAGTGTGGGTCAATTTATTTGAACCTAAAAATACCCACCAAGAGGGATCTTTTACATCAAAAAGTTCCAGTTCACGACTAATGTTCAAATATGGAGCTAAATGTTACACAGTTTCTATAAAAAAAGTACTTCCCCAATAAAACAGATTTGTTTGTGGCAAAGATTTTCCAAAAGTTTTATTTTTTTGCGTTTAGCAGTGCTTTATTATTTATTATTGATGTTGAGTATTATTATTTCTTCTTTTATTTTAATATCTTTAATTGTTTTCGGTTCTTTGTTGTATCCATGTTATGTTACAATTTGCTATAGCGCCCAACGGCAATTAAAAGTTCCCAAATTCCCGAAATTCCTCTAAAACATTTGTTGCTCCTTGCAAGGAACAGCCATAAATCAAAATGCTTGTGGCATTTGGTTAACAATCCTTTGGAGAATATTAAAAGGAAAATCTGCCATTTATGGAGTTTAATTAAAGTTTATAACATGTGTAGTCTTGACCAGAAACCAAAGAGTTAATTTGTTTTTTGAGGATAAAGGAAATTGATAGCTTCAAAAAAATAAAACCATAGTCTACAAAAAAACCAAGTGTAAGAGTCTTTAAAAAAATTCATAATAATGAAGAATTTGTTTTTTTTTTTGTTAATTAACAAACTTGATATAACAACTTGAAAACTCTTCCAAGTGGTAAAAGCAAGTTTAGAATTTATAACACATTTAATGATTCATGTTATCTTCTTGTTTTCGTTTTTTTTTGTTTGCTCAAACATTGAACAACTTTCGAAAAATTGGTCATAAAAGCCATTATTGTTATTATATCTGTTAACATGAAGCCATGTTCTCGTTGCCATTTATTATTATTATTAGCTTTAGTTCTTGTTATTTTTCTTTTAAAAAAAAAGAAGAAAAAACCTAAACATTCTGCAAAATTTGCATATTTTCAACATAGTCGTCATCACCGCCTTTGTGGGCCTAAAAGTGTGGCAGAAATGAAACATTATTGCCTTGGCGAGAAAGAACGCATTCAAATTAAGCACGCACAGCAATACAGTGCGACAACACCGACAGCTGCAACAGCAACATTGCCGCCGCCAATAACATTGGCATCAGCATCACCATCAGCGGCAGCAGGAACATAAAACTAAATCATGCTGAAGCATTGATTATTGCTCACAGTCAACGACAGCAAACGAATGGAAGGACAGACAGCCAAACCTGCAGTCAGTCAGTCAGTCATACAAACGAAAATACACTAAAAAAAAAGATTTTGCTGCACACATAATTTGTTCCGAAATTTACTGGAATTTTTACCAAAAACATTCCTATATAAAATAATAAAAGACCTCCTATTTATAAGCAAAAAAAAGTTTGGAATATTTTTGCGACAAACTAATCTTTAGGCGTTTGTGATAACGGTTTTTTTTTCAATGTTACTGTCGCTTCGTTTATGCCAATACTTTTAGAACTTTGTTTGCGGTAAAGAATGGATCTTTCAAAAATTCTGTTAACCCAAAAATGTTTCGTTTACAGCAAAATATGCTCTGTTACATGAAAAGATGATTCGTTTAACATTTTTATACCCTCCACCATAGGATGGGGGTATACTAATTTCATCATTCTGTTTGTAATTTCTCGAAATATTCGTCTAAGACCTCATAAAGTATATATATTCTTGATCCTCATGACCATCCGTTTATCTGTCGAAGCCACGCTAACTTTCTAAAGAGTAAAGCTAGCCGCTTGAAATTTTGCACAAATACTTCTTTTTAACATAGATCGGTTTGGAATTGTAAATGGGCCAAATCGGTCCATGTTTTGATATAGCTCATTTAGCCCATCTTGGGTCTTGACTTCTTCAGCCACTAGAGGGCGCAATTCTTATCCGATTTGGCTAAAATTTTGCATGAAGTGTTTGGTTATGATTTCCAACAACTGTGGTGACTGTGGTTGAAATCGATCCATAACCTGATATAGCTTTCATTTATCATATACCTTTGTGATAACGTTTTTTTTCAATGTTACTGTCGCTTCGTTTATGCCAAAACTTTAAGAACTTTGTTTGCGGTAAAGAATGGATCTTTCAAAAATTCGTTTAACCCAAAAATGTTTCGTTTACAGCAAAATATGCTCTGTTACATGAAAAGATGATTCGTTTAACATTTTTATACCCTCCACCATAGGATGGGGGTATACGAATTTCATCATTCTGTTTGTAATTTCTCGAAATATTCGTCTAAGACCTCATAAAGTATATATATTCTTGATCCTCATAACATTTTAAGTCGATCTATCCATGTCCAACCGTTTATCTGTCGAAGCCACGCTAACTTTCTAAAGAGTAAAGCTAGCCGCTTGAAATTTTGCACAAATACTTCTTTTTAACATAGATCGGTTTGGAATTGTAAATGGGCCAAATCGGTCCATGTTTTGATATAGCTCATATAGCCCATCTTGGGTCTTGACTTCTTCAGCCACTAGAGGGCGCAATTCTTATCCGATTTGGCTAAAATTTTGCATGAAGTGTTTGGTTATGATTTCCAACAACTGTGGTGACTGTGGTTGAAATCGATCCATAACCTGATATAGCTTTCATTTATCATATACCTGGAGCCTCTGGAGGGCGCAATTCTTATCCGATTTGGTTGAAATTTTGCATGACGTCTTTTGTTATGACTTCCAAGAACTGTGGTTCAAATAGGTGTATAACCTGATATAGCTGCCATATAAACCGATCTTCAATCTTGATTTCTTGAGCCAATAGAGGGCGCAATTCCTATCCGTTTTGGTTGAAATTTTGCATGAGGTGTTCTGTTGTTACTTTCAACAACTGTGTTGATTATGGTTCAAATCAGTCCATAACCTGATATAGTTGTCAAATAAACCGATCGTGAAATTTTGACCTACGTGTTTTGTTTTGACTTCCAAAACCTGTGCAAAGTATGGCTCAAATCGGACCATGTTTTGATATAGCTGCCATACATTCCGATCTTGAATCTTGACTTCTTGAGCCACTACAGAGCGCAATTCTTATCCGATGTAGCTACAATTTCGCATGACGTGTTTTGTTATGACTTCTAACAATTGTGCCAAACATGGTTCAAATCGATTCATAATGTAATATTGCTGCCATTTAAACCGATCTGGAATCTTGACTTCTTGAGTCTCTAGAGGGCGCAATTATTATCTGATTTGGCTGAAATTCTTCTTCTTCCATGACCTTCAACATACCTATCAAATATGGTCCTAATCGATCAATAAACTGATACAGTTCCCATATAAACCGATCTCTTTATTTTACTTCTTGAGCCCCTATAGGACGCAATTCTCACTCGAATTGTCTGAAATTTTACACAATGACTGCTATTAGGGTCTCCAACAATCAATTCGGACCATAACTTGATATAGCTCCAATAGCATAGAAATTATTTTCTTTTACCCTTTGTTTGCCTAAAAAGAGATATTGGGAAAAGGACTCGACAAATGCGATCTATGGTAGAGGGTATATAAGATTTAGTCCGGCCGAACTTAGCACGCTTTTACTTGTTTTTTTTAATTTTTGTGCTTTTTTTTCTTGCTCAAAAATATTTTTAAAAAAAAGTTTTAAAAAAAATTTAACTAAATTTCTTTATTATTATTTAAATAAATTTCATTGTTTGCGTATTCTTTGATACAAATATTGCTTTTGATTTCTTCTTTATTAATTGAATTCTAGTATTATTTTTTCCTGTGTACTCTTTCAGCCTGCTTTTAGCCCCTGCAGACCCAAAACATGTACAATTATAACCACTTAAACATGCAGTTCAAGTTGCAAATGCACGCCTCATTTGTAGGCATTCACCCGGAGGACCGAAATGTATTTGGTTTGGTTCTGGGTTTGGATTGCTGATATAACCCATTCATGTTCCACAAACTACAGTGCAGCTCAGCTCTTTCACTCAATTTCGGTCGTTTGTTTGGTTGACTTGACTAGTTGTGTTGGTGGTGGTGTGATGATGGCAAATGGCACACCATGGCCATAAAAGCAACCACATAAAATGACAAATTAATCGCTATAAAGAGTTGATTAGTACAAATTAAGATTTTAGAAATAAATATGGATATCAATATGGACTCTTAAAAGATCGAAGTGTCTTGATAAGAGAACAAATAATAAAAGTATTTAATGCTTTGAGTTATACCAAATTAAATGGAATACTTAAAAACCATATTACCTTGAGACATTTGGGGGGAAAGAAATAATAATAAGGAAAAAAAATATTTATTTCTTGCTCAAAATTGTTGCAAATTATGGGATATGAAACGTGATTATCAAAAAGAAAGCAACAAATTGTTAAAACTGCATCCCGTTGGGCGCCACTTAATATTTATAAGGGTTTATATAAACATAGTCTGCTGGTGCTATCCTTTTTAGACAATGCCAGTTGTCAAAGTCACACATTTTTTAGAAAGCTATAAAGTCCAAAAGATGTTGTATAGTTCAGTTTGGGCACCAGTAGGTCTTTTTTTATCACAAAATATCCCTCAGGTCTTTTATTCTTGTTCGTTTGTAAGACGATTCATGATTAAATTATAGACCAAACTGAAGATGTTTGACAGTGACACAAAACGCGAAACGTGCGTGAGCTGTTTAAACCAGTGTTGCCAAAAAGGTAATAACTAAAAAATCACACTTTATAAAAATTATCTATTGGGTACAAGAAATATATTGCAAAAACTTAGGTGAGGTTGAAAAGAGGGTAGTAGTCCTATGTGTCCCGTTATGATACCAATAGCGATACTGACCTCCTTCTTGCTTCCTTTCAGTAATAGCCTCGTCTTCTCACGAACTGGATCCCCCCACAGCATTTTCGCCGTCCTACCGTTTCGCTGTTCCACAATGTTGCATGCGCATTCGTCGCCCACTCCCTTAACTCGGACTGCGTCGACCCGAAAGGCTTCGGCGAGAAGGCGTTAATCTCCTTCTTACACTACAAGACTGTCCGTGACCTTACCGTCCTGGTTGTTATTGCCCTTATGGCAATTTTACTGTCGGTAAAGAAGTTCACACTTGACGTCCTCGCGTTAACACAACACCACTTCACGCATTCCGTGATCGCCCGGATCTCCGCCTGCAAAGCCGTATTATGGTCAGGCAGTCTAAAACAGATCTCAGTCCCTGGGTTTTCAATGTAAACCCCCAGGCTCACTCTGTCGTCTAGCTTTGATCCATCCATGTAACATGATCTTCCAGATGGCAATACTAGGGTTCCGTCAATCCAAGACTGTGCCGACGGCAGCAGTGCGTCGCACTCGATTTCAAGGTTCATCTCAGGTATCCGATCGGAAACCTCTCCACTTCCTTCCAGGTTTCCTATCGTCGCCTCGATTGTACTTCAATGCTATGAGCTGCTCCCATCCTCAATCCATTCTCCCATCGCCTTAAGTCTCACAGCCGTAGTGGCTGCCTCACACTTAATCTGTATGTCAATGGGTCAGATATCTAGAATAGTCTCCAATGCCCTAGTGGGCGTGGTCCTTATCGCTCTGCCTTTGCCAAGACAATATGTTCTCTGAACTTGTTGTATGGTCCTTATGTTGCACTTTTTCTCCATAGCAGTCCACCAAACTACTGAGGCGTAAGTAAGTATTGGTCTAATCACGCTCCTGTAGAGCCAGTGGACTATCCTAGGATTCAGGCCCCATTTCGAGCCTACGGCCCGTCTACATAGTGCCCAACGTCTTTGTGCCTTCTCAATACGCTCCTGAATGTGACACTTCCAATTCAGTTTCCTGTCCAAGATCACACCTAAGTATTTGACCTTGTCAGATATCGAAATTTTCAGATATCGAAATAGTCTTATTGAGGAAACGTGGTGCGGTAAATTGGCCCACCTTCGTCTCCCTCGTGAACAGGCATATTTCAGTCTTCTCTGGGTTAACATTGAGACCTCTGGGTCTAGCCCAGTCATATGGCACATGCAAGACCCTTTCGGCCCTTCTGCATAGCTCATCCGGATCCTTACCTCTTAGAAGTATTATAACATTGTAAAAACTTAAATAAAGAGGTTTTATACCAGAGTTTTCAAACCCCAGTGCAAATAAAAAGTTTTTGAAAATAGGACCCTAAATGCGATTTTAGCAGCTCGAACAAAATTTTTAGTGGCCATAGTCTGGATAACACCTAGGCTATAACCATGTACAATTTCGTGAAGATATCTTTATCCATTCACAAATGGCTGACTTGTTTCCACTTTTTCCCCATCCCACTGTGCGACCTGCCACTGTGCTATACCATTTTTTCCAAGGGCCCAGTACCTCACAAATATCGCCAGAATTAGAAGGGGATAAACACCGCTGAAAAAAATGTTGTGTGCGAATTTTCTTGCCAGGATTCGATTTTAGGCGGATGTGCTTAACTTTGCACCACGGAGGCTTCCGAATGCCCACAATAATGAAATTTTAATTCGATTGAGCTCTATACTGTTTTGTTTCTGATTGAATTTTCTTCAATTCAATTCAAATCCCTAAACTACCATGGGAATTTATTTAATTATCCTAATATTTATGCTTCAATCCACCATAATCTTAAGTGCTCTACTTTGTTCTCAAATCTATGAGATTTTCCTTAATTACCAAAAAATGCTATGCCAACGATTTGCTTGAATTGATAAAAGATAATTTATGACTTTGAAGTTTTCTCCCATACATTTTAGTGATGCCTTATGGGATTTTTTCCCTAGAAATTCTTTTAACAAAAATTCCTCTATGATTGACACATTCCCCCCAAAGGAGTTAAAACTTGGAAATGGTGGACTAAAATGCGCTGAGCTACTTAAGTAGCCATAGGTAGTGTGAAGCTATGCGAAGCTGATCAAAGGTTTATGCCAAGACCCATTAAATTGTTAAAGAAGAAGAAACTGAATATAATGTTCGCTTCAAGATGAATTCCTAAGAAAAAAAATAAATTTTTGTAAATTGTCTTTGGGAAATAATATTTTATGGCAATTTAAAAGTCATTTTATGTTGCTCTCCTTTTTCTTCTCTTTTGGGGTAAAATATATTTTTTTCGATTTTTGGTTATGTGGCAAATAAAGGCCTTTTTTTTGAAAAAAAAAGTTCACAATAAATATTTATGTTTGTGGCCTTATACATAATACAAGAGCAGGGTTTGGTTTTGTTGCTTTTTTTGGGTATAGAATTGAAAAAAGGGAATTTTTTATACCTCACACCATACAACATCAACTTTGGCAACATCATCAATTGTCGCACCACTCAAGTTGCTGTTAGTGCTAAAGATAAAGATGATCATTTCTATATCTCCCTGGCTAAAGAGCAAAGATCGATAATAATCTACCAATCTGATGGGGATTTTTTTGTTTGCGCTGACGACAATGATGATGCCATTCCTTTGGTCAGGTTGTTGATGACTGCTGGAGTGCCATTCTTAAAGCGGCAACGGCTTTCAATGGAAACACGCGTGGTTTTGTAGCTCCTTTTTTTTTGGTTTGTTGGTTGTTATAGTTTTCCAATTCAAATGGGCCTGAGAGTAGTAATGGGGCCAAAAAAAAAAAGAACGTAACCATCATCAGACCCCATCCATCTGTCATTCATCCTTCTTCATTTATTGCGCTTTTGTATTTGGCCATCATCAAGCATAGCCATCACCATCACATCGCCCATCAGCAGCGTCATCGTCAACTTGAGCTTTGGCCATCATCATTATCATCATTGTCGGCTGGCAACTTATAAATTCAGCACTCGAATGCTTTATTTCAGCATTGGCCCCAGCTTCATCGCATGATGAAGTAGCTCCAGTTTAAATGGAATTTTTTCTTTTGTATTTAAGCCGCCTTTAGCATTCACAAATCAAGACCAGCCAAAACAGAAATGAGACCCCAAACGAAATGGCATACAAACGTCCAATGCAGAAAAAGAAGAAAGCCCAACCAACTCTTGTTTTAATAGCCCCCCAATAAGAATAAAATTGTAGCATGTAGTATGTCTGTTTGCTATGCCTGGCCAACATGCATGTTAATGCTGATCGGGATGTGATCCTTGCAATGTTGTGGTACCAAAAATAATAATAACAGCGGCGGCGACGGTGACGACGCCGAAAAAAACAAAAACTTGACAATCAGCATTAAAAGTCTCGCTTAAATTCTGTACGCGTTAAAGTGCAGAAAATGCTGAAAACATTATCGTTTTTCGTTTGCGGCTTCCTTCCTATGGGTTTTGTGTTTGTGATTGCCCAGGCATTCACAAAAGCCCACTCAGCAGATGCAGATGTGAAGATATATTCCTGTGCCTAAACTCCCCCCTCCCCACCAATGCCGCCATTAACATTACCAGGTTAGTTATTATTGGCCTTGTTGTTGTCGTTCTTGTGCGATATGGTTAAGATGCGTATCGACCAAACAAACGGCCACCATATATCCATCCATCCATCCATCTATCCTTTCGTTCCATGTTGCAACGCATTATGCGGTCCGGTTATCTGAGATGCATATATGATTACCAAGAAATCCTCCTCTGTGATGTCGTTGTTGTCGTCGTCATTGTCGTCATCAGTTGACTTCACACAATAAAAGTAACTGGCATTTAGTTTTCTGCATTTTAAAGCATGCCTTGCATTACATTTCAAAGATCAGAAATGGTCTCAGTAGTAGAATTGGTTTTATTTAAAAATAATTCAATTAGAAACACTCACTAAGCTTTGACAAGTTTATAAAAAAAAATATCAAAAGTTTTTGAAAAAGCACCAAACTTTAGTTACTTTTTAATAAAAATTCTAAAAAGGATAGTTTCAAGCAGTAATGCTTATACCAGCATTGTTAAAAATACCAGACTGTGTTAGTTGTGAGTATCATCAAACATCAACCCCTAAAAACATTTTTCAAAATTTTGGAAGAGCGTTCGTCCCCGCGATGATCAAAACAATCTTCTGGAAGATTTTTAGGTAATTGTTCTTCCATGTGAGTCGTGAAACACTCTTCTAGGATATCATTGGAAAATCCGTTGCGTGTGCGGAAGCTTAAACAACTTTTCGCGACGATTCTCTTACAACCCATTGCGTTATAATCGTCCGTATGAGTCGTGAAACACTCTTCTAGGTTATCATTGAAAAATCTATTGCGTGTGCGTAAGTTCTAAAAACCCTTCGCAATGACTCTCTTTCAACCCATTGCGTTATAATCATCCGTATGACTCGTGAAACACTCTTCTAGGTTATCATTGTGTATGCGAAAGTTTTAACAACTCTTCGCGAAGATTATTTCGCAACCCATTGCGTTACAATCGCCCAGAAGATTTGTTTTTAAATCGCCTGAGTTAACTTTTCGTGATTGTTTTTATTTTCATGGCTGGTGTGTTTAGGATTTGTATTGAATTATATTATTCGATGTTTTGTTCTTCCGTATGAGTCCTGAAACACTCTTCTAGGATATCATTGTGCAACCTATTGCGTGTGCGGAAATTTTTGGCAACCCTTCGCGACAACTCTCTTTCAACCCATTGCGTTATAATCATCCGTATGACTTGTGAAGCACTCTTCTAGGTTATCATTGGACAATCCATTGCGTGTGCGAAAGTTTTAACAACTCTTCACGATGATTATTTCGCGACCCATTGCGTTACAATTGTCCAGAAGATTTGTTTTTAAATCCCCTGAGTTAACTTTTCTTGATTTTATTTACTTTCATGCCTGGAGTGTTTAGGATTTGTATTGAATTATAATCATCGATGTTTTGTTTTTCGAAGACAACTTTCCCAACACCAGACAGAATTCTCACTTGGCTTAGGTGACGATTGGTTCTTAATATGACGAATATGAAGAGTAATATTTATAATTCTTTTTTATTGTTTTCGTTGTTGTTACGTTTTCCAAGGGCGCGCCAGTAGCCGAGTTGGTAGCGTGCTTGGATTACCAGTGGAGGGGTCATGGGTTCAATTCACGCCAGAAGCCTTGGTCTGTCGCTACTGTATTAAAGAACTGCCACTCATACCTAACCTGACCACCGTTTTCGATAAATCACTTATCTTGATATGCTCTTTAGATCTTCTAAGCAAATAACTCGGGACTCTTTTAGAACAAAAGCTATAATATTCCAATACACTTGTTTGATACTCGTCCAGGCGAGTAATGCGCAACTCTTCTTGAAGAACATTTTATAAATTTTCCCAAAGACTCATTTTGTTACTCATTCACACAATTTTTGCGCTATTCTAAGATCTAACAAAATTCTTCTGACTTACGCTTTAGCAACTCATATGGAAGATTGCGGAACACTCTTCCAGAAGGTTCGTCTTGAGGTCACAACCTCAAGGGGGAATCGTCTACCACTCTCAGACAAGCTTGTCCGTGATCATAATCTTCAACAAGAAAATTCGTTGAAGATTGTTTGGCGATCGAAAATGTTTGCAAAGACTAAATGAACTAGAGTCAGCCGAACGAAGCCCCACGAAGTTCTTTACACTGTCCGTGTACTTCTGTTCGTTTTTTTTTTTTGGAATTTTTAGGAATAGGAATTTATGTGCGAATGTGTATGCTACCTATCTATGGTTTAAAGTTTGTCTAGTTCGCGTTTGGCGCCAGATTTAAAAAATTTAGCAACTACCCAAACGAAAATGGCTTTAAAACAATAAAAAGACATTGGAACCGCAAAAAATTGGAGCTTCAAGAAAACCACAAAAGCAAAAACTCTTGTCGCCAGTTTTCTAAACCTCATCGAAAATCGTAGTACTTTTTTGGACGTATGCTCATCATTTTCTTCTCTGTAGCCTAAGGGTTGGTATTCTATTCCCCTTTCGGAAAAGTCACTGAAATTTTTTATTTTTTCGGGAGCGGAATTTGACACCAACCAAATGTTTTTGTTTCCATACCGAAACACGTTTTTTTTTAATCTGCACCTAAGGTTTTCTCTATTTTATTTATTTTTTCGCAAATATATAAAGAAATACAACAAATTAAAACCAATAAAACATACAAAAATGACGACGGCAATGGCTTTAAATGCTGCCACTTTGATTTTTTTGCCATTTTCCCCACTATAAACAGAGTACTACTTTCTCACCTTCTTTTCGCCGACGTCTTTTTATATGGAGTTTGGCAGCATTCCGCTTGAAAAGCTGAACAGAATACTTAGCTTTTAGCAAAAAATTACGAAAATTGGACAAAATGAGCTTTGTAAATATTTATTTAATTTATTTAATTTAGGCAAAAATCAAGCAAATAGAGCTGCCCCACGATGGGCGCCAATTCTGTAAGTTTCCAGTTCTCTTAGTCTTAATAAAAATATATTATTCTTTAGATGTACATTGGGAACCAGTTCTCTAATTGTCGAATTCTTTATAACCATAGTTAACTCACAGTTTCAAAACTTCAGCGAAATGGGGCCATAACTGGGTCTTCTTTGGGCCAAAGACCTTATCGCGAGATCGGTCTCTATGGCAACTATATCGAAATATAATCCATTCTCAACCATACTCGATACAAATGTCGATGGGTGAACTAAAACTAACTGTACTAAATTTCGGTGAAATCGGATAACAAATGTGCCTTGGTGTACATGACACTACTACTACTAAATTTCCCATGAACAAATTTCGGCGAAATCGGATAATAAATATGCCTCCATTGGACTCACAATCTTAAATTGGAAGATCAGTCTATATGCAACATTACTATTACTAAATTTCCCTAAACATTCTATTTAGGAACAAGGGACACTTCTCTCATATCAATGTTTAAGCTCAATGATAAGGGACCTCCTTTCTTATGTCGAGTCCGAACGTCGTGAAGCATAGCAATATGGCGTATACCTTACAAATGCAGCCAGCATTAGTAAAAGGATAACAACCGCTGAAAATTTTTCTGATGTTCACACCGGGATTTGAAACCCGGGCGTTTTGCGCCATAGGCGGACATGCTAACCTCGGCGCTATGGTGGCTTATATGACATATATATCTAAATATGGTGCGATATAGACCATATAGACCTTATTCACACTGTTCCAAATGTCAATGAAATCGGGTAGTAAATACGCCTTTTATGGCATCAAACCCCTAAATCGGGAGATCGGTCTATATGACAGCTGTATCTAAATATGGGCCATGCGGGCTTATTACCCTTAATCGAGAGATTGGTCGAAAAAGCAAAAAATATGATCCGATTGGGCTTGTTCAAGAAATTGACCTGCATAACGAAAAAACTAGTTAAAAGGCGTTAAGTTCGGCCGGGCCGAACTTTGGAAACCCACCACCTCGGGTATATATGTAAACCACCTTTCATCAAAATTCGGTGAATATTGTATACCTCATGTCCCATATCAGTTATATCAAAATATGTTCCGATTTGGACCAAGGTACAGTAGCTATATCTAAAAATAAACCGATCTGAACCATATACGACACGGATGTCGAAAAACCTAACATAAGTCACTGTGCCAAATTTCAATGAAATCGGATTATAAATGCGATTTTTGGGCCAAGACTTTAAATCGAGATATCGGTCTACATGGCAGCTATATCCAAATCTGAACCGATCTGTGCGATATTGCAGAAGTATGTCAAGGGGCTTAACATAACACACTGTCCCAAATTTCGGCGACATCGGACAATAAATGAGCTTTTTATGGGCCCAAAACTTTAAATCAAGAAATCGGTCTATATGGCAGCTATATCCAAATCTGAACCGATCTGAGCCAAATTGAAGAAAGATGTCGAAGGACCTAACACAATTCACAGTCCCGAATTTCATCAAATTCGGATAATAAATGTGGCTTTTGTGGGCCTAAGACCCTAAATCGGTAGATCGGTCTATATGGCAGCTATATTCAAATCGGAACCGATCTGGACCAAATTAACGAAGGAAGTCGAAGGGCCTAACACAACTCACTGCCCCAAATTTCAGCGAAATCGGATAATAAATGTGGCTTTTATGGGACTTAGACCCTAAATCGGAGGATCGGCCTATATGGCAGCTATATCCAAATCTGGACCGATCTGAGCCAGATGTCGAAGGGCCTAACACAACTCACTGTCCCAAATTTCAGCAAAATCGGATAATAAATGTAGTTTTTATGGGCCTAAGACCCTAAATCGGCGGATCGGTCTATATGGGGGCTATATCAAGATATAGTCCGATATAGCCCATCTTCGAACTTAACCTGCTTATGGACAAAAAAAGAATCTGTGCAAAATTTCAGCTCAATATCTCTATTTTTAAAGACTGTAGCGTGATTTCAACAGACAGACGGACGGACATGGCTAGATCGTCTTAGATTTTTACGCTGATCAAGAATATATATACTTTATAGGGTCGGAAATGGATATTTCGATGTGTTGCAAACGGAATGACAAAATGAATATACACCCATCCTTCGGTGGTGGGTATAAAAATGGAAAATGTTGACAATGGGTGCCAAACAAAATAACTCCGTGAGAGCCAATTTGCCAAACCTCATCGAAACTTTTAGTGCTTCTTCGAACGCATACATGTCTTTTATGTAGGCTTTAAAGAAAAATTAAGCAAAAACCTCCAAGGAAGCTGCCCCACGTTGGGCGCCAGTTCTCCATTTTAGGCTTTTATCCATTACTTAGACTTTAATCATGCATGAAATGGAATTTTTATCGAATACTCTTGGAATTCCTCAAACACTTCCATGAAAGTTATGCGTAGGATTTATTTTAACGCAAATCCAGATATGTCATTCCTTCTCACCATCGTAAAAACCAACCAAATTCTTGTTATCTTCTTCAGCCCCCTTTGATTTGGTTCAATAACAACGATTTATAGCCCATGGTTAGAGATATTTCCAGAAAGAAATCCTTAGCATGACATACAAACAGGTTGTTTTGCAGCAGCCTATCGCTCCCCAGCAAATGAAAAAGACAATCGTAAATTCAATTGGAAAACCAACAAAACAAGGGTAACACATGAAAATCATTCCGACAAAATAAACTCCACCTTAACATAGCGAAAAGTTAAGTTAAGCAACTAGTTGAAAATGTCCGCAAAATACGAAAAAAAACATCATGATCGCCTGTTCAAACTCTTGAACACATGCTGTGCCACTGGAAACTCTGTGGCACCAGCATCGTCATCAGCTCTGGCTTTTTGTGTGGCATCCCTTCTGAAACAGGCTGGGATATTTATAATCGCGCTACGACCAAAAAAGAAGAAAATGTTGTATGTGCTCAATCGCATATTTATTGATCTCTTAGACTTATGGCAACATACAGCAACTGAGACAAGGATTTAAAGTGACTGGCCTGCGCTTTTCTTATGGTCGAGGAAGAAACAAAGCAACTTACGATCCAATATCGCTCCATATGTTATCCTTGGTAAATCTAGCTATAAATTTTGCTCCACCAGTAACTGGCCACGGAATCCAATGGGCAGTAGTCATAGCAGTAGGGGAGAATATGTTGATGTAAGTTGGGCCACTAAAGCTGGCATTGGAATGTTTTGGGGTTTTGAATAATGATGATCATTGCAACGTCATTATCGACATTCGACCAACAGAACTTGGCTCGATGTTGTGCCGTTGTCGTCCATCGATAATTCTTTGGCTATTCGTAATTCTTGTAATGACAACTTGGCCGTTTTATTTGATTTATGATCAACGAATTGACTTTTCGTTTAGTTTTTGCAGTCATCTTTCCATTCCAATGGACAGATGTTCAAAATTGTAACAATAATTTAATGGATTTCGTGTTTTACCTTTTCAATTCATTTTCTTTTACTCATTTTTTCTGTCTGTCTCTCCTTTTTTTTTGCAGTTCAATGTAATTGGAATTTAAAGCAGCGTAGAAGAAAGAAGTCAACATAAAATTTTTGCAAATTTTATGCGCCAACAACAAAAGTGACAAGCACAATGTTGCCGACAACAGGAACAGCAACAACCACAGCAGCACCAGCACCAGCACCGCCAACTGCTTCTACGACGACAACATTATTTCATAAAAACACCTGCTCATCATTGCTGCCGCCTTTTGTTCGAACCTCATTATGCTCATCTTCCGGCGGCTTTTTTGCCTTCTCGCCACTATCTGTCATCGTTAAATCTGTGATTTTCTTTTTGGCCTTTGCAACAAGTGCCTGCCTTGCCTCTCAACCCCCCACATTAGGGGTCCACTTTGTGCGATCTCCTGAGTCAGCGGTGGCACCCAAGGGAGATGAGGTGGTCTTTGAGTGTGAAATGAATTTAGGTCCCGAACGTTTAGAGTGGAAATTTCGTCACTCCAGCAATCGAACGGCAGATGGAAGTCGATTTATTTATCTATCCAAGGAGGTAAGTTTTGAAAAACGAGAAAAAAGGGGTGATGTATTTAAACAATATGAGATTTGTGAAAAGTCAAATGGTCGAATCATCAAACAACAGTTTTGCTAAGTTCGGCCGGGCCGAATCTTATACACCCTCTACCATGGATCGCATTTGTCGAATTCTTTTCCCGGTATCTCTGTATCACTTTAGGTTCTCATTGCTTTGTCTGATTTAGCGGATGTCAACATTCGCAAGTTATTGGGCTTTTGAAAGCGATCTGGATGGTTCAACGGTAGGAACTGTTGTTTTGCCCAAAAAGTAATTGCGGATTTTTTAAAAGAAAGTAAATGCATTTTTAATAAAACTTAGAATGAACTTTAATCAAATATACTTTTTTACACTTTTTTTCTAAAGCAAGCTAAAAGTAACAGCTGATAACTGACAGAAGAAAGAATGCAATTACAGAGTCACAAGCTGTGAACAAATTTGTCAACGCCGACTATATGAAAAATCCGCAATTACTTTTTGGGCAACCTAGAAGGCATCTTCCTTCTTCTGTTCTTGTGGTATCACAATGGAAGAAAACGTCTAAGTGAGTCTGATGGCAGTCTGGCACTCAAACCGAACCTAACCTAACCTTCCCGGTATCTCTTTTTAGGCAAACAAAGGATTAAAGAAAAGAATTATTATGCTATAAGAGCTCTACCATGATATGGGCGAATTCGGATCATAATTGAATTGAATGTTGGAGACCATACATTGTAGAAGTCATTGTGTTTAATTTCAGCCAATTCGAATAAGAATTGCGCTCTTTGGGGGCTCCAAAAGTAAAAAAGGGGGATCGGTTGATATGGCAGACGTTTCAGGCTATAGACAGATTCAGACCATAGTTAAAGGTCATGGGAGAAGCCTTTGTACAAAATTTCAGCCAAATCGGATAATAATTGCGCCCTCTAGAGGCTCAAGAAGTCCAGCTCTATCAGTTTATGGACCGGTTTGAACTATACTTAACACAGTTGTTGGAAGTCATAACAATTTGGCACAGTTGTTGACAGTCATAACAGAACGCGTCATGCAAAATCTCAGCTAAATCGTATAAGAATTGCGTCCTCTAAAGGCTCAAGAAGTCAAGACCCAAGATCGGTTTATATGGCAGCTATATCAAGTTATGCACCGATTTGAATCATACTTAGCACAGTTGTTGGAAGTCATAACAAAACACGTCATGCAAAATTTCCGCCAAACAGATAGGAATTGCGCCCTCTAGTGGCTAAAGAAGTCTAGATACTAGATCGGTTTATATGACAGCTATATTTTCTATAAAATTAAATTTTTAACAAAATTTTCTATAAAAATAAAATTTTCTATAGAAATAAAATGTTGATGTATTCTTCTTATATATAAAAATCAATTTTTGTTTGTTTGTCGGTTTGTTTGTGTGTCCCTTATACACTCAAAACCGGCTGAACCGATTTTCTTGAAACTGAAGGGGAGGCGGACCCTCCCCTTTACCCTAATTTTCAGAAACGCCAGATCTCGGAGATAGGTGGTGCGATTTAATCTAAATTTTGTGTGCTCTCATATAATACCCCAAACATTAAAATTTGGTATCCAAATTTCGGATGGGGTACCTAGGGGGGCTGCCCCACCCTAAAACCTACCCAACATATATTTAGACCAATCACGGCAATATGGGACTCAAATGAAAGGTATTTAGGATAAGAAAACTTATCTGATATCCAATTGTCGGATCAAGTGCTAGGAGGACTACCCCGAGCCCCAAAATGCCCCTAAATCGGACATATTTTCCGACCATGGCAATATGGGACTCAAATGAAAGGTATTTGCGAGTAGAATACGAATCTGATATCCAAATGAGGGACCACGTGTGTGGGGGTCCACCCATTTCCCAAAACACTCCCCAAACTGGACTTATTTACTGACCATGGGAATGTGGGGCCTTAATAAAAGGTATTTGAATGTAGAATACGAATCTGATATCCAAATGTGGGACCAAGTGTTTAGGGGAACGCCCCTTCCCAAAAATATCCCCCACAAAGAACAAATTTACGACCATAGCAATATGGGGCTCAAATGAAAGGTATTTGGGAGTAAAGCACGAATCTGACATGAATATTCGGGAAAAGTGTCTATGGGGCCACCCCACCCCCAGAACACTACCCAAATAGTAAGTATTTGCTGACCATTGCAATATGAGGCTCAAATAAGAGGTATTTTAGAGAAGGACACGAATCTGATATATATTTTCAAGGCCGAGTCACTGAGTGGCCGCCCATTCCCCAAAACACCCCAAAGCCGGTCATGTTTGCCGACTATGGAAATATGGGGCTCAAATTAAAGGTATTTGGGAATAGACCACGTATCTGATATCAAAATTAGGGGCCAACTGTCTAGGGGGCGTCCCACCACCATAACAACCCCCAAATAAGACGTATTTGCTCACCAAGACAATTTGGGTCTTTAAGAGAGTGGATCTAAATGTTTATAATTTTTAGGGCCAATACCCCAAACCGGACATATTGTATTTGCAGACTTTTGCAATAAAGAGTTTAAATGAATGGTATTTGAGATGAAAAAACTAATTTGATATCCATTTTTGAGGCCAATGGCAATATGGGGTTCAAATAAATGATATATAGATATATGAGAATGGAGCCTATGTTGATATATTTTCAGGGCTAAGTGTTTGGGGGGAGGCCACCGTAGCGCAGAGGTTAGCATGTCCGCCTATGACGCTGAACGCCTGGGTTTGAATCCTGGCGAGACCATCAGAAAAAATTTTCAGCTGTGGTTTTCCTCTCCTAATGCTGGCAACATTTGTGAGGTACTATGCCATGTAAAACTTCTCTCCAAAGAGGTGTCGCACGCCGTTCGAACTCGGCTATAAAAAAGAGACCCCTTATCATTGAGATTAAACTTGAATCGGACTGCACTCATTGATATGTTAGAAGTTTGAGTCTTTACTGCCAGAGCTTTTGCCCACTTTTTTCATTTTTTTTCTTTCTTTTTTTCAGAGTGGCTACAACATAACCAACGATGAAAAGAATTCCAAATTACGGTTCGTCGTGCAACCCGAGACCTTGGGCGACTATCAATGTGTAGCCTGGTATGGCTCTGCGGCCATTGCATCTCTGTCAGCTCGTTTGACTTTGGTCTCTATATCGATAGACAATTCAAATGGCTACTCCCGTAATGCCATACGCTGGAATGTGGCCCCGAAAAATCACATATTACTGAGATATGGAACGGTCTCATCCAATCCTGCTGCCATATGGAGTTTTTATCGCAATGGTGAAAAAATACCACAATCAGAAGTAATACCAGCAAACGGTGCCTTAGTTCTGAACACTGTGACAGCTAAAGATTCAGGCAACTATACCTGTTCGGCCATGAATCCCATAACAAGTCAAGAGGTTAAATTGCCACAACGCATTGATTTGAGGGTGGACTATAGTGATCGCACCCCACCCTATTTTTTGACTCAGCCACCAACGCAGGTGACAGCTAGACCGGGAGAAACGGTGGTCTTGGAATGCCCTGGTGTAGGTTCACCCCCACCCGTAGCTGTCTGGAGTTCACCCAATATTATCAATATGAATAATAATAATAGGACGCGGTTATTGCCTTATGGCCTACAAATTGTCGATGTGGTGCCTGAGGATCAGGCACAATATGTTTGCCGTTTGGATAATGGCATAGCCCCGGCCTTGGTACATGGCATTAAATTGAATGTTTTGGAAAAACCTTCTATACTAAGGGGTCCAGCTCTTACTTTGACCAATGAAAGTGATACACTGGAACTGGAATGCTCAGCTGCTGGAAATCCTTATCCAGACATTTATTGGCTGATAAATGATGTGGATACCACCATGGATCCGGAAATGCAACATGATGGGCGGCGTTTGGTTATACGACATGTGCAGAAACGTCATGCGGGTATAGTGCAGTGCTTTGCCAAAAATGAAGTGGGAGAGGTAAGACAGAGTTTTGAGAAATATTTGGTTGTAATGCAGTGAAAGAGGGAAATTTTTATTTTAAATATATTTTGTTTTTTTTTTTTTTTAGGTTAGCGATGCCAATCTTTTGAAAATAAATCCCAGACAAATCCATGGTTCTTCAGCTTCGGCTGCTACCCCTAGACCCAGATACGAAGATGTGGGTGGTGGCACTAAGAAAGGTTCCCGCAAGAAGCATAAGCGTAAGTAGACACACTTTTTATACCCTACGCCACCACTGTGGTTGTATATGTAGCATACAACGGTCAATTTCAATTTCTTGAAAAGCCAGTACATGTTGATCAAGTCAATGAGCAGACAAGTTGGCATTGGCACGCTTATTCGGCTCGGCCTTATTGCTCGTCGGTGGGTATGGGATCTTGCCATTGTCAAGCTCGAAAACGCTACCATAAAACTTTAAAAAGAATTGTCTATAAAGCGTGCAAGTTAAGCTAAGATGGGGACAAAATAGCAACGCAAGAAGTATAAAAGAGAAAGAAGAAAGTCGATTTCGCAGAGCCTATTGTATTCAGGTTATAGTTGTAGCAACCTGAAAAGTCTATGCCCACCCATCCATGTTACCTGGAGCGTTTTATTTAACGTCCTCATATCTGTGCAAAGTTCCATAAAAATCGGTCCAGAGATACCGGGCGCGTCCACAGGTTGCGGATAGTGTAGCTGCAACGGCAGTCTCGGACAACCAGCGGTGTCGAGCGGAGAGTCCCAGTGAGTGGTCGGGCGGCACCGGCTCTTGTACGAATACTGAGTGCCTATGATGCTCGTTATGACAAGGCGATTTATTGGCGCCTTTAAATAACCAATGGCCACCCTGTTTCGCGGCGATCGGTCCGGGGGACCAGAACGAACTTGCTCACCTACATGAACTTGACGAGGTTCGCCACCTCCACATGAAAATGAGGCTACAACAACAACAACTAATTATATACTCAAATTCTGCAACACCTAACACGATTCAGCATCATCAGTTAATTTTCTTTGGGTGAATATATAGCTTATACGTATGTATTACAGCTGGGAAAAATCGATGGTACTATCGATATTTTATATTTTTCTGACTATCGATAAATATTTTTTCTATCGATACAGAAGTTAAATTTTTGGCAAAACTAAACAAAAATAAACGATGCGAAACTGAATGTGTCCTATAAGATACATTGCGCATTTAGACAGCATAATTTTCATCCCATTGGGCTTACATTTTGGACAATGATTTTCTCATGCCTTCCATTAAACATTATTAAATTTGTTATTTTTTCGAAATGTGCATTGATATTGCTTCTATGTAAATCGATCTCCAGATTTTTACTTCGTTTTTACTACGTTTGAAATTTAGGTGATGGGAAATTAACGATAGTATCGATATTTATTATTAGAAATATCAATCCCATGGCAGCCGGTTGTACGTACCGGATTGACCCGATGGTCATTGGCAAGGGGTGCCGCCTCAGTGTTGCGATTATCGATCATTTGCCAGCCCAAGTGTGTAGATTTTATTGCCTAAGCTGAAGCCAACATGCCTTGGCTATTCGGTATATAATTTTGAGAACATAATGTTAGGCTGAAGCATTTTTCTATCATCTTCTTAATTTCATTTTTATTAAATATTGATTTGCATTAATTTTTAATATTACATGTCATATTAGAAATTTTGGAACTGTTTTCCAAACCATCAATATTTACAATTTTGTTTTAAATATTATTTTCATAAATATTGAAATGAAAATTTTTTTATTACATGTATGAGCCGAGCAGTTTCATAACTGAACAATGGTGATAATGAATAAAAAAAATGCTTATGCTGCAAATAGACACACAATTGGAAAACGTTTCTTCTTTACAATATTACATCGTATAACATTAAATTTAAACACTTAAAGCTAAAAATTAATTGTTAACCTTACTTAAAAAAAGAAAACAAAAACATAATACATTTACAAATATGCAATGCTTGCATGTCCTGATCAAACTTGCTGTAAAAAGCCAGTAGGACAAGTAGGTTTTGTGGTGATGATGATGTGAAGCTTAGCTGCTTAGCGGCGAAATGTCTTTGCGTAAATGCTTTTCCTCCTCCTGCAGTACGCGAATTTTCATTTTTAACTCCTCCACCTGCAGGCGATGCACCTCACGCAAATGTTTCAGTTGTTCTTGGGCATGAGTCAATTCGATTTTCTTGCGTTCCAAGGCAACCTGTTGCTCCTTATAACGCAATTCAGCCTCTTTCATGCGGAAGTAGCTGATTTTCTCCTCGAAAGCATCATTGGTGGGGTTAGAGCTAGTATGACTATTGTTGGAGGCGTTGGTGTTGGCTGTGGGAGGAGGCGGTGCTGTATTCACTGTGGGCAAGTTGGGTGCGGGATTGAGGTTAGCTAGATGGGGGGTTGCTACAACATTGGCCAAATTATTGGCCGTTGTAACTCCGGTGGCAGCACCCGTGGGCAAGGCACTAAATGTGGTACATGTAAAGGTAGGCGTGGCTGTGGCAAATTGTGTGCTAACGTTGGGCGGTGTATGCAATTGCATTTTCACTTGCTGTTGTTGTTGTTGTTGTTGCTGCTGGTGCTGTTGTTGGGCTGCGGCTACAGCAGCAGCCGCTTGCTGTTGTTGATGTTGCTGTTGGGCTGCTGCCACTGCTGCCGCCTGTTGTTGCTGCAATACCGCTAATTGTTGCTGCTGTTGTTGGGCTGCAGCCAACTGTTGTTGTTGCACCGCCGCCAATTGGGCTTGTTGCTGTGCCTGTTGGGCCTGATACTGGGCCAAGGTAATTTGTTGAGGTTTGATTTCACTAATAATCTGTTGGTTATAGCCATTCGTGGTAATGGTGGCCATTGTATGCTGCTGCGGTTGATGATGAGGTATTGTAATGCGTGTGGGCGAAGGTATGGTAATTTGGGCTCCTAAAATAAAACAAATGTCATAAAATTATTTTCTTCGATTCCATGTTAGTCTTACCTGAGTTATCGGAGGGATGTTTAATTTGTAAAATAATCTCTTCCCTGGGCCTAGCGGTCTTAAACTGTAGGAGATCATTGAGTGTTAACTTTTCCGCTGATATCTGATCGACACTTATTTGTTGAGTATGTATAGTGGCCGCCTGTGCTACTTGTTGCTGTAATTCCTGTTGCTGCTGCTGCTGTTGTTGTTGCTGTTCCGTTTCCAAAGGATCTTCATCTAATTCTGAGACATTATTGCCTTCCATTTCCATTTCTTCAAAGGACTCATTGTGTTCATTATTCTCAGAGCCTTCAGTGTTGTGTATACTGAACTCTGGCTCATCCTTGATGACATGATTGACAATATGTTGTTGCTGCTGTTGTTGTTGAGAATGGTCGTTATTGTGATGATTGTTGGAGGTTTGTTTATGGCCAATAGATCGAAAGGGATATTGTTTTCGTAGTCTGAAGGGGAAAGTAAACTTATTATTAGATGTAAAAAGACAAGAGGAACTAGAAACTTCTAGTCGGGGTTTCACTAGTTAACATTAAATTAAAAGCAAAAATTAATTACAATGTAGAGAATTTAAAAAAGATATAAGAAGCTAAAATGTTTCATCCATTAACACACTTTTTCTTGTAGCTGAAAGCACAGGCATACCAGCTGAGCGTTATTTTATATGGCAACCTTTATGTGTTTTTCTTATATGTAAACAAACCCTCAGTGAAACACTGAACATACTCAAAATGATAAGTACTCAACTACTTCTGTCAGGTCGCAGAGTGAAAGGCAGAGATGGCAATTTGAATGCTTAACCTAGAGCGCGCACAGACAGGGTGAAGCTTCAAACCAAAAATGTAGTCCCAAAAGGAATAATAGTGCAAAGTGTTTCAATTGTCTTGACACCATAAAATGTTTCAAATTATTTTTTCCCAAGTGCAAAACAATGTTTTCGAGCTGAACCAAACATTTGACAATATTGTACTTTGTTTGGCCCAAAACAGTGCCAGCACAACACTGACTCATCACCTTCAGTTTTTTGACAGTTATTGTACCTCAACAAATTTTATTTGCCATCCCTGTCGAGAGTGTACAACAAATTAATATGTCTCACTCACAACTGTACTCGAATGAAAAAACTAAAAGAACGAGAAAAATGGAAAATAACTACAAAAACGGCAGGCATACACAACGAACTCACACTCGACTCGTGTGTGCAATTTTGTATATACATTTAGCCAGCAGATGTATATTTGTGTGACATAAATATAAATACACAAGCAGGCAGGAAAGAAAACCAATTATTTCTTAACAATGGATGGATGGCATGAAAGACGGCGGCGCAGGAATCGAACGAATAAAATGTATTAGATGAATGGGCAATCGGTAAAAGTGAAATGTGTGGCGCAAAAAAATGTTTAGAAACACAAGGAGATAGAATAAAATATATGAGAGGCAGCGGCGGCGGCATGAGGGCTAGCTGCTATTGTTGTGAGTAATAATTTGAGGTTTGTTGTGAGTATTTTTTGTATTTGAAAGACAGCTTTGCTAGTTTTCAACGAAAAAACAACAACAAAAATCTGTATGAGCACAAAACATTGTCAACTGTATAGCAGTCATGGTTTCGGGGAAAATGTATACAAGCGTAGCCACATATTTTGCATTTAAGTGCACTCATGGCGTATAGAAAAAAAAACACCCAAATATCTAACCACCCACTGATGAATGCACTCTCATTCATAAGAACCCAAGAATTTGTGTGTTTCGAAAAGTAACAGGTGCATATTCAGCCAAGGGGAGGTAAATGTGAGATTTCTCTGAAAGCAAACAAAATGCAATTGCTTGCATGTGCCTATTCACGGCCGAGATATGATTTGTGGATGTCGTTGGAAATATTTTTCTAAAATAGTTCTAATTATGTTGACAACAAATTAGCCAATTGTGAGGATGGTGATGATGATGATGATGATGGTTGGTCATTACCTTGCATTCAACCAGAACTTTTGTATTTGCTTCAAGTTGCGCATCTGCATAACTCCCGGATGTGAATTGAATTCACGCACTATCTGCTCCCAGGCATCGCGTATGGAATATTTTGATCTTTGCTTTTTGCGAAATTTTATATCAATGACCTCTTCGTGTTGATGAAACAGACTGTAAAGTATATCCTTTTCTTCTTGGGTGAAGCGGGGTGTTAAAGCCATTTGACATTTGCCCGAACTGCCGGAACCACCGGCTGAGCCTGAATTATTATTGGCTGTGCCATCTTCCACGGTAATTGTCACTGTGGTTGCCTGAGTACCATCTGCGGACATTATGAACTGGTATCCTTTATTAACAATAGGAATTTATTTTTGTTGTTTATCTCTTGGTGATTTTATTTGTTTTTCTTTTTTCTTGTTGTAATGTTTTTTTTTACACCATATACGATAACACTAAGCCATGAAGAAAAAAATCAATTATTTCCACTCTAATTTTATCTCACTCTTATTTTCACAAAACATTCCCTCTATCTCACTCACACTCTTTCCTAGAGTACTATTTTTCTTCGTGGTGTTTCTTCTCAACACACAACCATACAAAAAACTCTTGACATCAGAATTTTTCTTCTGCTATGAGGTTTCTCACTTTTTCAGCGCCTTTCGTTTTATACAATTATTTATAAGTTATTTTTATAATTTTTAACATTTTCCACATTTAGCTTTTGCTTCTTTCATCATAATTTTTTTTTCAGTTGGAGGGGATTTTTTTCCTCCCTTTTGACAACGGCGCGCGCGAATTGTTTTTAGTGAATATTTTGCTTTCCACTCACTTTGCCTTTCAGTCTCTTAATGAGACGGCTGTGCAGTGAGTCGAGTTTTTCAGCTGCCAAAACGAGTCGGCTCTGCAGCTGTGTGAGTGAGTGTGGCATATGTTCAGTGTCAGAGATGAGAAAGTAAGGCAATGACAAAAGTAGTACAAAACTGTACTGAAAGAAAAATGTACATACCTACAAATTAGTAATTATATGTTGTGGCCAGTGTTGCCGATTTTGGTAGGTTTTTATTCTCTTGGTAGGTTGGTAGGCTGACCTCGATATTTGGTAGGTTTTTCCAACATATAAATTCCAAGTTAATTACCGAAAAAATCGCCGGGGATGAATCAAAATCAGTGCACAAAGGGTCTCATTGCTACAAATTTGAAGAAAAAAGGGCGTAAGTTCTGATATTGACCGTAACTGCTGGTACGAGTTGCTTTTTGTGAGATCAATGCCTTCAATCGGAAAACAGGGCTATGCCGAAGCTGCATAAAAGTATGGTCGGTCAAATGTGGTCTATACTCAAAGTTTAGCGATAAATGCATCTCGCTGTAACGGTGAAAATGGCAAGTAAAAGCGCATTTCTGGGCTCAAACATTTAAATCGGTAGATCGCTTTACCCAAACACGTCACGGTTGTTCATTGAAATCTGAGCAAAATACTACTTTATGGACTTAATATTAGGCCATCTTGAACTTAAGGGTGTAGAGTGATTACAACCAACAGACAGACGGAAATGTCTGGACCCTATATATAAATAGCCTTTGTAGCCTTGAAAATGAATAAGTTGATGTGTTCCAAATGGAATGCCAACTTTTCAGTGGTTGGCATTCCATTTCGTGCAAATCGAACGTAGTACCGGCCTTAACAGTATGCAGCATACTGCACATCCACGCATTATTCTTCTCTCTTCCCTTAATTTTCTTCGTTAATTTGTAATCTTTGTACATGATGCATTTTAAAAGAGTTGATAGTTTATCTACATCCATTTACCGTTTGTGTTTTTATCTGTTAACATTTTAACTAGTTCATCCCTATCTGTTGAGACCGGTTTAAAAAAATGTTATTAGGTGTATAGGCTGTGTGCCAATTAAAAGCAAAGTTGGACGAGTATGGTATGTAAAAATATGACGTTTGGTGTGGTGAATAAATTTTGAGTACACCAGGGGTTAGTAAGATTTTTAACAGAAGCAAAGCAGAGTTCCATGTAGCTTGTTGTGAAAAAACACGTAGGTCTAATTCAATTTGCGAGCGGCGATTACAAGCCGTTAACACACACATATTTATTTGTTAATAAGATCATTTGTTAAAAATATATATTTTGACATTGTCATTTGAAAATTGGTGATAAATGCTTTACAGTTGTAAGAAATTGGCAAAATAAAATGTATTTATTTGAAACATTTGCAACCTCTGTGTGAAATATTTGTTGGACGGTGTCGGCATCAGCAATCATTCGGTTTTTTTTATGTCAATGGTACAGTAAATGCAATAAATTTCGATTATTTTTATATAGCTTGGTATGGTTTTGCTCCAGCAGTGTCAACATTTTGAAAAAGTTATCGTTTGGCACAAACGAAACCCCAGAGCATTTTTACATTTCAACATAAAAGATTGCTACCGATTGGCACAGCTCCATAACAAAAGAAAAAAAAATGAAATGAAGGGCTATATTGCCATATTGGTTATATGTCTGGCAAATTCCGTTTTATGATTATCGATATTTTATAATTCAAATCGATAAAAAAAAATTATCGAAATGTGCAATATAAGGACCGTTAATTCATTCAATTACAAAGCAACGAAACAGCGATAAATATCTATTGCCTTTTTGTGGAAAATATCCAAATCAACTTCAAAATGTCCACAAACTTCTTTTGTGGATCTGTTTCCTAGGAAGGTAAGGCTTTTTGTCATATTATTGTAAATTAAGAATAGCAAATTTTTCCCAAAGCACTTTTTTTTTTTTTTTTTTGGACTTTAATCGAAATGGCAGAGTACGACTCTATATGCCAGGTTGTACTTCCGAAGTTGGTGTCCCCACCAACTGTAAATTAAAACACGTGTATTAAAAATACAGAATTAAAACCAATGTACAGTTATAACTGTACTGTGTATAACGATGACTAAGCATCGAATCCCGAAGCGTCCGCTTCAGACGAATTCTAAATGCAAAGTGTCCCAAAGCACTTGTGCAAGCAGTAAACATACAAATAACCAGCCAATGAACGAACAAAATCAGCGCTGGGACGTCAAGTGAGATCTTAATAATCCAAAACAAGAGGTTCAAAGATTAATGTTAAATATTTCAGTTTCTGTTCATCGCGAGAGAAAGTAAACACAAAAGAATAATAATTGTTTTGTCTTTATTCGATATACAGGATTTTATAAGCAACAATCAACTTAAAATTGTTCAGTACCCAAAACAATGCGAGGACCTCATTGTCATTCCAACCTCAAATTTCCACATTTGCATTAATCATCTTCGCCTCTTTGCACCACATCCGGATAGAATTTCTTTAAAATTTTGTGTATTGCCGGCATAAGACTTTCAAAATTGGGAAACTTATCCCGTCTCGGTGGACCCTTATCTAAACCGGACCATAGATTATGTCTTGAGGTACGAGCATTTTGGGAAAACTCTATTTCGAATGAACCCGGACGAGGCTCAATTTTTCCATAGCCATTGCGTATTAAAACAAATTGCCTTGTTGATATTTGAGATTGAAGAAATTTAAGAAACTCCTCAGCTTTAATGGCGAATATGGGACATTCATGGGTGTGTTCGATATAGACAATGGAACGAGTCTTTTGAAAATGGACATCCGAAGACCAGTCCACTTCCCGTTGACCTTTCTTGGATTTTATTTTGGGCATTTTTGAGATTTTTTTTTAACAGAAAATTTTTATTTTTTGTTCAGTACTTAAATTTTTGTTTATTATTTTGTTTTCTCTTTATATTACAGCTACCATGGTGCCACCTTCACGTCCCAATGTCACTCGTTTATCCGATGATTCGGTTATGCTGCGTTGGTATGTGCCCAAAAATGATGGTCTACCCATACAATTCTTTAAAGTACAATATCGCATGCTGGGCGATGCTTCGCGCAAAATTCCCCGAGAAAATTGGCAAACCACCAATGATGACATAGCCTATGGCAAACGTAATACCGATATTAGCAAGAATTATACAACATCAGTGACCGGCTTGAAGCCAGATAGATTTTATCGTTTTCGAATTGTGGCTGTCTATAATAATGATGACAACAAGGAAGGCAATACATCATCGAAATTCTTCTTGCAACGTGGTGATGCTTTGGATTTATCTAAATCGAATTTACCTATACCAGAACTGGCACGCATTGAGGCTTTATCCGAGTCGGCAGTAATGCTGCAATGGTCATTGCCTACTGCCGCGGCCACATCACATATAGATGGTTTCTATGCTTACTATAGGCCGGCAGCATCGGCTGGAGAGTATCAAAAGGCTACAGTAGATGGTATGCATACCAGGAAATTCAAAATTGATATGTTGGAAGCTGGTACAGCCTATGAATTTAAACTGCAATCATTTAATGACATGGCTGCCTCGGAGTTTAGTGCTATAGTACAGGGGAAGACAAAAAGTAAGTTCAGTACTTAATATAAACTATTTAAGTCTTGACCCAATAAAAATATGTGTTTAAGGGAAAATTTATATAATCCTTGGAAGAATTTATTAACATTAGTAGTTAAGCAATCTAAACATTATTATATTATCGTTTTGACAATTTATTTTTTTTTAGAATCAGTCACCACCCCAGCTCCTACGCTGCCCGCTGTGGTACCAGCCACCAAAGCCAATCAAGAGGACAATTCAATATTTCCCGTAGTTGCAGGAGCAGCTGGAGGTGGCATACTGTTATTAATAGCCACCATAGCAGCTTGTCTGTGTATGAAAAAGAGAAAGAATTCTCAAAATGAAGGTATATTTAAAATTCTTTCTATTTTAAAAATTGTTTTTTCGAAGATTTTATTTTGATTTTAATTATAGATGAAAATAAACCCCAGCTGGATCATATTCAAGCTGATTTTGTTACACCTCAAGTACAAGTTTTGGGTGTCAACAATCATCATAAGGGCAATCATCGTTTAAATGGAGTATTACCACGCATGAATATAACCCCAAATCCTTTGGCCCAAGAGGCCGATAAGGTAGGTTCATTGACAGTATTTCAATACGAATACAAATTCTTTAAATTTCCCACACACAAAAGCAATATTAGAAGCACTCTACTATAAACTAAAGGAGAGGTTTTTTGGTAAATCTTTTTCTAAGCCCACTAAAAGCAATGAAGCACCTTGAAACTTTATGTTATAACTCTTGAAACCCCTCACTTATTTATTTTTAAAAGTTGTTTTGATTTCGTTTTCTTATTTTGGTATAGTGGGTTTATGAGAAAGATTAATTTTGCCTAATTTTTTATTTTCAATGTAAATTTAAAATTTCAATATTATGGCTTTTGTAATTTTTTCATTTTATTTATATCTTTTACTTTTCACTTAAAGGGGTTGTATGTATTTGCTTCCACGGCTGTCTTCTAATTGGTGTTTTTCCTGGCATTTCTTTAATAGCAAAAAAAGTCACTTACTGGATATTTAGTCTGAATCTATTGAACTGCTCTTTCAGCTTTTTGTACATAGTTATAAGACTAAGTAATTGCTAAAACATATACACATCTACTTAAATTAATTTATTAATTTAAAAATGATACCTTCCCATAGCCTTAAAAGTTGTGGCTAATTTTAGCAAATTTCTTTGTATAATTATTTTTATGCAGAACTAAAATTTTTATATTCCTATTACTAAAAAATGTAATTGTAGTATGATTATAGACTTTATTGTTAAAGATAGTATGATTGCAGATTGTTGTTACAACTCAACCTGTTCTTAAGTGTCTACTCTAAAACTTAAGGGAAGTTCAATTTATAATAACAGTCTGCATTCAGACTCATTTTGATAATTTAAGCCTTCTAAGAAACTACAATGAAATTCTTTGGCTGCAAACCTGTTAGTCATCATGTGGATTATTTGTAAATTATTGTTAAGGATGTCCTCTTGTCTCTTGCTACTTCAGAGACCAGACCCTTATTACCTAAGTCTTCAAAAGTTCGATTGGAGAAAAATCTCACATTAATCTATGTTTTCGTGTAACCAGTACCGGAAATTGGAGGCCACCGTAGCGCAGAGGTTAGCATGTTCGCCTATGACGCTGAACGTTTGGGTTCAAATCCTGGCGAGACCATCAGAAAAAATTTTAAGCGGTGGTTTTCCCCTCCTAATGCTGGCATCATTTCTGAGGTACTATGCCATGTAAAACTTCTCTCCAAAGATGTGTTGCACTGCGGCACGCCGTTCAGACTCGGCTATAAAAAGGAGGCCCTGTATCATTGAGATTAAACTTGAACTCAGGCTGCACTCATTGATATGTGAGAAGTTTGCCCCTGTTCCTTAGTGGAATGTTCATGAGCAAAAATTGCATTTGCAGTACCGGAAATTGGTAGAGAATGTGTTCAATCATTCCCAATTTTTTTTCTTTTTCCGTTCCCCTTGTCACTTAGACGCAAGTGATGTATTATTGCAATTACCCGCCAGCATACCACAAAAATCCAATTTGTTTCGTTGAGAGATGCAAAAATGGGTGTGATAATCTCTGCCATAAAGCTTTGGAGACTTGGACACCTGTCTGTCTATACAGGTATCTCTAGATTGCAATTTGAAGAGCTCAAGCCCTTTTTCGGACTAAATATTATGTGAAGACATTAGTCTTTAGTAATTAAAGTTAATAGCTTTTAATGCATCTTTATTCTTAGTTTACTTCTCAATCATAAGTGGATAAATTCAGAGTGAAGTGACGTGTGTCTCCTCAGGAACGTTATTCTGCCCAGAGATTAGAATTTACCAACTGTCCTAATCATTTTTCCTGGCATAGGTGAGAATTTCTCAGCCAATTTCGTTGCGTTTAACCCGTCGCATTGACAGTCTTTACAGAGTTTCATAGTTTACTTCTCAACCATAGTGGATAAATTCAGAGTGAAGTGACGTGTGTCTCCTCAGAAACGTTATTCTGCCCAGAGATTATAATTTACCAACTGTCCTAACCATTTTTCCTGGCATAGGTGAGAATTTCTCAGCCAATTTCTTTGCGTTTGACCCGCAGTGACAGTCATTAAAGAGTCTCATGAAATATTACCAGACATAAGGGCGTTATTAAAAAGTGATGAAATCTTAAAATTTTGGCAAACCTTAGAAAAAAATATCTTAATAATCCAAAAAAAAAATAGATCTTCCGAGAACTCCTTATGTACATCCACGAACATCCTAGATAGAACTTTAGAAAAGTACTGCCCTGATAAAATCTTCTAACGAGAAGTTTTCAAGAGTTGAAATACTCCTTACCGACTGCATTTTAATGACGATGTTCCATGATGAGCTTAAAATTTGAATCGGACAGCTCCCATAGATATGTGAGAATTTTCCCCTTGGTCATTAATGGAATATATTTTTAGGCAACACTGCCAAAATAATGTTTCCAGTTCTTTTGCATTATAGGTAGGCATACTAACCATGTGCCCAGGGATTGCCTTACAACAGGTTAAGGGTATTTTAATATTTTTTTTTGAAACTCGATTATTTAATACTTCTTTTTTATATAACAATTTTTACCTATCGCTTCTTTGTAAATACCCTCAGAATGCTGTAAATAATTGTTGTGCTTTTTTTTAGATCTTACCCCTCTCTTTCTGCATAATAGACTTTGTATATTCCAATATCAGTAAAACAAAAAACAATCCCTAGCCTAACCCCAACCAGATACTAGCCTAGACACAGATATATTCGCGTAATTTTTTCTAGAATCGTAATGTCATGGAATTGCGCTTTATGAGCAACACCAACAGCGCCAGTAGTCCGGCCAACAGTAACAGTAATACAAACAGCAATAACAGTTGCCACAACAGTCAGGAGAAACTAAATAGTTATAATGCCGAAGAAGCCCCACATACACCACCTCAACGTTCCACCTCATCGTGTGAAACATTAGAGGCTGTAGACGGCATAAATAGTCCTCTAACACCCAATGGTCTAGATGCCGAATCGCCGCTCTCTAAACCTTTGCCACCATTGCCAAGCAAAAATACCAACAAATTAGCAAATCATACAACTCCTTCTTCGTTAAAGAACAATACAGCATCGCTTTCAAAAAGTAATCATCAAAGTAAATCATCTACTAATAATCTAAATAATTCACAGGCTCACTTAGCATCCCAAGGCATACATCATGCGCAGCCCTATTATCAGACTCCTCCAACACCTACCATGATGAATAAGCGGGACTATCAGCAGCCACCGCCAGTGCCACCTCATCAAAACAACAATCATGCGCCCATGATGAATCATCATTTGCCGCCCACGGGTCATCATGCTCCCTTGACACCTAGCATGGAACAGCAAAGGCGCACCCTGGATCGAGGGGTGCGCAATATGAATTACAATCAAAGTAATGGCAATGCCATGTCACCGCCTCCACATGATGCTGCCTTGAATATGGATGGCATGGCCACCAGAATACCTTCACTAAGAAGAACACGTCGTACTTCGGGAGGTAGTACCAACAATGCACTGAATGCCTTATCGAATAATCCCAATGGTGGCTTGGGTATACCCATTGCTGTCAGTGGCAGCCCTCGAGTACAAAGATCACCTATGCCCGCCCGAGCAGCAATGATGAAACAGCGTTCGCGCTTGGGCAGTCACAATGACAATATATCTTCGGGCAGTTTAAACAGTATTGAAGTGTAGTCTTCTAACATAAAGTAAAGGAGTCTTCAACAAAAATTGTCTACGAGTATGAGTTTTAGAGAAGTGTAAGTTATAAGAACAATAGATAATTTTTAATTTAATAAGACAATTAGTTATAAGCTATAGAAATCTTTATTTAAGTTAATTTTATAAGGTAAGCCTAATTGTGTAAAATCCTAAAAAAATATGCTGTTATGTCTTAGGTATCACAGATTAAATATAAGTTGTATATACATATTCCTATTAATGTGAGGTGATATAAGAATTTGTAGTTTACAGCGAAGAAAGTCCGGCGCATAACTTTTCAACCATTTCTCAAAATTTTCAAAAAATGCGAGTTTTTCATTTCCATTTTGAATTAAAATTGTATACATTTTTAATTCTGTACGCTATTTCTCTCAAGGGGGAGAAAGTCGACTTTTGTTGGCAAATGTGTATAGATCTTATATCGCCTCTACACACATCATCGAGACTTTTATATTTTGAAGATCATATTAATTTTGAATATTAAACAACTCGAATCCTATTTGTAAAAGACTTAAATCCCATTAGTTAAGTATATGTCTGAATAGAGCATGACAGTATGAAAAGCTCAAAAGATAGTCAATCTTATATGACTATCTTTTGATAGCGAAACTAAAATTCGAATATTTTATTACATACATATATATTTCATTTTATTGCATAATAGTGCTTAAACGTATGTTGATATCTTAAATTCATAACATGGCAATATTTTTAAGATACCAGTATAATGGGTCACATTATATTTGCACACAAAACATCGATCCTTTTGATGGCAAGATGGTGATTTCACCATATGGTTTTTATGTTGTTGTGTGAGACAACCTTTAAATAATTCAGCCATGGGTGTTGTCCTATCTTACCATATTCGGTTCGAACATCATGAATCCTGCTGTAGCTCATTATTCAAAATAACAGCGATATAGGCTTTAGACCCTCAATCGGAAGATCCGTCTTTAAGGCAGGTATATCTAAGTATGGTCCGATATAAACCACACCCAAGTCCTACTTATCACAGACTGCACTTTTGTACTTTTGTCCATTATTGTTAAATAACAACCTTTTAGAATAATTTTACTTATTTTATGCCAAATAAGTCGTTTAAATTAAGCGACGTCTGCCCACAATTTAGGCAGCTAAGTTATGCCGCACGCAAATTGTTAACCTAAACGCAAATGAATTTACAATTACTGACAAGGGACTTTGCTCAATGAAACGTCAAAATTTGCTGTGCTGCCAAAAATCTTACTGGCCCTTGGGCTACTCAAAAATTATTCACCACACTTGACGTCATATTTTGACTATCCCCACAACTTTGCTACCATTCGACACATAGTCTTAACAATAATGCCTCATGAAATTTATGTTGCAGTATTAACAAATGAAATTTGCAACACTCTCAACTGGTGTGAATGGTTGAGATGTTTTCCATAACTACAATACATTAGCAAAATTTGTCAGTGTAAACATAGCATTAGTTCAAAATGTTAGGATAATGAAGTTATACATATATATTTGCCTCCACAATGGGAATTTAAGACATCAACATATCGTATTTTCAAAAGCAAAATATTGAGGCTTAACATTTTATTTTCTAATGCCGAAAGCACATTATAAAAAATGAGCACAGAAACGAAATAATAAAGAAATTTTAAAAAAAATTAGTTTTCTTATCGAATGTATATAAATAAAAATTTATAACTAATTTTGTATAGACTCTTTAAAGTTAGTTAAGTTAATTTATAATTTAAAAAAAGTAATCAAAACACAAATTATTTTTTTAAGAATCCATGTATGAAACCAATAACACAAATCTATTGATCATTGCCGTCCTGTACATGTTTTAGTTGCACAAACACATATATTTGTCATTGAGTTTAATAATATTTAATTATTTTTTTTTAATAATCGGGTGTGTTCTAGTAACTACTTAAATTTTTCCCGAAAAAAAACAAATTGTAATTATTACATAAACAAAAACAAATCTTAATTTCTTATGATGAAAAACTTTTCCCAGCTGTATACATTTGTGGTGTAGTAATTTTTAACTTAAACTCCGTTTACACTGCTCATTAAATCCGGATTAAAGGCTCTCGTCAGCTGATTTTATTAAGGGAAAGCAGTGTAACGGGGTTTTAATATGCTTTAAAAATGTTTTTCATCCCGTAACTTATTCCTTTAGTATTTTTTCTTTTTTTGTGAATACTTGGTTATAAAGCCAAAAAATATTATTTGTGAGCTTGCATACGAAAATATTTTTTTAAAAATAAATTTAATAAAAAATGTCCAGACCTCACTATTGATACAGCTGGGTCTGAAAGGGTTTATTCAACAAATTCTATGATGCAAATTAATGAAATGTTGACGCTTTATTTGTGTAATAACAAATAGTTTCAACAGGGTGAAAGCGAGAGTGAATCCTAGAACGCGCCAGAATGTTTTTAGTCTATTAAAAGATTATCTAATTAAAAAACTATGGTATATATTATTTGTTAATAATTAATTACAAGGTTCATGTAAAGTGAGAAGTGAAATATTTATTTATTTTTAATTATGTTTTCCATCAAAAGCGTTAGGGCCAATTTCTCAATAACTGGTTATTACGTATGGTATTGTTAAGTTTATTTTATGATTTAATGAATGAAATTTGTTTTGTGAAAATTATGTGGCATAGCAGTTTTTTTATTAACACTAAAAATTCTAATCAGCAATTGAGAAACCAGCCCTAATGTCTTTAATATAAAAGGACACAGTATGACAAAATGCCCTCTGGTAATGCAAGATATTTTTGACCAGATATATTTTATTATAAAATCTTCATAAAATATACCGTTTTTAAAAATTCTAACCTTTTGGTGAAACCCATTGTTTTAAGAACAGTTTTTACTGTTACGTATGTAATGTACAAATTTTCGAAGATTTTTTTGTCATCTTGTTCTTTAAGTTTATTTTTAAAATACCATGCTTCCTGCTTCAAGCAACAAAGGCCTTTCTTTACTATATTTGTAATACAGATATACTGATTATTTTTTTGTTAATTTTTATTTTAAAAATAATTTTTAATTTAAATAAATGACATTATAATTAAAAAACAAAAATAAAAAGAAAATAATTTAACAAAATTTAAATAAAAACAAAATGAGGTATTTTTTTTTTGACAATCTTTAAAGTAGAGAAATATATATGTATAAAGGCTAAAATGAATTAGTAAAAGGTAAATGTATTGAGGCAAAAATTTAAGATTGTATATAGACATTATAATAGTTGTTTAAATTTCTCCAGAAAACCTCCAAATGAACCAAATTTCGGATGTCAGACACACTTCAGTACAAAATCTGAACTCTTCCGACAAGATCTTGCCGAAATCGTTTCGAGTTCTGTTTGATTTCCTAAGGGATTATTACAGTACGCAAAGAGTTCTGAACGAGTTCTGAATTTCTTTTTGAATTTTTCGTCCAACAATCCGAAATGACTTCTGAACGATTTCTGAAGTGCTTGTCTGTATGTGATTGTCTTATCGTACGGGTTTTTTTTAATTTTTCTTCCGACACATCGGAAAGACTTCTGAAGGATTTCTGGACTTAGTTTGTGCATTTGTTTTTAACGCTAAGAAGGAGAAGAGCTAGACCCATTGTTAAGTATACCGATCGACTAAGAATCACTCCCTGATATGATTTATCTATGTCCGTCTGTCCGGCCGTCTGTATATCTGTCTATGTATTCTTGTGATCAATGTACAGGTCTTATTTATTGTCCGATTGTCATGAAATTTTGCGCTTGTCACTTTTTTGGCCCAAGGACAATAGCTATTGACTTTGAAAATCGGTTCAGATTTAGATATAGCTCCCATATATATCTTTCATCCGATATGGAATTTAAAGGCTGTAGAAGCCACAATTTTAATCCGATCTTTACAAAATTAAGCAAGACGTGTTTTATTTGACGTTTACATATATGTGCACAGTTTCGTCAAAATCGGTTCAGATTTAGATATAGCTCCCAAATATATCTTTCATCCGATATGGAATTTTAAGGCTATATCAGCCACAATTTTTGTCCGATCTTTACAAAATTTATCATGAGACGTTTTATTTGGTGCCCAAAACGTGCGCATAGTTTCAATAAAATCGGTCCTGATTTAAATATAGATCCCATATATAAACTTTCATCCCATATGGAATTTTAGGGCTATATCAGCCACAATTTTTGTCCGATTTTTCAAAATTTAGCATGAGACGTTTTATTTGGTATCCCAATATGTGCGCCAGGATTCACTAATAGAAGGTTAGGTCACATGCAAAAACACAAAGTGGATAGGCCCCATAAACATCATTAAGGATGTCAAATCTGACGATTGAAAATGTCATCATATAGGAGAAAACGTAAACAAAGAATGAATGTAAAAAGAGAACAAGTTGACATCCTCAATGCCAAGTACTGCCAAATATTAAAAAAAAAGTATATCGGCTGATCGCTTGGCTTAACCTTATTCAGTGAATCCTGTATGTGCGCATATATATATTTTATTTGTTTGTTTGTCTTTTTGTGCTTAGTTTTACACATATTTATTTGTTTCAAACGAATTTTTTGAAATTTTGTTCCGACAGTTCTGATGGAATTTGGAACGATGACTGAACTCTATGTCGGATTTTCTGTTATCTTTTTTTGTGCCTGCTTTTTTGTGACACATTTTTTTATCGTTAGAAATTTTTCCCGACAGTTCGAAAGGAATTCTGAAAGATGTCTTAACTAGTTATCGAATGTTTTTGTCTTTTTAGTGCTTGTTTGCTTGCATATTGCTGTTTGTGAACTGTAGGATATGACGCTGAGTGCCTGGGTTCGAATCCTGCCGAGAACATCAGAAAAAATTTTCAATCGTGCTATGAAAAAACTTTTCCTTTTCGGACATGGCTATAAAAAGAAGATTCTTAAAGGAATGCAAATTTGCAATTTGAACCGTCGGAAAACACTTTCGAATACTGTAAGAATTCTTTCAGAATTTGTTTAGAGACGATAAGACAAGTCGAATTCTACAAATTTTTATTCTAGAAAAAACATTCATTTTTTAAGGAACACCCATATATGTACTTTCGGTCAGAAATCGATAAGACAAGTCGGAGAATACATCCGTATCCCTTAAGACTCAACATTTGGTCAGAAGTCTTAACGATAACCCTAAATTTCCTTCCGAACTTCCCATAATATTGGTTCAAAATTTTGTCAGAATTCGGTGCGAAGTCTCGGCAAAAACATCTGATTTCCCTCCGACATTTCGTTCCGAAATCGTGTCAACCACTCCGTGTGTTTTTTTGTTAAGAATTCGTACGGATTTTGGATCCGAATTTGGATGAATGTGACCGAATTCTGAACGTTTGGTTCGCTGGGTTATGATGCTTGAGACTAGATAGCAAAAATGAGGCCATAACTATTTCGTAACCATAACTATTTTTCTAATTTTTCAATCACCCTTTGCCCTCAACTCTATAGAAAAGCTTGCATCCACCTATCCTACGCCTCTTACTAGAATAAAAGCAGAGACAAACTTTAAGTTGCTTAGAGAGAACCTCTAAGTCTCCAAAGTCTAATATATTTACCTCAATCCGAATGATTTATGTTTAAAAAAAACAACCATATTTTTGTATACCAAAAAATTAACTTTAATTTTATTTTTGTTTCAGTTTTCCTTAGTGATTAATTTGAAATATATACAAATTATGCATTAAGCGTAAAAAATAATTAATTTGAGCTTACAACTAAATCTTAATTAAATAGGCATTTTATCCAATTTGAAGTAATGACCTGTAATAAAAAAACTGTAGACATTTAAAAAAAATATTTTGGAAATAATATAAAAATTTTGAAAAGTATCCTTACATTACTTAGAAAATACTATAACTCCGTCAAATGTTTGAAAATCCGCAAGCATCCCTGCATTAAATATAAGCCCCGTTTGCCGATTGAAGGCAGAGAATGCACAAAAGCCGCATATCCTACCTACGAAATTAGTTAAAGCTACCTGTACCAGTTATAGTTAATATCAGTAATGGCCAACTCTTCGGTGGAGGGTATAAAAACATATACTGTATTTTTGATTTGTAGAACATTTGGTAGGTTTTGGTTAGGTTCGGTAGGATTTTTCTTAAATTTTGGTAGGAAATTTGAATGGCAACACTGTTCAGAATCATTGTTTCTTTGAAGTCTCGCACTCTTATTGGGAGAAAACTATTACAAGGGATGTAGACAGACGAATAGTAATTGAAATTATTAAGAAACATTTGATGAGTATTTTTCAATAGGCAATAGGCTTGATAAGACATGCTAGTGTTCCCAAAAGTTTAATAGATCTATGGAATACACATTCTAAGCTTTATTTTGGGGCCAACTTGAATTTGGCGTAAGCATGCTTAATTGAGTTTTATGCCTTTCTCTTGACTAAACTCCTACAGCTCCCCACTACAGATTAATTCTATGTTTAGTAAACTCCTAACAGATATCGATAGCTCATCAGATGGGCTTTTCAAATCCGTTTGATTTATGTCAATAGCTCTTTCTATTCAAAAGTTATTAATGTTTTAATAATTGTTTGAAAATTTCTGCACGAAACTTGGCAGCACTGCCATGTGCGGTAAGGCAGCGCCATCTAGTGGTATTTTGATTTTTGGAAAAGTACATTTTTCATTTTCTCAAAAAATGAAACTTAACTGCTAAAGCTTGTAACTTCTATTATAATGGATGTACATTCACAAACTAAGTCTCATTTAAAAGGCCTAAGGATGTAGTTTGTGATCAAATATAGAATTTGAAAAAAGTGATCAAGGCAATGGGTGTTTCTAAGGCATTTAGAAAAAATTGCATAACTCTGAGAATAGTCAACTTATTTTAATGAATCAAACAACAAACTAAAGGTGATTTAATTTTCCATATTTGCATATCAAAACAAAATATAACAATTATGTACAACATCCTATCAAAACAAAAAACATTTTAAATGCTTAAAAACGCCCATTGCCGAGTTCATTTTTGGTAAATGCTCTATTCAACCGTAAACTTCGTCTTTACACCTTTCAAATGAGACATAATTTGTAAATATACCTTCAGTAGAATGAAAGTTGCAAGCATTGGAAGATAAGTTTAATTTTTTGGGAAACTCAAAAATTTGATTTTCCAAAAATCACTTTGCTACTAGATGGCGCTGCCTTACCGCACATTGCAGTGCTGCCAAGTTTCGTGCAGAAATTTTTTAAACAATTTTTAAAACTTCAATACATTTTGAATGGCTAGAGATTTTGTCATAAATCAAACGTATTAAGAAAGCTCATAAGATTTACTATCGATATTAGTTTAAATTTTTGTATATATGGGCAGGGTTTGTAGTAGGGAACAGTAGGAATATTTTCAGAGAGATTAGCACTCACTGAAAAATTATTTTATCACCTTCAAATTTCGACCAAACTAATTTGAACCATCTAAAGATGTAGTTTGTGGTCGAACATTTTTTTTTGCAAAAAGTGGTGAGATAATGGGCGTTTTAAGTCATTTACAAAAAGTTCCATATCTTTGTAAATACTCAACCGAAATCAAACTGTAAACTAAAAATTAAAGCATTCTCAAAACAAATTATTGTAGAAATTAAAAAATGCAATTTTATAAAAACCCAAATGCCACTAGATGGCGCTGCATTATCACACACGACATTGATGCCAGAAAACTTTAAACAATGTTTAAAATTTTAATAAATTTTGAATGAAAAGTGATTTTGATATAAATTAAACGGATGTGGAAAGCACATAAGCCCATTTACTATTGATATTTACCAAGAGTTGGCGGTGTTTGCAGTAGGAAACAGTATGAACTTCTTCTAAGACAAAGGCTTAAAACTTACTGGAAAAATCTCCTATAACCTTCAAATTGAGTACAATCAGTTTGAGACCGTTTACATATTTTAAATGTTGTATCATCTCATAAACCTTCTAGAATCTTTTGGCATAAAATTTTCCTTAAAAATCTGACGAGGGTTGCCTTTTATATTTCGGGATTGGACAACCCTTGTGTTGCAATCTGCCAACTGACAGCTCTATCGAAAAGCTTGAAATTTTTGAGGTTATACTTAGTCAGAGCGTTTTGACATACGAGCGCTATTTGTGTTGTTTACAGTAACTTAAAAGATTAATTTCGCTCAAAACATGGAATTCAATCGTGAACATTTTCGCGTGATTATTTTTTACTACTTTAGAAGTGGATTAACTCAATAACAGTCCATTAATGAACTTAATTTAATTTTTGGCCATGAAGCTCCATCAAGGACCAGTGTTTATCGATGGTATGATGAATTCAACCGAGGTCGTAGTTCACTCCAAGACGAATTTTGTGAAGGTTATTCAAAATCAGTTGTTGTTCCAAAAACCATTGATGTTGTGCGTTAACTGATATTGCAAGATCGTCATGTGACCTATCATGAGATTGAGACAACCTTAGGCATTAGTGGGACCAGCATACATTCAATATTGCATGGTTCAAACGCATGCAAAAGTGTATAGATCTTAATGGGGAATATTTTGAAAAACAATAAAGCCATTTTCGATGATTAATATTTGTTTTTGTGTTCTCTAATCCCGAAATATGAAAGGCAACCATCGTACTAGTGATTTTTTGGGGAGTAAAAATAAAAAAATTTAGAGTCCTCACCTTTTTTTTGTATTTCTTGCTTAATATTTCTTCATAATTTGTTTTTTTTTTAACATTTACAAAAGTTTGACATTGTCTTCAATTCATATTTATTTACAACTTTATTTCATTTAATTCTTTTTACAAAAAACACAATATAAAAATATTTTCTTTTCTCCTCTTATAATACAATAAGTAGTTGTTGTTGACTTAGAACATAAAATTATTTTATCATTTCATTTTATACAAAAGATCGTTCAATAACCAAATTGTTTTGTTTTTTGTTTGTTTTAAAGATTACTTGCGTTACACTAACTCTAATGTGAATAAAATCATTAAATATTTAAATATTTTGTTTTTTATAAAATATTAAATATTTAAAAGTGAAATTAAAAGTTTTAAAAATATTTTAAAATTAATAATAAAATTAAGTGTATGTTTCCATTTTAGTTGTCATAAATATTTTTGGTGGCATTTCAGTATTTGACATCACACATTTGTTCTGCAATTGTAAGAAAAAGAGTAACCACAAAAGAAACAGAATCGAAACAGAAATCAAATAGAAAAAGGAAGAGAAAGACAAAAAATATATGTATCATTAAATTTGAAATAAAATGTTGAACAAAATTTAGAAAAAAAAGAATATGTCTTCTTTTTTCTGTTTACATTTTTTGCTATTTTCATTCAACAGAAAGAAGCAAAAGAAGCATGCTAAAAAGTTTAAGCAGCATTTGTAGAAAATGGAATACAGTAATGTACAAAAAATTGTGTACATTGTTAGTAAGCAGGAAGATTTATTTTATAAATTTTAATTATTTATCAAAAAATTCGCCAGGTTTTAATAAAATGTTTATTTAAAAGATCTTTGATAGTGATGAGAATAGGTTATGGAACGTTTTAGTTTCTACGTAATTGGAAATTAAAACAAATACAACTCTACAACACCGATAGAACCAGAGAACCATCTAAAGCTATGCCAGAGCCTACCATGAAAGTTGTTTCTGTTACTGCTAAAATATAAACACTTTTATCAAAACGTTAACGGTAAACAAAATAAATAATTAATCTTTAACACAAGAATTTTAAATTAACGAAAACAAAAAAGGACCTAATAGTACAATTTGATTTAAAACAAATAAAAAAGCACAAAAAATTGTAAACACTCTTTTTAAATAATAAAAAAAACAGATACTTTAATTTTATTAAATTCAGATTTTTAGTGTGTTACTTAGTTATAAACTCTCCTTGTGTTGCCCTAATAAGCTAATAAGCATCATGTTATCCTTGTGTTTATATGTAGTCAATGTAAATGCGGTTATTGTGTAAATTCCACATTAAAACACATTGAAATGAATGAGTTCTAGCGTTTTCGACCAACTTGAGGATTTACACCAAAAAGTGATTCGTATTCGATTTTCAAACGGTGAAATGCTTTGACATTTTCTAAATTCGAAAAAATTAACGAGTTAGAGCGTTTTCGAACTTATAAATGACCTTGAAAATTTTAGGCCAAATTTAATCGATTTTTACGATTTTTTTCATAGACATTTTCGAAAAATTGCTTCAACCAGCACCATTGAGGAAAGAGATTTTCTTCACGAATCCAACGGTGTTTTCAGAATTTCGAAGTTAGAAAATCTAACGAAGTTACAGCAATTTCGACTACACATCGAGTTTTTTGGGTATTTTTTGAATAACAATTATGTGATTTTGAGCTTGTTTTTGAAGGAAACAACTCGGGAGTTACGCTAAACCTCATTTTTCGCCATAAACTTCAATGCTGCATACTCAACTCAAAAAATTTTTTTTCTTCAAAAATTGAAAATTTTGGAAAGGGTTACCCCTTTGCTAAAAAAATGCCAAAAAAATAAAATGTTATATTTTAAGGAATTGTGTTTATTTTACGATTCGTATTCGATTTTCAAACTGTGAAATGCTTTGACATTTTCTAAATTCGAAAAAATTAACGAGTTAGAGCGTTTTCGAACTTATAAATGCCCTTGACAATTTTAGGCCAAATTTAATCGATTTTTACGATTTTTTTCATAGACATTTTCGAAAAATTGCTTCAACCAGCACCATTGAGGAAAGAGATTTTCTTCACGAATCCAACGGTGTTTTCAGAATTTCGAAGTTAGAAAATCTAACGAAGTTACAGCAATTTCGACTTAACATCGATTTTTTTGGGTATTTTTTGAATAACAATTATGCGATTTTGAGATTGTTTTTGAAGGAAACAACTCGGGAGTTGCACTAAACCTAATTTTTCGCCATAAACTTCAATGCTGCATACTCAACTCAAAAAAATTTTTTCCTTCAAAAATTTAAAATTTTGGAAAGGGTTACCCCTGTGCTAAAAAAATGCCAAAAAAATAAAATGTTATATTTTAAGGAATTGTGTTTATTTTACGATTCGTATTCGATTTTCAAACTGTGAAATGCTTTGACATTTTCTAAATTCGAAAAAATTAACGAGTTAGAGCGTTTTCGAACTTATAAATGACCTTGAAAATTTTAGGCCAAATTTAATCGATTTTTACGATTTTTTCATAGACATTTTCGAAAAATTGCTTCAACCAGCACCATTGAGGAAAGAGATTTTTTTCACGAATCCAACGGTGTTTTCAGAATTTCGAAGTTAGAAAATCTAACGAAGTTACAGCAATTTCGACTTAACATCGATTTTTTTGGGTATTTTTTGAATAACAATAATGCGATTTTGAGCTTGTTTTTGAAGGAAACAACTCGGGAGTTGCACTAAACCTCATTTTTCGCCATAAACTTCAATGCTGCATACTCAACTCAAAAAATTTTTTTCCTTTGCTAAAAAAATTCCAAAAAAATAAAATGTTATATTTTAAGGAATTGTGTTTATTTTACGATTCGTATTCGATTTTCAAACTGTGAAATGCTTTGACATTTTCTAAATTCGAAAAAATTAACGAGTTACAGCGTTTTCGAACTTATAAATGACCTTGAAAATTTTAGGCCAAATTTAATCGATTTTTACGATTTTTTTCATAGACATTTTCGAAAAATTGCTTCAACCAGCACCATTGAGGAAAGAGATTTTCTTCACGAATCCAACGGTGTTTTCAGAATTTCGAAGTTAGAAAATCTAACGAAGTTACAGCAATTTCGACTTAACATCGAGTTTTTTGGGTATTTTTTGAATAACAATAATGCGATTTTGAGCTTGTTTTTGAAGGAAACAACTCGGGAGTTGCACTAAACCTCATTTTTCGCCATAAACTTCAATGCTGCATACTCAACTCAAAAAATTTTTTTCCTTTAAAAATTGAAAATTTTGGAAAGGGTTACCCCTTTGCTAAAAAATGTCAAAAAAATAAAATGTTATATTTTAAGGAATTGTGTTTATTTTACGATTCGTATTCGATTTTCAAAATGTGAAATGCTTTGACATTTTCTAAATTCGAAAAAATGAACGAGTTACAGCGTTTTCGAACTTATAAATGACCTTGAAAATTTTAGGCCAAATTTAATCGATTTTTACGATTTTTTTCATAGACATTTTTGAAAAATTGCTTCAACCAGCACCATTGAGGTGCTTTGACATTTTCTAAATTCGAAAAAATTAACGAGTTAGAGCGTTTTCGAACTTATAAATGACCTTGAAAATTTTAGGCCAAATTTAATCGATTTTTACGATTTTTTTCATAGACATTTTCGAAAAATTGCTTCAACCAGCACCATTGAGGAAAGAGATTTTCTTCACGAATCCAACGGTGTTTTCAGAATTTCGAAGTTAGAAAATCTAACGAAGTTACAGCAATTTCGACTTAACATCGATTTTTTTGGGTTTTTTTTGAATAACAATTATGCGATTTTGAGCTTGTTTTTGAAGGAAACAACTCGGGAGTTGCACTGAACCTCATTTTTCGCCATAAACTTCAATGCTGCATACTCAACTCAAAAAATTTTTTTCCTTCAAAAATTGAAAATTTTGGAAAGGGTTACCCCTTTGCTATAAAAAGGCCAAAAAAATAAAATGTTATATTTTAAGGAATTGTGTTTATTTTACGATTCGTATTCAATTTCCAAACTGTGAAATGCTTTGACATTTTCTAAATTCGAAAAAATTAACGAGTTAGAGCGTTTTCGAACTTATAAATGACCTTGAAAATTTTAGGCCAAATTTAATCGATTTTTACGATTTTTTTCATAGACATTTTCGAAAAATTGCTTCAACCAGCACCATTGAGGAAAGAGATTTTCTTCACGAATCCAACGGTGTTTTCAGAATTTCGAATTGGAAAATCTAACGAAGTTACAGCAATTTCGACTTAGCATCGATTTTTTGGGTATTTTTTGAATAACAATTATGCGATTTTGAGCTTGTTTTTGAAGGAAACAACTCGGGAGTTGCACTAAACCTCATTTTTCGCCATAAACTTCAATGCTGCATACTCAACTCAAAAAAATTTTTTCCATCAAAAATTGAAAATTTTGGAAAGGGTTACCCCTTTGCTAAAAAAATGCAAAAAAAATAAAATGTTATATTTTAAGGAATTGTGTTTATTTTACGATTCGTATTCGATTTTCAAACTGTGAAATGCTTTGACATTTTCTAAATTCGAAAAAATTAACGAGTTAGAGCGTTTTCGAACTTATAAATGACCTTGAAAATTTTAGGCCAAATTTAATCGATTTTTACGATTTTTTTCATAGACATTTTCGAAAAATTGCTTCAACCAGCACCATTGAGGAAAGAGATTTTCTTCACGAATCCAACGGTGTTTTCAGAATTTCGAATTGGAAAATCTAACGAAGTTACAGCAATTTCGACTTAACATCGAGTTTTTTGGGTATTTTTTGAATAACAATAATGCGATTTTGAGCTTGTTTTTGAAGGAAACAACTCGGGAGTTGCACTAAACCTCATTTTTCGCCATAAACTTCAATGCTGCATACTCAACTCAAAAAATTTTTTTCCTTTAAAAATTGAAAATTTTGGAAAGGGTTACCCCTTTGCTAAAAAATGTCAAAAAAATAAAATGTTATATTTTAAGGAATTGTGTTTATTTTACGATTCGTATTCGATTTTCAAAATGTGAAATGCTTTGACATTTTCTAAATTCGAAAAAATGAACGAGTTACAGCGTTTTCGAACTTATAAATGACCTTGAAAATTTTAGGCCAAATTTAATCGATTTTTACGATTTTTTTCATAGACATTTTTGAAAAATTGCTTCAACCAGCACCATTGAGGTGCTTTGACATTTTCTAAATTCGAAAAAATTAACGAGTTAGAGCGTTTTCGAACTTATAAATGACCTTGAAAATTTTAGGCCAAATTTAATCGATTTTTACGATTTTTTTCATAGACATTTTCGAAAAATTGCTTCAACCAGCACCATTGAGGAAAGAGATTTTCTTCACGAATCCAACGGTGTTTTCAGAATTTCGAAGTTAGAAAATCTAACGAAGTTACAGCAATTTCGACTTAACATCGATTTTTTTGGGTTTTTTTTGAATAACAATTATGCGATTTTGAGCTTGTTTTTGAAGGAAACAACTCGGGAGTTGCACTGAACCTCATTTTTCGCCATAAACTTCAATGCTGCATACTCAACTCAAAAAATTTTTTTCCTTCAAAAATTGAAAATTTTGGAAAGGGTTACCCCTTTGATAAAAAAAAGCCAAAAAAATAAAATGTTATATTTTAAGGAATTGTGTTTATTTTACGATTCGTATTCAATTTCCAAACTGTGAAATGCTTTGACATTTTCTAAATTCGAAAAAATTAACGAGTTAGAGCGTTTTCGAACTTATAAATGACCTTGAAAATTTTAGGCCAAATTTAATCGATTTTTACGATTTTTTTCATAGACATTTTCGAAAAATTGCTTCAACCAGCACCATTGAGGAAAGAGATTTTCTTCACGAATCCAACGGTGTTTTCAGAATTTCGAATTGGAAAATCTAACGAAGTTACAGCAATTTCGACTTAGCATCGATTTTTTGGGTATTTTTTGAATAACAATTATGCGATTTTGAGCTTGTTTTTGAAGGAAACAACTCGGGAGTTGCACTAAACCTCATTTTTCGCCATAAACTTCAATGCTGCATACTCAACTCAAAAAATTTTTTTCCTTCAAAAATTGAAAATTTTGGAAAGGGTTACCCCTTTGCTAAAAAAATGCAAAAAAAATAAAATGTTATATTTTAAGGAATTGTGTTTATTTTACGATTCGTATTCGATTTTCAAACTGTGAAATGCTTTGACATTTTCTAAATTCGAAAAAATTAACGAGTTAGAGCGTTTTCGAACTTATAAATGACCTTGAAAATTTTAGGCCAAATTTAATCGATTTTTACGATTTTTTTCATAGACATTTTCGAAAAATTGCTTCAACCAGCACCATTGAGGAAAGAGATTTTCTTCACGAATCCAACGGTGTTTTCAGAATTTCGAAGTTAGAAAATCTAACGAAGTTACAGCAATTTCGACTTAACATCGATTTTTTTGGGTATTTTTTGAATAACAATTATGCGATTTTGAGCTTGTTTTTGAAGGAAACAACTCAGGAGTTGCACTAAAACTCATTTTTCGCCATAAACTTCAATGCTGCATACTCAACTCAAAAAATTTTTTTCCTTCAAAAATTGAAAATTTTGGAAAGGGTTACCCCTTTGCTAAAAAAATGCCAAAAAAATAAAATATTATATTTTAAGGAATTGTGTTTATTTTACGATTCGTATTCGATTTCCAAACTGTGAAATGCTTTGACATTTTCTAAATTCGAAAAAATTAACGAGTTAGAGCGTTTTCGAACTTATAAATGACCTTGAAAATTTTAGGCCAAATTTAATCGATTTTTACGATTTTTTTCATAGACATTTTCGAAAAATTGCTTCAACCAGCACCATTGAGGAAAGAGATTTTCTTCACGAATCCAACGGTGTTTTCAGAATTTCGAAGTTAGAAAATCTAACGAAGTTACAGCAATTTCGACTTAACATCGAGTTTTTTGGGTATTTTTTGAATAACAATAATGCGATTTTGAGCTTGTTTTTGAAGGAAACAACTCGGGAGTTGCACTAAACCTCATTTTTCGCCATAAACTTCAATGCTGCATACTCAACTCAAAAAATTTTTTTCCTTTAAAAATTGAAAATTTTGGAAAGGGTTACCCCTTTGCTAAAAAATGTCAAAAAAATAAAATGTTATATTTTAAGGAATTGTGTTTATTTTACGATTCGTATTCGATTTTCAAAATGTGAAATGCTTTGACATTTTCTAAATTCGAAAAAATGAACGAGTTACAGCGTTTTCGAACTTATAAATGACCTTGAAAATTTTAGGCCAAATTTAATCGATTTTTACGATTTTTTTCATAGACATTTTTGAAAAATTGCTTCAACCAGCACCATTGAGGTGCTTTGACATTTTCTAAATTCGAAAAAATTAACGAGTTAGAGCGTTTTCGAACTTATAAATGACCTTGAAAATTTTAGGCCAAATTTAATCGATTTTTACGATTTTTTTCATAGACATTTTCGAAAAATTGCTTCAACCAGCACCATTGAGGAAAGAGATTTTCTTCACGAATCCAACGGTGTTTTCAGAATTTCGAAGTTAGAAAATCTAACGAAGTTACAGCAATTTCGACTTAACATCGATTTTTTTGGGTTTTTTTTGAATAACAATTATGCGATTTTGAGCTTGTTTTTGAAGGAAACAACTCGGGAGTTGCACTGAACCTCATTTTTCGCCATAAACTTCAATGCTGCATACTCAACTCAAAAAATTTTTTTCCTTCAAAAATTGAAAATTTTGGAAAGGGTTACCCCTTTGCTAAAAAAAGGCCAAAAAAATAAAATGTTATATTTTAAGGAATTGTGTTTATTTTACGATTCGTATTCAATTTCCAAACTGTGAAATGCTTTGACATTTTCTAAATTCGAAAAAATTAACGAGTTAGAGCGTTTTCGAACTTATAAATGACCTTGAAAATTTTAGGCCAAATTTAATCGATTTTTACGATTTTTTTCATAGACATTTTCGAAAAATTGCTTCAACCAGCACCATTGAGGAAAGAGATTTTCTTCACGAATCCAACGGTGTTTTCAGAATTTCGAATTGGAAAATCTAACGAAGTTACAGCAATTTCGACTTAGCATCGATTTTTTGGGTATTTTTTGAATAACAATTATGCGATTTTGAGCTTGTTTTTGAAGGAAACAACTCGGGAGTTGCACTAAACCTCATTTTTCGCCATAAACTTCAATGCTGCATACTCAACTCAAAAAATTTTTTTCCATCAAAAATTGAAAATTTTGGAAAGGGTTACCCCTTTGCTAAAAAAATGCAAAAAAAATAAAATGTTATATTTTAAGGAATTGTGTTTATTTTACGATTCGTATTCGATTTTCAAACTGTGAAATGCTTTGACATTTTCTAAATTCGAAAAAATTAACGAGTTAGAGCGTTTTCGAACTTATAAATGACCTTGAAAATTTTAGGCCAAATTTAATCGATTTTTACGATTTTTTTCATAGACATTTTCGAAAAATTGCTTCAACCAGCACCATTGAGGAAAGAGATTTTCTTCACGAATCCAACGGTGTTTTCAGAATTTCGAATTGGAAAATCTAACGAAGTTACAGCAATTTCGACTTAACATCGAGTTTTTTGGGTATTTTTTGAATAACAATAATGCGATTTTGAGCTTGTTTTTGAAGGAAACAACTCGGGAGTTGCACTAAACCTCATTTTTCGCCATAAACTTCAATGCTGCATACTCAACTCAAAAAATTTTTTTCCTTTAAAAATTGAAAATTTTGGAAAGGGTTACCCCTTTGCTAAAAAATGTCAAAAAAATAAAATGTTATATTTTAAGGAATTGTGTTTATTTTACGATTCGTATTCGATTTTCAAAATGTGAAATGCTTTGACATTTTCTAAATTCGAAAAAATGAACGAGTTACAGCGTTTTCGAACTTATAAATGACCTTGAAAATTTTAGGCCAAATTTAATCGATTTTTACGATTTTTTTCATAGACATTTTTGAAAAATTGCTTCAACCAGCACCATTGAGGTGCTTTGACATTTTCTAAATTCGAAAAAATTAACGAGTTAGAGCGTTTTCGAACTTATAAATGACCTTGAAAATTTTAGGCCAAATTTAATCGATTTTTACGATTTTTTTCATAGACATTTTCGAAAAATTGCTTCAACCAGCACCATTGAGGAAAGAGATTTTCTTCACGAATCCAACGGTGTTTTCAGAATTTCGAAGTTAGAAAATCTAACGAAGTTACAGCAATTTCGACTTAACATCGATTTTTTTGGGTTTTTTTTGAATAACAATTATGCGATTTTGAGCTTGTTTTTGAAGGAAACAACTCGGGAGTTGCACTGAACCTCATTTTTCGCCATAAACTTCAATGCTGCATACTCAACTCAAAAAATTTTTTTCCTTCAAAAATTGAAAATTTTGGAAAGGGTTACCCCTTTGATAAAAAAAAGCCAAAAAAATAAAATGTTATATTTTAAGGAATTGTGTTTATTTTACGATTCGTATTCAATTTCCAAACTGTGAAATGCTTTGACATTTTCTAAATTCGAAAAAATTAACGAGTTAGAGCGTTTTCGAACTTATAAATGACCTTGAAAATTTTAGGCCAAATTTAATCGATTTTTACGATTTTTTTCATAGACATTTTCGAAAAATTGCTTCAACCAGCACCATTGAGGAAAGAGATTTTCTTCACGAATCCAACGGTGTTTTCAGAATTTCGAATTGGAAAATCTAACGAAGTTACAGCAATTTCGACTTAGCATCGATTTTTTGGGTATTTTTTGAATAACAATTATGCGATTTTGAGCTTGTTTTTGAAGGAAACAACTCGGGAGTTGCACTAAACCTCATTTTTCGCCATAAACTTCAATGCTGCATACTCAACTCAAAAAATTTTTTTCCTTCAAAAATTGAAAATTTTGGAAAGGGTTACCCCTTTGCTAAAAAAATGCAAAAAAAATAAAATGTTATATTTTAAGGAATTGTGTTTATTTTACGATTCGTATTCGATTTTCAAACTGTGAAATGCTTTGACATTTTCTAAATTCGAAAAAATTAACGAGTTAGAGCGTTTTCGAACTTATAAATGACCTTGAAAATTTTAGGCCAAATTTAATCGATTTTTACGATTTTTTTCATAGACATTTTCGAAAAATTGCTTCAACCAGCACCATTGAGGAAAGAGATTTTCTTCACGAATCCAACGGTGTTTTCAGAATTTCGAAGTTAGAAAATCTAACGAAGTTACAGCAATTTCGACTTAACATCGATTTTTTTGGGTATTTTTTGATTAACAATTATGCGATTTTGAGCTTGTTTTTGAAGGAAACAACTCAGGAGTTGCACTAAAACTCATTTTTCGCCATAAACTTCAATGCTGCATACTCAACTCAAAAAATTTTTTTCCTTCAAAAATTGAAAATTTTGGAAAGGGTTACCCCTTTGCTAAAAAAATGCCAAAAAAATAAAATATTATATTTTAAGGAATTGTGTTTATTTTACGATTCGTATTCGATTTCCAAACTGTGAAATGCTTTGACATTTTCTAAATTCGAAAAAATTAACGAGTTAGAGCGTTTTCGAACTTATAAATGACCTTGAAAATTTTAGGCCAAATTTAATCGATTTTTACGATTTTTTTCATAGACATTTTCGAAAAATTGCTTCAACCAGCACCATTGAGGAAAGAGATTTTCTTCACGAATTTAACGGTGTTTTCAGAATTTCGAAGTTAGATAATCTAACGAAGTTACAGCAATTTCGACTTAACATCGATTTTTTGGGTATTTTTTGAATAACAATTATGCGATTTTGAGCTTGTTTTTGAAGGAAACAACTCGGGAGTTGCACTAAACCTCATTTTTCGCCATAAACTTCAATGCTGCATACTCAACTCAAAAAACAGTTTTCCTTCAAAAATTGAAAATTTTGGAAAGGGTTACCCCTTTGCTAAAAAATGTCAAAAAAATAAAATGTTATATTTTAAGGAATTGTGTTTATTTCACGATTCGTATTCGATTTTCAAACTGTGAAATGCTTTGACATTTTCTAAATTCGAAAAAATTAACGAGTTAGAGCGTTTTCGAACTTATAAATGACCTTGAAAATTTTAGGACAAATTTAATCGATTTTTACGTTTTTTTTATAGACATTTTCGAATAATTGCTTTAACCAGCACCATTGAGGAAAGAGATTTTCTTCACGAATCCAACGGTGTTTTCAGAATTTCGAAGTTAGAAAATCTAACGAAGTTACAGCAATTTCGACTTAACATCGATTTTTTTGGGTATTTTTTGAATAACAATTATGCGATTTTGAGCTTGTTTTTGAAGGAAACAACTCGGGAGTTACGCTAAACCTCATTTTTCGCCATAAACTTCAATACTGCATACTCAACTCAAAAAATTTTTTTTCTTCAAAAATTGAAAATTTTGGAAAGGGTTACCCCTTTGCTAAAAAAATGCCAAAAAAATAAAATGTTATATTTTAAGGAATTTTGTTTATTTTACGATTCGTATTCGATTTTCAAACTGTGAAATGCTTTGACATTTTCTAAATTCGAAAAAATTAACGAGTTAGAGCGTTTTCGAACTTATAAATGACCTTGAAAATTTTAGGCCAAATTTAATCGATTTTTACGATTTTTTTCATAGACATTTTCGAAAAATTGCTTCAACCAGCACCATTGAGGAAAGAGATTTTCTTCACGAATCTAACGGTGTTTTCAGAATTTCGAAGTTAGAAAATCTAACGAAGTTACAGCAATTTCGACTTAACATCGATTTTTTTGGGTATTTTTTGAATAACAATTATGCGATTTTGAGCTTGTTTTTGAAGGAAACAACTCGGGAGTTGCACTAAACCTCATTTTTCGCCATAAACTTCAATGCTGCATACTCAACTCAAAAAATTTTTTTTCTTCAAAAATTGAAAATTTTGGAAAGGGTTACCCCTTTGCTAAAAAAATGCCAAAAAAATAAAATGTTATATATTAAGGAATTGTGTTTATTTTACGATTCGTATTCAATTTCCAAACTGTGAAATGCTTTGACATTTTCTAAATTCGAAAAAATTAACGAGTTAGAGCGTTTTCGAACTTATAAATGACCTTGAAAATTTTAGGCCAAATTTAATCGATTTTTACGATTTTTTTCATAGACATTTTCGAAAAATTGCTTCAACCAGCACCATTGAGGAAAGAGATTTTCTTCACGAATTTAACGGTGTTTTCAGAATTTCGAAGTTAGATAATCTAACGAAGTTACAGCAATTTCGACTTAACATCGATTTTTTGGGTATTTTTTGAATAACAATTATGCGATTTTGAGCTTGTTTTTGAAGGAAACAACTCGGGAGTTGCACTAAACCTCATTTTTCGCCATAAACTTCAATGCTGCATACTCAACTCAAAAAACAGTTTTCCTTCAAAAATTGAAAATTTTGGAAAGGGTTACCCCTTTGCTAAAAAATGTCAAAAAAATAAAATGTTATATTTTAAGGAATTGTGTTTATTTCACGATTCGTATTCGATTTTCAAACTGTGAAATGCTTTGACATTTTCTAAATTCGAAAAAATTAACGAGTTAGAGCGTTTTCGAACTTATAAATGACCTTGAAAATTTTAGGACAAATTTAATCGATTTTTACGTTTTTTTTATAGACATTTTCGAATAATTGCTTTAACCAGCACCATTGAGGAAAGAGATTTTCTTCACGAATCCAACGGTGTTTTCAGAATTTCGAAGTTAGAAAATCTAACGAAGTTACAGCAATTTCGACTTAACATCGATTTTTTTGGGTATTTTTTGAATAACAATTATGCGATTTTGAGCTTGTTTTTGAAGGAAACAACTCGGGAGTTACGCTAAACCTCATTTTTCGCCATAAACTTCAATACTGCATACTCAACTCAAAAAATTTTTTTTCTTCAAAAATTGAAAATTTTGGAAAGGGTTACCCCTTTGCTAAAAAAATGCCAAAAAAATAAAATGTTATATTTTAAGGAATTTTGTTTATTTTACGATTCGTATTCGATTTTCAAACTGTGAAATGCTTTGACATTTTCTAAATTCGAAAAAATTAACGAGTTAGAGCGTTTTCGAACTTATAAATGACCTTGAAAATTTTAGGCCAAATTTAATCGATTTTTACGATTTTTTTCATAGACATTTTCGAAAAATTGCTTCAACCAGCACCATTGAGGAAAGAGATTTTCTTCACGAATCTAACGGTGTTTTCAGAATTTCGAAGTTAGAAAATCTAACGAAGTTACAGCAATTTCGACTTAACATCGATTTTTTTGGGTATTTTTTGAATAACAATTATGCGATTTTGAGCTTGTTTTTGAAGGAAACAACTCGGGAGTTGCACTGAACCTCATTTTTCGCCATAAACTTCAATGCTGCATACTCAACTCAAAAAATTTTTTTTCTTCAAAAATTGAAAATTTTGGAAAGGGTTACCCCTTTGCTAAAAAAATGCCAAAAAAATAAAATGTTATATTTTAAGGAATTGTGTTTATTTTACGATTCGTATTCAATTTCCAAACTGTGAAATGCTTTGACATTTTCTAAATTCGAAAAAATTAACGAGTTAGAGCGTTTTCGAACTTATAAATGACCTTGAAAATTTTAGGCCAAATTTAATCAATTTTTACGATTTTTTTCATAGACATTTTCGAAAAATTGCTTCAACCAGCACAATTGAGGAAAGAGATTTTCTTCACGAATCCAACGGTGTTTTCAGAATTTCGAAGTTAGAAAATCTAACGAAGTTAAAGCAATTTCGACTTAGCATCGATTTTTTGGGTATTTTTTGAATAACAATTATGCGATTTTGAGCTTGTTTTTGAAGGAAACAACTCGGGAGTTGCACTAAACCTCATTTTTCGCCATAAACTTCAATGCTGCATACTCAATTCAAAAAAATTTTTTCCTTCAAAAATTGAAAATTTTGGAAAGGGTTACCCCTTTGCTAAAAAAATGCCAAAAAAATAAAATGTTATATTTTAAGGAATTTTGTTTATTTTACGATTCGTATTCGATTTTCAAACTGTGAAATGCTTTGACATTTTCTAAATTCGAAAAAATTAACGAGTTAGAGCGTTTTCGAACTTATAAATGACCTTGAAAATTTTAGTCCAAATTTAATCGATTTTTACGATTTTTTTCATAGACATTTTCGAAAAATTGCTTCAACCAGCACCATTGAGGAAAGAGATTTTCTTCACGAATCCAACGGTGTTTTCAGAATTTCGAAGTTAGAAAATCTAACGAAGTTACAGCAATTTCGACTTAACATCGATTTTTTTGGGTATTTTTTGAATAACAATTATGCGATTTTGAGCTTGTTTTTATTTATTTTATTTATTTATTTATTTATTCGCATCTTTGCAACACTAAGCCTATTTGGCCAAAAATTCGCATTGCATATGTAACAATATGCCCAAGTACAAAAATAAAACTTAACTCTCACTAAAATCTAAATTATGAACTATTCTTATTTGATTACAAAAAAAAGAAATGGTTATTATAGGCTCCCCAGCCAATTAAAAACAAAACAGGAATAATGAAAAGCATCTAATCCTATGATGTTAGCAACAACATTCATGAAAGAGGAAAAAAAAAGAATACTACAAGCGTAGAAAATGGCACATGTTCAGAAGCGGCAGCAAAAGCATATGGAAAAAGAAAAAAATAAGTCAATTAAAAAAGGGGCAAAAAGCAGAAATCAGGATTCCTCAAAGTTAAAGTAACCTGTAATTTTCAATCGAAAAGCATTGTTTGAATGAGAAAAAATTCTCAAATCAATAGGTAAAAAATTCCAGCACCGAGCAATACGTACAGCGAAAGACTTTTCGTATGAAGAACATGATATCCTAGCAATAACAATTTGAGTATTTCTAACCGAACGGGAGAAGGTAAATAAATCGCGTAAAGGAAAAGGTACACCATTTTTAATTATTTTATGAAACAAAAGCAGGTTAGTACAATTGATATAGTTCTCGAAGGAAACACCAAGAAACTCTCTGACGAATTCTGTTACATGTTCACGCCTGCGGACACTAAATACAAATCGAACAATGATATTAATAATACGCCTTAACCTCTGAATGTTGCCTATGGTAGTACCAGACACAACCTCAAGACCATATCTAATAGAAGGCATTAACAATGCATGGGCCAATCGTTTTCTAACCCATAGAGGCAAATAAATGTTTGTAGAATATATCCTACGCAGGGTATAGTACACTCTACTATGTACATGGTCAATATGAGCCCCAAAATTTAGATTCTTATCAAGTACCAACCCAAGACACTTAAGCTCATCCACAAAGCTAACCTCATCATATCCCAACAAAAGATGAAAATCAAACACATTATTTCCAAACAACAAGGCTTTAGTCTTTAACGGGTTAATTGTGAAGGCATTAGTACTGGTCCATCGACAAACTTGACCCAAACAACGATTAATTCCAATCTCCAAAGCATCAGGACAATCACGTTGGCCATTAAAAAGAAGTAGAACATCATCTGCATATAAGAAAACTGTGCAAATAGATAGATCTAAGCATTCAGGTAAATCATTTATGTATAGAAGAAATAGCAAGGGCCCCAAGACCGAACCTTGGGGAACACCAGAGGCCAGAGGAAGAATAGAGGAAACATTGCCATTCAAGCTAACAAATTGAGACCTACCACCTAAGTAGGATAAAATAAGTCTGCATGCAGAATTAGAAAAATTGAATTTTGAACAAAGTTTCTCTACTAAAATCTTGTAAGATATGGAATTAAATGCCTTAGTCAAATCAAGGGAAACCAAAACACTAAATCTATCCAAATTGTTATTCATTCTTATAGAGTCCGTAAGCTGAAGGAGTAAAGTGGTTGTACTATGGCCTTTACGAAATCCATGCTGGTTTTGAAAAATTCTATTTGTAAATTGTAAAAGAATCTGATCTTTCATAATATGTTCGCAAACCTTCGACAAAACAGGCAGAATGGAAATAGGTCTCAGATCTTCCAGGCTATTGACCGAAGCTCTCTTCGGAATAGGAACTACACGAGCTGTTTTCCATGCAGTAGGAAAAACAGAGGAAGTCAGAATTGCATTTACCAAATCCAATATGACACCAGATAGATGAGGAAAAAGAATATTTAAGAACTGCACAGAAACTCCATCAACTCCAATTGCTTTCGACTTAATCTTAGATATAGCAACAGCAATATCATCAATACCAATGCAATCAAAAGAAAATCCATCTTCACTAAAAGAAAAAGTATTGATATCAATAATATCATGCAAATTAGATTGCGCGCCATGCGCAAAGAATTCATTGACGTCATCTATGTCGCCATTGTACACGAAAGCATCATCACCAATGCAACCAGAACCACGAAGCACTTTCCATAAACCATCCGCATTAAGCCCACCGAAACGTCTTACAAAATACTTCCGTCTCTCTCTCCGAATTAGAGATTTAGTTTTATTTCTATATCTGCAAAAAGTTCGCCAGTTTTCTGGTGTTCTGTTCAATTGGTACTCAGAGTAAGCCATATCCCTCAAAGACTTAGTGAAAACAATATCGTTGGAGTTCATCCACTCATCACCAAACAAAACGACTCTTTTCCTCAAAACAGGAACAAAAGAAAAAAGACTTTCAAATAGGTTAGTCAGAATAGTACACTTTTCATTTACATCTGAAGACATGTACATATCAGAGAAATTAAAACTGTCCAAAAAATTAAGAACTCCAGACATATCAATGTTATTGTAGTCATAAAATTCCACAAAGGGATCTGTCCTACTCATGCGAAAATCAAAAGCCGCAAATATCAATGCATGGCGAGAAATCGCAGGGCATTGAACCTGGTCCGATAAATGTTCACTTAAATTAGAACTCAGGAGCATAAAGTCTAACAAGGTTGTGGTGCCATGCACTGCATCAAAGTGTGTGGGCCTAGAATTGTGCAAAACGGATAAACATAATCTACAGCAGGTCGAACGAACTAAAGAAGAAGAAGAAATATTGAACAAGTTGCAATTGAAGTCACCAACAACTATTATATTGGAAAACTGTATGAAAAGATCACGATGAGTTTCCTCAAACGTGGCAAAATCACCTGGAGGAGGCAGGTATACAACCCCAAATAATATCTTAGCCGAACCAGAATAAAGTTCAATAAAGAGAGACTCACACATCCCCAAAATGGAACTTTTAAAAACCAACTTATGTTTAAGGTTCGATGAAATATATATGCCTACGCCACCGCCCCTAGAATTCTTGCGGTCATTTCTATGTAAAGTATATCCTGGAACATTAACAGAGCGTGAAGAAACAGGGGATTTAAGCCAGGTCTCAGAAATTCCTACAACATCAAGCTTAGATTCATATAAAATCGATTTAAGTTCATCAAATTTAGATGAGTAAGCTGAAGGTCTCATGCTCTGGCAATTTAAATGGGCTACCTTTAATTTGTCATTACATTCTCTCAATATTGAGTTTATAAAATTGTTGTTGCTAACAACAGGACCAAGGTTTAAGTTAGAAGACATCAAAGGTATAAGAATCTTCTGTTGCGGGGAGCCAAAAATTGAGAAATATTAGTAAACTAGGTCTATTTGTAATCATAACGAAGAAAATCCTAAAACCCATATAATATATTAAATTTAAATTCATATAATATATTAAATTCAAATTACTGCTAAGCAGCTGATCATTATAAATTATGAGATCCATAAAAAAAACTAACAAATTATTTGTTATATACATACATAATCAATCGAAGTATTTACACATTTGTTCAGAAATAGAGAAAAAAAAAAATACAAAAATATTCAAATTATTCAAAAATTTTCGAAAATAGAAAAATTTACCAAAAAAATTGTTAATCAAATCTCTAAGAATTACAATAAACGTACGTGTAGAACGGATTATGATGTTTCGCCACCAGACGACTCAAGAAGCGCAACGCACTCATCAACACCACGAATAACTTCGCTTCCATCATGTAACGATAACTTGACCCTCAAATTGTCACCGTGCAAGATTCTGTATTTAACAGCCAGTTGTTTTCGAAGTAGTTGCTTGCAAATCATGTTGAAGTGGCTTGCTGCAGGAGAATAGTGATCGTTTAAATATACCCGGCGTTCAACATCATTGCCAGCACCATTAAAAAAGTCACACACCCTCAACGACCGTGTTTTCCAGTATTCGCTCATAATAGCATCTCGAATCATTACATTATTTAATTTAAGCAGAATAAACTTTCGGTTACTTATGTAGCAAACATGGTTTATGTCTTGCTTAGTAATGTCAACCTTGAAGAAAGCACCTAATGAGACAACAGTGCCAACTAAATCAGTAATTCCACCGGGTAGGCCACCAATGATTATGTCCCCACGATTAAGACGTCGATGTAACATGTTATTTTCCATTTCCAACTTGGAAATCCTAAGAGATGTTGAAGTTTCCACAGATATTATTTTTTTATTACATTCAACAATGTCTGCTCTAATGCCACTCATACATGTAGACATCTCTGTTTTTATATCATCCAAAGCATCTTTAATCGCCATTTGGTCACTATTATTCTTTGTGATGAAATCATCCAGCTTTCTTTCTAAACTGCATATGTCAGTAAAAAAACCATTTGTGCCAATATTATTTTCACACGAGTTACATATAAAGGCGCTTGATTTCACAGACCTCAGCGCAAGTAAATCTTTCTCCGATAGTTTGACGCAGTTGGCATGGAACCAGCGGGAGCACAGTCTGCACATCACACTCCCAGATTTATTTATTGGCTCCTCGCAGCAACCACATTTTAGAGATTTGTTTCCCGGCATAGCTCAAAAATAACAAAGCAGCAAACACAACAGCAACAACAACAGCACGCAAAGAGGAATACAAAAATATCAAAATATCCAGTTAGGAATTCAGCAATAGCAATGCAATAACAACGGCAACGATGGTTATGCAACTCAACACCAGCTTGGGAGAATATGATTCTCTGTAGATTCGGCCAATTTACAGGAAAACTTGATAAAATTCCAAAAGCCTGCAGTTTGTTTAATGTAAAGCGCGAAAAAATACTTCAACTGAAGAACAGTATAATAGAGAATTTTAAAAAGAATGATCAGCTGTCAAACGCACACTTCTACTCAGGCATAGGGTTGCCAATTAACTTTGAAGGAAGCAACTCGGGAGTTGCACTAAACCTCATTTTTCGCCATAAACTTCAATGCTGCATACTCAACTCAAAAATTTTTTTTCCTTCAAAAATTGAAAATTTTGGAAAGGGTTACCCCTTTGCTAAAAAAATGCCAAAAAAATAAAATATTATATTTTAAGGAATTGTGTTTATTTTACGATTCGTATTCGATTTCCAAACTGTGAAATGCTTTGACATTTTCTAAATTCGAAAAAATTAACGAGTTAGAGCGTTTTCGAACTTATAAATGACCTTGAAAATTTTAGGCCAAATTTAATCGATTTTTACGATTTTTTTCATAGACATTTTCGAAAAATTGCTTCAACCAGCACCATTGAGGAAAGAGATTTTCTTCACGAATCCAACGGTGTTTTCAGAATTTCGAAGTTAGAAAATCTAACGAAGTTACAGCAATTTCGACTTAACATCGATTTTTTTGGGTTTTTTTTGAATAACAATTATGCGATTTTGAGCTTGTTTTTGAAGGAAACAACTCGGGAGTTGCACTGAACCTCATTTTTCGCCATAAACTTCAATGCTGCATACTCAACTCAAAAAATTTTTTTCCTTCAAAAATTGAAAATTTTGGAAAGGGTTACCCCTTTGCTAAAAAAAAGCCAAAAAAATAAAATGTTATATTTTAAGGAATTGTGTTTATTTTACGATTCGTATTCAATTTCCAAACTGTGAAATGCTTTGACATTTTCTAAATTCGAAAAAATGAACGAGTTAGAGCGTTTTCGAACTTATAAATGACCTTGAAAATTTTAGGCCAAATTTAATCGATTTTTACGATTTTTTTCATAGACATTTTCGAAAAATTGCTTCAACCAGCACCATTGAGGAAAGAGATTTTCTTCACGAATCCAACGGTGTTTTCAGAATTTCGAATTGGAAAATCTAACGAAGTTACAGCAATTTCGACTTAGCATCGATTTTTTGGGTATTTTTTGAATAACAATTATGCGATTTTGAGCTTGTTTTTGAAGGAAACAACTCGGGAGTTGCACTAAACCTCATTTTTCGCCATAAACTTCAATGCTGCATACTCAACTCAAAAAATTTTTTTCCTTCAAAAATTGAAAATTTTGGAAAGGGTTACCCCTTTGCTAAAAAAATGCAAAAAAAATAAAATTTTATATTTTAAGGAATTGTGTTTATTTTACGATTCGTATTCGATTTTCAAACTGTGAAATGCTTTGACATTTTCTAAATTCGAAAAAATTAACGAGTTAGAGCGTTTTCGAACTTATAAATGACCTTGAAAATTTTAGGCCAAATTTAATCGATTTTTACGATTTTTTTCATAGACATTTTCGAAAAATTGCTTCAACCAGCACCATTGAGGAAAGAGATTTTCTTCACGAATCCAACGGTGTTTTCAGAATTTCGAAGTTAGAAAATCTAACGAAGTTACAGCAATTTCGACTTAACATCGATTTTTTTGGGTATTTTTTGAATAACAATTATGCGATTTTGAGCTTGTTTTTGAAGGAAACAACTCGGGAGTTGCACTAAACCTCATTTTTCGCCATAAACTTCAATGCTGCATACTCAACTCAAAAAATTTTTTCCTTCAAAAATTGAAAATTTTGGAAAGGGTTACCCCTTTGCTAAAAAAATGCCAAAAAAATAAAATATTATATTTTAAGGAATTGTGTTTATTTTACGATTCGTATTCGATTTCCAAACTGTGAAATGCTTTGACATTTTCTAAATTCGAAAAAATGAACGAGTTAGAGCGTTTTCGAACTTATAAATGACCTTGAAAATTTTAGGCCAAATTTATTCGATTTTTACGATTTTTTTCATAGACATTTTCGAAAAATTGCTTCAACCAGCACCATTGAGGAAAGAGATTTTCTTCACGAATTTAACGGTGTTTTCAGAATTTCGAAGTTAGAAAATCTAACGAAGTTACAGCAATTTCGACTTAACATCGATTTTTTGGGTATTTTTTGAATAACAATTATGCGATTTTGAGCTTGTTTTTGAAGGAAACAACTCGGGAGTTGCACTAAACCTCATTTTTCGCCATAAACTTCAATGCTGCATACTCAACTCAAAAAATTTTTTCCTTCAAAAATTGAAAATTTTGGAAAGGGTTACCCCTTTGCTAAAAAAATGTCAAAAAATAAAATGTTATATTTTAAGGAAATGTGTTTATTTTACGATTCGTATTCGATTTTCAAACTGTGAAATGCTTTGACATTTTCTAAATTCGAAAAAATGAGCGAGTTACAGCGTTTTCGAACTTATAAATGACCTTGAAAATTTTAGGCTAAATTTAATCGACTTTTACGATTTTTTTCATAGACATTTTCGAAAAATTGCTTTAACCAGCACCATTGAGGAAAGAGATTTTCTTCACGAATCCAACGGTGTTTTCAGAATTTCGAAGTTAGAAAATCTAACGAAGTTACAGCAATTTCGACTTAACATCGATTTTTTGGGTATTTTTTGAATAACAATTATGCGATTTTGAGCTTGTTTTTGAAGGAAACAGCTCGGGAGTTGCACTAAACCTCATTTATCGCCATAAACTTCAATGCTGCATACTCAACTCAAAAAATTTTTTTCCTTCAAAAATTGAAAATTTTGGAAAGGGTTACCCCTTTGCTAAAAAATGTCAAAAAAATAAAATGTTATATTTTAAGGAATTGTGTTTATTTCACGATTCGTATTCGATTTTCAAACTGTGAAATGCTTTGACATTTTCTAAATTCGAAAAAATTAACGAGTTAGAGCGTTTTCGAACTTATAAATGACCTTGAAAATTTTAGGACAAATTTAATCGATTTTTACGTTTTTTTTATAGACATTTTCGAAAAATTGCTTTAACCAGCACCATTGAGGAAAGAGATTTTCTTCACGAATCCAACGGTGTTTTTTTTGAGAATTTCGAAGTTAGAAAATCTAACGAAGTTACAGCAATTTCGACTTAACATCGATTTTTTTGGGTATTTTTTGAATAACAATTATGCGATTTTGAGCTTGTTTTTGAAGGAAACAACTCGGGAGTTACGCTAAACCTCATTTTTCGCCATAAACTTCAATGCTGCATACTCAACTCAAAAAATTTTTTTTCTTCAAAAATTGAAAATTTTGGAAAGGGTTACCCCTTTGCTAAAAAAACGCCAAAAAAATAAAATGTTATATTTTAAGGAATTTTGTTTATTTTACGATTCGTATTCGATTTTCAAACTGTGAAATGCTTTGACATTTTCTAAATTCGAAAAAATTAACGAGTTAGAGCGTTTTCGAACTTATAAATGACCTTGAAAATTTTAGGCCAAATTTAATCGATTTTTGCGATTTTTTTCATAGACATTTTCGAAAAATTGCTTCAACCAGCACCATTGAGGAAAGAGATTTTCTTCACGAATCTAACGGTGTTTTCAGAATTTCGAAGTTAGAAAATCTAACGAAGTTACAGCAATTTCGACTTAATATCGATTTTTTTGGGTATTTTTTGAATAACAATTATGCGATTTTGAGCTTGTTTTTGAAGGAAACAACTCGGGAGGTCTAAAGGCTCGTAGAAAAGTTGCAGACGGTCGCATGTAGAACGGGCTCCCATTATACACCAAAAATCTTGGAATATAGCACAAACTCCTCATCAATTCATACATCAAACTGAAGCAGGGAAACCACACCACAACATCCGAACAAAGTTTTTTAACACCAGGGCTCCGGTGAGCGAACATTTTATTATTATTTTATTGATTTTTGTTTGGAACAATTTCACTCAAAATCAAAAACTCCGAATAAACAAAAACAATCCAGAACAAATAAAATATATCTGCTGCCCTTGTCTAACGAACTTACGGATGACACATAATCGATAAACCAAACGAAAGTTATCGATAAGTAAATGCAAAAAGGTAGTGCAGGGTTCGAAGCTATGCCAAGTACCATTCAAACACCCAAGAGGAAATGTACTGAAATAACATCGCCGGAAAACTTACAAACAGCCAAACCAAATATGGAGTCAAGTGAATTAATTGATCTGATCAAAGATACTATTAATAATAATTTAGATGACAAGCTTAAAATGCTCCCAACAAAATCTGATTTGGAAGATATAAAACAAGAAATCACTTCTATAGGATCAGAAATAAATTCATTAAAAGCGGAGAATCAAAACCTGCGGGAGGAGCTTAATAAGGTAAAAAAGGAAAATGCAGAACAAAAAAAAGACATCACATGGTTACAAAATCAAATAAGGTCCAATAAAATATTTATAAAAGGATTAATTTCTGCTACCAAACCTATGGATGAAGTTAGAAAACTTTTCAGGGAAACATTAAAGATAACAGCGGATATATCAAATGTGCGTAAAGTTTTTGAACGTAATGGAAAAATGGCAGTGCTAGTGGAACTAGGTACCCCACAAGCTATAGATGAAGTTTTTCGCAACACTAAAAATTTGGCTGGCACAAACATATCAGTTGAACGAGACTTGATACCAAAAAGACAGCAACAAAAGAAAGCATTCCTGGGACTAAGGAAACAAATATTAGCAGTTAGCAAGCAATATAAGATTTTAGTAAGAGATGATAAACTCAAAATAAATAATATTTGGTTCAAATGGAATAACGAAAATAAGCTTATATGTGGTAATTCAAATGGAGAAGAGGAGCTAGTTAAACTATATGGAGAAAATATCAAATCAATTAACATCAACTTTAATCAACTAAGTCAAAATTTATTTTCAAAAAACTAAAAGTACCCACTACGGAAGAAAATTCTAAAACCTTATCAATTGTGGCATATAATATAAATGGGATTGAAAATAAATATTTATTCCCTACATTTTTCCAATACATTAAGCAGTTCGAAATATTTTTATTACAAGAAACTCATCTAGAAAAAGAAAAAACAGAAAGGGCAAGGTCTTACTTCAATGGATTTCATTTGTTTTTCAAACCTGCTATACGAATACACAGATTTGGTAGAGCTATTGGAGGAAGCATACTTGGTATAAGTAAAAATCTAAAAGATTTTGGAATATCGCATGAAGTCAATGAGAACGAAGATCTCACTATTAAATTGTTCAACAAGCACAATACCATTACTATAATTCCCCAATATTTAAGACCGGTTAGCTGGGATATTGATTTTAGGCGGTTAAAACAGATATTTCAAGATGTTGAAGTACCAAATGCTGTAATAATGGGAGATCTAAATGTTAGAATTGGAGAGCTGCGGCAGGATATAGGAGAATTTTACACTGAAAACTTTTATGCCGGTTATGAAGTCAGAAAATCGAAAGATAAGATTATAAATCAAAAAGGTAAACAATTTATACAATTCTGCAACGATTACAATATATTCGTATTAAATGGTGTAACCAAAGGCGACGAGGACGGAAAATGCACATATGTTAGCACAATGGGGGAATCGGTAAACGATATATGTGCTGTATCTAAAGAAACGTTGGATATTGTTAATGAATTTGTTGTCGATGATAAGGTGTGGTCCGATCATTTTCCTATAAACCTAAAACTGAATATGCAAATGGAAAAGGCAAAAAAGATGAACTTGCTACCAAAACTAATTTGGAAAGATAGTAGAAAAATTCAATACCAAAGTTCTCTAAATGAAAATTTTGATTGTAGCTTATCCACAAACGAAGAAATAGGTCTAACCGATGTCTGTAAATTAATCCAACTATCTTCTGTGCCATCGACTGAATTATACTCATTTGAGCCGAAATGTAAGTGGTATAATAACAATTGCAACAAGGCAAGAATAAAAAGCTTTCAATTATTAAACGTGTACAGAAAAACAAAAGATTCAGAAGACCGAAAAAGATATCTGTCAGCGCAAAATCATTACAAGATAGTATGCAATAACAGTAGAGCCGATTATTATAATGAAATGGCAAGTAGATTAAATTATGTTACAAACTCAAAAGATTGGTGGAAAGTCGCCAGGGAAATACGTTGCCACTATAATCAAGCAGGATCTGCCCTTACATCAAATATTTTCAAACGCTATTTTGAAAATTTATTAAATTCAGTACAAAAAAATGCCGTTATATATTACGCACCAACATTTACGGAAGACTTGGATTTAGATGGACCAATAATGATGTCAGAGTTGAAAAAGATACTACAAAATGTGAAGATTAATAAGGCTCCTGGCGAAGACAGAGTGCCGTATGAATTCTTCGTTAATGGTACGGAACAGCTGCACAAACAACTGCTTAGAATATATAATAAAATATACACAGAAGGAACAGCTGATCCAACATTTACAAAAACGATCATTTATCCAATATATAAAAAAGGAGATAGCAATGATCCGTCAAATTATAGAGGCATATCCTTTATGAACTGTGTAGCCAAAATATTTATGGGAGTTCTGAACGAACGCTTGTATAATTGGGTTGAAAAATATGGGATTCTGACTGAGTTTCAAGCAGGATTCCGTAAGAAATATTCAACGGTTGACAACATATATAACCTTTCAACTGTCATTAGTCTAAAGCTGGGGGAAAAAAGAAAAGTTTATGCCTTCTTCGTAGATTTTAAAGCGGCGTTTGACAATATATCCAGGCAAGCACTAATCTACAAACTCTTTCAGTTGGGTGTGTCCCACAAAATGGTATCTATGATAGAATCAATCTATAATAAAACGCAATCGGCAGCTTGGGACGGTTATGAATTATCTGAATACTTTGATACTACTAAAGGAGTGAAACAAGGATGCTTACTGTCACCATTACTATTCTCTCTTTATATCAATGACCTGTATGAATACCTTGAAGGCGGAATTTTTGTCGAAAATTTGAACCTACGGCTCCTACTATACGCTGATGACATTGTGTTGCTAGCAGACGACGTCCATGTATTACAGAATATGATACACAACCTAGAAATATACTGTAATACCTGGAACCTGGAAGTGAACCTATCAAAATCGGAAATTATGGTTTTCAGGAATGGAGGCAGACTAGCCAAACACGAAAAATGGAAATTTAATGGAAACGTAATTAAAATTACAAATGAATATAAATATTTAGGGGTAATATTCACACCAAAGATGACATTTACTAAACATATCCAAAATCGGAACAACCAAGCAAAAATTGCAATAAACGCAACATGGAAAAACTTTGTAGGCAGAACAGACATAAATATGAACGCAAAATGGAAATTGTTTTTAGCGGTTTGCAGATCCATTCAAACCTACGCTGCCCAAGTTTGGGGGTTCTGTCATTTCGAAGAAGTTGACTCCTTGCAACGTTATTTCTTAAAAAGGATTTTAAAACTACCAGTTTGTACTCCAAACTACGTACTCATGCTAGAAACGGAGGTAGAGGATACACATATATATACCCTGGGACTGCACTTAAAATATATAGGAAAAACTCTGTTTCAGCATTCGGGCGCTAGATTGCCAAACCAGCTATCCAATATTGCATTACGCAGAAATGTCTTCTGGGTAAAAGAACTGAAATCCTTAGCTGCAAGTATGGATATTCAATGGCCTGAAGCATTTCCTTCATCAAGCCTATGGTATGACTTTACCAAGAAACTTATAAACAGCTTAAAACTGAACCTCTATCAAAATAGGATTCACAGAAAAACGGAAAGCCAACAAAGAATATATAAATACCTGGACCCGAACAAAGCCTATCTCTATCTTAATGAGCGATACACATCAGAAAATATTACTTGGATATTTAAAGCTCGCAGTGGAATGATATCCCTGGGTTACAATAACTTTGAAGAGAATGAGTCGGAAAAAATGTGTAAGCTTTGCAACCTAAGAGAAACAGAAACTTTGGACCATTTCCTTGGAATTTGTCCGGTTCTAAGAGAATTTAGATTGGCCGCCTTTAGTAAAGCATCATTGAGCTTCGTAGAAGTACTCCATATACTAGACGGAATTGAAGTGGGAAATTGGGATAAGCTAACAACTTATTTACGAATGGCTTATAATTATCGGCAACTTTTATTAAATGAATATCATTAATTAAAATTTAAAGTTTATGCGACAGACGTTATACACATAGTCGCTAATAAATATTACTTCTTTCTAAGAATAAATGTACATATTTAGAAAATTAATTTTAAGTAACATATCTGCTATGAATCAAAGATTTTATTCGAATAAAGAAGTCCTACTACTAAAAAAAAAAAAAAAAAAAAAAAAAAAACTCGGGAGTTGCACTGAACCTCATTTTTCGCCATAAACTTCAATGCTGCATACTCAACTCAAAAAATTTTTTTCCTTCAAAAATTGAAAATTTTGGAAAGGGTTACCCCTTTGCTAAAAAAATGCCAAAAAAATAAAATGTTATATTTTAAGGAATTGTGTTTATTTTACGATTCGTATTCGATTTTCAAACTGTGAAATGCTTTGACATTTTCTAAATTCGAAAAAATTAACGAGTTAGAGCGTTTTCGAACTTATAAATGACCTTGAAAATTTTAGGCCAAATTTAATCGATTTTTACGATTTTTTTCATAGACATTTTCGAAAAATTGCTTCAACCAGCACCATTGAGGAAAGAGATTTTCTTCACGAATCCAACGGTGTTTTCAGAATTTCGAAGTTAGAAAATCTAACGAAGTTACAGCAATTTCGACTTAGCATCGATTTTTTGGGTATTTTTTGAATAACAATTATGCGATTTTGAGCTTGTTTTTGAAGGAAACAACTCGGGAGTTGCACTAAACCTCATTTTTCGCCATAAACTTCAATGCTGCATACTCAACTCAAAAAATTTTTTCCTTCAAAAATTGAAAATTTTGGAAAGGGTTACCCCTTTGCTAAAAAAATGCCAAAAAAATAAAATATTATATTTTAAGGAATTGTGTTTATTTTACGATTCGTATTCGATTTCCAAACTGTGAAATGCTTTGACATTTTCTAAATTCGAAAAAATTAACGAGTTAGAGCGTTTTCGAACTTATAAATGACCTTGAAAATTTTAGGCCAAATTTATTCGATTTTTACGATTTTTTTCATAGACATTTTCGAAAAATTGCTTCAACCAGCACCATTGAGGAAAGAGATTTTCTTCACGAATTTAACGGTGTTTTCAGAATTTCGAAGTTAGAAAATCTAACGAAGTTACAGCAATTTCGACTTAACATCGATTTTTTTGGGTATTTTTTGAATAACAATTATGCGATTTTGAGCTTGTTTTTGAAGGAAACAACTCGGGAGTTGCACTAAACCTCATTTTTCGCCATAAACTTCAATGCTGCATACTCAACTCAAAAAAAAGTTTTCCTTCAAAAATTGAAAATTTTGGAAAGGGTTACCCCTTTGCTAAAAAAATGTCAAAAAATAAAATGTTATATTTTAAGGAAATGTGTTTATTTTACGATTCGTATTCGATTTTCAAACTGTGAAATGCTTTGACATTTTCTAAATTCGAAAAAATGAGCGAGTTAGAGCGTTTTCGAACTTATAAATGACCTTGAAAATTTTAGGCTAAATTTAATCGACTTTTACGATTTTTTTCATAGACATTTTCGAAAAATTGCTTTAACCAGCACCATTGAGGAAAGAGATTTTCTTCACGAATCCAACGGTGTTTTCAGAATTTCGAAGTTAGAAAATCTAACGAAGTTACAGCAATTTCGACTTAACATCGATTTTTTGGGTATTTTTTGAATAACAATTATGCGATTTTGAGCTTGTTTTTGAAGGAAACAGCTCGGGAGTTGCACTAAACCTCATTTATCGCCATAAACTTCAATGCTGCATACTCAACTCAAAAAATTTTTTTCCTTCAAAAATTGAAAATTTTGGAAAGGGTTACCCCTTTGCTAAAAAATGTCAAAAAAATAAAATGTTATATTTTAAGGAATTGTGTTTATTTCACGATTCGTATTCGATTTTCAAACTGTGAAATGCTTTGACATTTTCTAAATTCGAAAAAATTAACGAGTTAGAGCGTTTTCGAACTTATAAATGACCTTGAAAATTTTAGGACAAATTTAATCGATTTTTACGTTTTTTTTATAGACATTTTCGAAAAATTGCTTTAACCAGCACCATTGAGGAAAGAGATTTTCTTCACGAATCCAACGGTGTTTTTTTTGAGAATTTCGAAGTTAGAAAATCTAACGAAGTTACAGCAATTTCGACTTAACATCGATTTTTTTGGGTATTTTTTGAATAACAATTATGCGATTTTGAGCTTGTTTTTGAAGGAAACAACTCGGGAGTTACGCTAAACCTCATTTTTCGCCATAAACTTCAATGCTGCATACTCAACTCAAAAAATTTTTTTTCTTCAAAAATTGAAAATTTTGGAAAGGGTTACCCCTTTGCTAAAAAAATGCCAAAAAAATAAAATGTTATATTTTAAGGAATTTTGTTTATTTTACGATTCGTATTCGATTTTCAAACTGTGAAATGCTTTGACATTTTCTAAATTCGAAAAAATTAACGAGTTAGAGCGTTTTCGAACTTATAAATGACCTTGAAAATTTTAGGCCAAATTTAATCGATTTTTACGATTTTTTTCATAGACATTTTCGAAAAATTGCTTCAACCAGCACCATTGAGGAAAGAGATTTTCTTCACGAATCTAACGGTGTTTTCAGAATTTCGAAGTTAGAAAATCTAACGAAGTTACAGCAATTTCGACTTAACATCGATTTTTTTGGGTATTTTTTGAATAACAATTATGCGATTTTGAGCTTGTTTTTGAAGGAAACAACTCGGGAGTTGCACTGAACCTCATTTTTCGCCATAAACTTCAATGCTGCATACTCAACTCAAAAAATTTTTTTCCTTAAAAAATTGAAAATTTTGGAAAGGGTTACCCCTTTGCTAAAAAAATGCCAAAAAAATAAAATGTTATATTTTAAGGAATTGTGTTTATTTTACGATTCGTATTCGATTTTCAAACTGTGAAATGCTTTGACATTTTCTAAATTCGAAAAAATTAACGAGTTAGAGCGTTTTCGAACTTATAAATGACCTTGAAAATTTTAGGCCAAATTTAATCGATTTTTACGATTTTTTTCATAGACATTTTCGAAAAATTGCTTCAACCAGCACCATTGAGGAAAGAGATTTTCTTCACGAATCCAACGGTGTTTTCAGAATTTCGAAGTTAGAAAATCTAACGAAGTTACAGCAATTTCGACTTAGCATCGATTTTTTGGGTATTTTTTGAATAACAATTATGCGATTTTGAGCTTGTTTTTGAAGGAAACAACTCGGGAGTTGCACTAAACCTCATTTTTCGCCATAAACTTCAATGCTGCATACTCAACTCAAAAAATTTTTTTCCTTCAAAAATTGAAAATTTTGGAAAGGGTTACCCCTTTGCTAAAAAAATGCCAAAAAAATAAAATATTATATTTTAAGGAATTTTGTTTATTTTACGATTCGTATTCGATTTTCAAACTGTGAAATGCTTTGACATTTTCTAAATTCGAAAAAATTAACGAGTTAGAGCGTTTTCGAACTTATAAATGACCTTGAAAATTTTAGTCCAAATTTAATCGATTTTTACGATTTTTTTCATAGACATTTTCGAAAAATTGCTTCAACCAGCACCATTGAGGAAAGAGATTTTCTTCACGAATCCAACGGTGTTTTCAGAATTTCGAATTGGAAAATCTAACGAAGTTACAGCAATTTCGACTTAGCATCGATTTTTTGGGTATTTTTTGAATAACAATTATGCGATTTTGAGCTTGTTTTTGAAGGAAACAACTCGGGAGTTGCACTAAACCTCATTTTTCGCCATAAACTTCAATGCTGCATACTCAACTCAAAAAATTTTTTCCTTCAAAAATTGAAAATTTTGGAAAGGGTTACCCCTTTGCTAAAAAAATGCAAAAAAAATTAAATGTTATATTTTAAGGAATTGTGTTTATTTTACGATTCGTATTCGATTTTCAAACTGTGAAATGCTTTGACATTTTCTAAATTCGAAAAAATTAACGAGTTAGAGCGTTTTCGAACTTATAAATGACCTTGAAAATTTTAGT